>NC_044562.1:104576106-104881463 GCF_007565055.1 Rhinopithecus roxellana
TGGTGAGTCCTGGGGACATTTGGTTACATACCTGCCAAGGAGGTTTGGAAAACAGGTTCAGACCCACCCAGTTGGGAGGCAATTAGGAATCAATGCCAAGAGGGAGCCAAAGGCAACAGTGAGCAGAACAATAGCCCTGTTGTGGAACCCAGCCCTCCACAGGCTACCAAATGCAGCTCCAAGCCCACTGGCCGCTGGGTGTCTGCACTCAGATAGGCATAATTAACGAATAGGAGCTTGTTGTAATCACTTCTGCCCTAGGGCTGCACTCTGCAAAAGTTTACAGAATATGGAAAAGAGTTTCCTTCATTGCAATGACACTGTAAATTCCCACAGAAAAGAGCCCCAAGTTGTCAAAAGATCTGTGGCAAAAGGGTTTCATTGAGATTGGATCCACTAAGTTATCTATTTAGGAGTTAAATGTAGACATATGTAACTTGTCTTTCATGTTGCCAGCAAAGAAATTTAAGATTTGTTTATCAGAAGGCATAGAGTTTAGTCTCTCTCTTCTTATATCCTGAACAACCTAGCTGGGATCTTGCACACAGTAGGCACTCAGTATCTGTTGCCTGAAAGAATCAAATTCCAAAAAGAAATCAGCTTTCTTTCTGACTCAGGAGCTCATCTCTAGAGGCAAAACCATGGAGCTTGGTGTGAAAGATATACATTCCTAATGACACAGAGAGAATCAGGTTCCTTTCACAGTAACCCTCCCTGGAAAAATAAAACAATTCTACTGAAATAAGAGTTGAATCAAAGTAAAATAAGAAGATAATGAAACAATTCTGTCTTTTGGCATGGTCTAGTTGCTCACACTCTGGAAAAGATTCAACATTTGGTTTATTGGAAACCTCTGTGTGTGATGTGTATATATGGTTTGTGGGGTGTGTGCACAAGTGTGTTTGTGTGCTGTGTCACCAGAATGGCAGAAAGCATGAGTCTATGACCATTGAGCCCTGAGAATGCCATTGCTAAGCAATTGGAATAAAAGTTCATCAGTGGGCAGGATGAAGACTTAAAAGCTAATTTGAGAGCAAGCAATAGGCTATTAGCCATCGTGGAGTAGCCCAGGAATCTCTGAATAGGCCTAAAAGAGAGCCCTAGGTTAGTGTTGGAGGAGGGGAGTGGGAGGGTGGGTCTTTGTGATAAAAGATGATGACAGTGTTCACTGGGTTGGCAGATGTATGCTGTAATGAAATGAGGGGCTCAAACCTGCATCTCGTTTACCTTTCCACAGACAGCCCTCCCTGGGCCTGCTCAACAGACTAGCTGGGCACACTAGTCCACGAGAATCCAGGCAGTATCCCCACCAGCTCTGGGAAGTGTGCTTATCTCAAAGCTTGACTTCGTCAAATGAATACCAGGGACTGTCAAGCAAACTCAGATGGTTTTGGGATTGCAGTACTTTGGGGTGTGCTGTAATTGTTATTGTTGTATCACTACAGCTGCTATTACCAGGAAGGCAATGAGTCTTTCAGGAAATGTATCAGTCCTTAAGTGGTAGCGAGACCTTTTAGAGAATTCAGGCTGCCCAAGACTCTGACTTCAAATTCACAGAATATGTGGCTCCTATGCAACTAGATTTCCTAGAACACCGCAAGTCTCAAATATCCTGCACACTTGTCCCATGAGTACTCCACAGGTAGCCCCTGCCAGGGCTTAGTGCTTGCTTTTGGTTGAGAATATGTAATAACTGCCCTAGTTTGATAGCAAAACTGAGATTCTTTGCATCAGTTGTTGCTTCTGAAATGATGATGACTCATCTGTCCCTGCTAACTTCAGAGCTGAAGGTGAGTCATCAGGGAGATAAGAGGTGGCTGTACAGACCCTGAGAACTCGGGTTTAGGAATTAAAGAGACACGTCAGACATGACAGGAACAAGCCAGAAGTCCTTAACCACCCTCCCTGAGCTGAGCCCTGTGAAGGGCTATTTTAATTTAATCTAGTTTTTCTCTCACCACTTTCATTTTTATTTATTACTGCCTATTGAGCCAGAAATGGAATGGTCAAAACATTTGAGTGAGGCTGATTTTTCAGGTTGTTTACAGTCAACCTGGAAGCAGCTGGAAGTGGAATTTATAGATTTGCATTACTAGGCAGGCAATTTCCCAAACCTCAAGATTTGAACTTGTTTTTAATTCAATAGATGTATAGGCCTTAATGGGGCTAGGTCTCTGAATCCTAGGAGGATTTCCCTATAGATTGAGATAAGATCCTTAACCCAAAGGCATTTGCATGCCTGAGAGAACACCAACAGTTGGGTGCTCCAATCACTAAGACCGATGATTGCAGAGTGAAGTCGATCCCTGGGAAGTCAGAAAGGTCTTGGCAGGTGTGGAGGGTGCTGTCACACCTAGTACTAGGCTTGAAGGAAAAGGTTCTTGCAGCATGATGAGTTATTTCAGCCATGGAGAGGCAGCATCCATCGGTGATTAAAAGCAGGGCTCATTCTGGTTGGGTTCAAATCCCAACTTCCATTACACTCTGGCTAACCTTGGGTAAATTTCTTAAATATTTTAAGCAAAGCTTTCCTGCTTTTATGATAGGGATAATAATAGTACCGCTATGAAAGACTGCTGTGAACAAACCTGCAATGGCTGCTGATTTAAAAGCCTTTATCTGCACACATCTAACCATGTTACTCCCCTGCTCAAAACCCTGTCATCTCGAGAGGAAAACCTCAGTGCTGTCTAGGACCTTCAAGGTTCTGGTTTCCCACTATTTCTCTGGCCTCCTCTGCATCCCTACCCCATACTCACTGCCCCAGCCTCACTGGATGGCCTGCAGTTCTTGACACACAGAACAGTCTGATGTGCAACCAGCTGGTTCCTCCTCCTGAAATGCGCCCACGCCCTATGTTGGGCTACTCTGTCAGAGTCACTTCCTATGAAAGGCCCACCCTGACCACACTAGATGACAGAACAAGCTCCACTTTCCCCAACACTCCCTAAATATTTGCTGAATGTAAAGCAGCAGGATCCCAGCTTCCCCCATACGCCCCCAGTTCTTGCTACGTGGCTATCTCCAGTGTCTGTGAGGCTCATAGATATGCCCACAGAAAAACAGGGAATTACCACAATCTCCAGTTAGCATCTTTCATTCTGAGTTCCCACGGCTCCATGTTTCTCACTCATAAGCTATGGAGAACCTCCTTGCAACTGCCCATCCTTGGGTAGTGAGGGTTCCTGCCAAGGGTGCAGTCCCTGCCTGTCCCCAAGGCCTGCAGTTCTCTGGTGCTGCAAAACTACTGGATGCTGGGCAGAGGAAAGAAGGGCCCCTTTGCCAGCAACCTGCCCCTGGGCCCCGAGGCAATTCACTACTGGGACTCAATGAAGAATTTTTTAATCTGCTTTGGCCATCGGCCCCATGACCACTGGGCTAGAGAGTGGGAGGCATGCCAGCCCTTCCATCTTCCCTGCTTTTCTCCTCAGCAGCTTCTTCCCCAATTCCCCTCTCCAGAAGGGAACAAGAACTTTTATGTATGTATTTGTTATGTACAAATACCAACAGGTACACAGAAATCAACAGCAAGGGTATGTGTGTGAGGAAGGGGGATGGTCCTAGTAGACTACTAGTGCCCATTTGGTGCCTTTATGCAAATTAGGCAAAGGCACCCCTTCCTCAAGACACTTTACCTTCGTCTTCTAGGAAACTATCATAATAGGTGGACAAATCTACAATGTCGAATGTTGGCAATACAAATTGTTTCCCCAAGTGCCCTGCTATGCAAGACATCTGAATTGAGCTGGCACCTTCCTGCCAGTGGCACACTGTAAGCAGTCAGTACACTTTGACTTGTTCAATTAATAAAGTTTATGAACATCAGGAGCACGGTGAACAATCCAGTCCTTCCCAGAATTGAGTTGTTTTCAGATAACTGATTCTTCAGCCTCTCTCTCTAAATCTGTGAAGTCAGGCACAAGGGCACTGTGAGTGTCATGAGGGTCCTGCCTGCCTTCCAGGCCACCCTCAACCACCTTCCAGGTGTCAGCTGGATCATCCCTGGCCCAGAGCCAGGAGGAGTAGACAGGAGGACCATGAAGTGAGGGCGGGCCAGGTTAGGCCTGGTGCTAACTGAGCCTGACTTTTTCCTCCACCAGGCTCTTCTGAGGTGTGTGCAGGGAAGGGTTAGGTCATGCTGCCTGGAAGCCTGGGAGGGAGCCGGGCTGAGGCTCACCCTTCACCCACATTCCACCAGGGCAGCCTCACCCACAGCACAGGCCACCACATCAGACCTGCAGGAGACTCCCAGGCCTGGAAACTGGTGGCCGAGGGGAGGGAATGTTTGCATTATTCTGTTTATTTTGTTCGAAGAGGAACACTCCAGCTTGGGGCTAAGCAAAACCACGTTAAACTGGGATGACTTTATTCAGAGGACTAAGATTTAAAGTGTCTGCTTCCTCCCTGAACAGAGAAGCCAAACACTGGGGAGTTCCCAGCGGGCCCCGCTGCTTGTCCACTCCAACCAGCCTGGTTCCCTCCCCGGGCTGCTAGCTGTCTACACGCTGGTGCCCCACATTTCTTCCGAAGCTGCCAGGGCAAGCTGAGGAGAGAGAGAGCGCTCTCTGTCAAGGGCTGCAAAGGGGGTCCTGGGGTGCCAAGTCCCAAACTCACAACACCATGGATGTGGGCACCAGCAGCAGCCAGCCATCTCTCTGGTCCCGACAGGGCTGCAGTGATGTCATCCAACCACGCACCCCCTGGGCCTTCCACCCTGCACTCAGAGGGTGGGGGAAAGAGCAGGGCCTGCTCCAAAGCGGTCGCCCAGTGATAGCAGACACCAGACACAAAGTGAGCAAGATCGTGAGACCCCAAAGGAAGCAGGGACGGGAGCAGTTATGACCAGAGCTCTGGAGTTAAAAGAAAGATCTGAATTCTGACTGGAATCACTTATTAGCAGTATGACGGTGGGCATAATACTAAGCATTGGTGACATTATTTATACAAGGGAAAGAGTAACATTTACCTCAGAGCACCAGTCAAGGGTCGCAGCAGGAGAGAGAAACAACACGTTCTTTCAACAGAAATAATTAAACATAAAGAATCACTGAGTGGGTAGAAAGTTGTTAACTAGGCAACTGTTAACTAGGCAACTGGAAGGGTAAAACGCTGAATCTGAGACATTACTGAGGTGGGAACTGCAGGAAGTAGCTGCCACCCTGAGGACTGGAGAACAAAGGCAAGGAAGCTGGAATTACTAAAACTGAGAAACCTAGAGGAGGCTTCCTGCAGGGCTGACACCCAGACCTCTGAGGACTCAAGTTGCTGGGCTGGTACAGAGTTGTTGAGTGGGCATGATGAGACTGGCTCTGTGACGGTTGAAAAACCAGCAAACTAGATTCCACTATTGCTACTGGAATGAACCCACTGCCAGGGCGAAGAGGCATTGCTGGGGAGACATTGCTAAAACAGGAAGCAGACAAGAAGGAGCAGGTCCTTCTCCCTCCCCAAGACTCACAGTCCTCCTCTGCTGCCCCTGTTTGCAGAGCCTAACATGAAGCAGCTGGCAGCAAGGCACCAGTGTGACTTGCAGAGTCTCAGCTTCCACATCACAAAGCGGAGTATGGAGGGCTGGGTCTTGAGCTCAGAGACATTAACTTAACAAATTACCCATTCTCAGTTGGGATTAAATGTATAGAAAATGCTTAGCACAGCACCAGGTACATAGTACCATAGTAGATGCCAAATAACTATTATTATTATCATCAGTATTATTTTGATAGATAAATGAGCTTGGCAATTAGATGGAAGATAAGACGGGCTCTGTGATAAGTTGTGAGTAGAGACTGATTTCTGGATTTCAGTTCTGGAAGTTTCATTGAGAATATGAGATTCTAGGTGTAACATAAAGGGCAAATGTGATATCAAATAGTAGTAAGTCTGTAAATGAGTCATGCAACTTTGATCTCAGTGATGCCCCTCCCTCTCCATTCCTGTGCCCTGCTCTAGCTCACACATACTTCACCCCTTGCCCAGAGTCATGAATACCCTCTCTAGGACTGACATTTCATATGCTAAGCAATCCCATTTGGAAGCCCAGAGATGATACTTTCCATTGGCTCTAGCCCCCTCCTCCTCATACCAGGATCAAAAGAGAGAAGTGAGAAGTGGGAAGGAAGTCAGGGGAGGCCTGACCTCCAAGGTCTCTCCCTTTGGGTGTCCTAATATCAGCTCTACCTCAGGCTGTCAACAACAGGATTCATGATCCCTTTGTTTCCCACCCACCTCCAAACCTTTAATAGGACCCTCATCACTGAGGAGGTAATGTTCTAATGCCTTGAACCCAAGAGATGCTGCTCAGCTCTTCCTCATTGCATTAGCGACTTTCTTCTCGCTCTTTTTTCTTTTTAATGGCATCTTTTTTTACAGTCATCATCCACATCCATCAGCTAAGGCTAAAATAAGCTGCAGTGACAATTCCAAAATCTCAGTGGGTTACGATGCCAGGGTTTATGTCTTACAAATATGTGTTAGCTGCGGGTCAGCTGCAGCTCTACCCCACATCCTTTCACTTCAGTACCTAAGCTGAAGGAGCAGCTCCTATCAGTAACATTACCAGGTTTATGGCAGAAGAAAAAGAGAAGATGGTGAGACCTTGAAGTGGCTCTTCAAGCTTCTGCTTGGAAGTAGCATGTATCACATCCACTCATATCTTATCAGCTGAAGAAAGCCACATGACTTCTGAGTTCAAGAGGATGATGGGCACAATACTCTTTATAATAGGGGCACTGCAAGTCACATGGCCAAGCCTGAAATCAGGGAGCATCAATGCATAATAATCTCCTAGAGAGATTCAATGAATATTTATTTTATTTTAATTTCCAGGATACATGTAAAGAATGTGCAGGTTTGTTACCTAGGTAAACATGTGCCATAGTGTTTTGCTGCACTTATCAACCCATCACCTAGGTATTAAGCCCAGCATGTATCAGTGTAAATGAATATTTTCATCAATAAAACAATCGACTACACCACCAGTCCCCAAACTTTTTGGCACCAGGGACCAGTTTCACAGAATACAATTTTTCATGGACTGGGGGCTGCAGGGTAGGGATGGTTTTGAGATGATTCAAGTATATTACATTTCTCATAAAGAGAGTGCAGCCTAGATCCCTCACATGCAAGTTCACAATAGGGTTTACGCTCCTATGAGAATCTAATGCCGTCACTGATCTGACAGGAAGCGCAGCTCAGCTTCACTAGCTTGCCCGACGCTCACTTCCTGCTCTGCAGCCTGGTTGCTAACAGGCCATGGACTGGTACCTGTCTGCAGCCTGGTAGTACATTATCCTAGTCAAGGATGCCGTTACCTCCCTCCTGGATCCCAGGGTGCGAAGAAGCTAATCAAATCTGGATCCTACAGAAGAGTTTCCACAGATCCTTTTGGGTCTCCCTGCCTCTAGCATCTCCATTTTATATAGACAGCAGAGTAGCTGCCACAATATACTTTCCCAAATGCATTAGCGACTATTATATAAATGCTATTATCACCCTGTTACTCCCTCGTTCAGAACCTTCAGCAGCTCCCTATTGCCAATCAGTTCAAATTTAAATTCTAAGGCCTAGGGCTTGAGGTTTACATCAACTGGTCCTCCCTTTCCTGTCCCACTGCATCTTGGCCCCAACTCCCCATATCTAACCAGGGGTCTGATGGGTTTTTTTTGACAGCTACTCCAAGATTTTGCCCAGGATGTTTATCTTCCTTTGTTTGTGCTTCTTTTTTTCCCCCCACCACCCGACTCTCTGTTTTCCAACCAGTTTGTGTTCTTCAATTTCTTGAAGAGTTGTCTTAAATCATATCTTTCAAAAAATTTCCTGGAATAACTGCCTTCTCTTTATAGTCCTCAAAATTCAGAATTACATATCTCTACTCTTGTTTTTATTTTCTGTTTCTAGAATCATTGTTTGGAAAAAGATCTTGGGATTCTCTATTCCACACTCACCGCCTCCCTCCAATTTGATGTGAGGAAAGTAAGACCTAGAAAAAGAAGGAGGAGGAGAGTCACTCGTTTGTTGAGAGGCTAAGTTGAGATGAGGCTTAGGTCTTCCTGCTCCTTGTTAGTATTCTTCCCCTGCACCGATTTGCCTCTTTTAATTTGTATCAATTTCTCCAACTAGATGATATGTTACTTTGGGATAGAGATGCCTCTTGTAATATTGTCTACAAGACCTTTGACTTATATTATCTCTGTTTATAACAACAACCTTGCAAGGTGGCAATTATTATCATTTTACCAATAAGAACGCTAAGGGTTAGATAAGGCGAATAACAGGCCCAAGATTAAATAGTCAATAAATGACAAAGCCAGGATTTATTGAATATCTACTGTGTGTTTGGAATTGTGTTAGTTCTCAATTCAAAGAAATTAAAAATAGAGCTGGGCATGGTGGCTCACACCTGTAATCTCAGCACTTTGGGAGGCTGAGGTGGACAGACCATTTAAGCCCAAGAGTTCAAGACCAGGCTGGTCAACATGGAGAGACCCCATCTCTACCAATGTTTTTTTAAGTAGCTGGCCATATTGGCACGTACCTGTAGTACCAGCTACTTGGGAGGCTAAGGTGGGAAAATCACTTCAGCTTGGGAGATTGAGGCTGCGCTGAACCATGATCATACCACTGCACTCCAGCCTGGGCAACACAGCAAGAGCCTGTCTCGAGAAACAAACAAGCAAAAAAACCCCAGAAATTGAAATACAATTTAGTTAAAGAACATATGTCACAGCTTCAACATAGCTCATAAAAAATCCCAACTGAATAACATATTCAGTACTCTGGAAGTTCATAAAGGACAGGCATTTTGACCAAAGATACCTGAAGAGATATTAGACATGAACTTGGCAGTTAAGGATGCTAAGGATAAGTATAATCTAACCAGATGTGGTGGGTAGGGGCAGGTATTTCCATGCTGGTAAAAATGAGTTGTTTGGGAAATGGAAAAAGAATCTATTTGTCAGGAGGTATAGCTTTCACAGGAGAGTCATGCACGATTAGTCACAACAGATTGGGGAAAAGTTATGGAAGGCTTTGAATGTTAGGTTAAAGTATTTGGATTTTGTTCTGTAGGTTATGGAAACTCACCAAAGATAGTTGACCTATAGAAAGAGTGTTTTGGCCTGTTGCATAACATGTGAGTGGAGGGAAAGGGCTGGGAGATGTTAGACCGCTTAAAGGTTACTTAAAGTGGGTTGAAGACCATCTCATCACCTACCTATGAGCTAGGAAGCTTGGCATGGAGCTGGGCAGGTTTTAGGGGGTGATGGAAATAATTTTTTTGGTACAAAAATTATGACTACCATTTGGGGAGGTGGAGGTTGGAAGAGTGAGATGTGAATTTTTTAAATTGCTTGTCAAAAGCAGACAGGCTGTTTTTCTGAAGCATGTGTGGAAGTTAAGGATATAAAAGTTTGCTCTAAGGGGACACAGAATAAGGGAATAGAGTCTGTTCCTAGAGAGTTAAAGGCTTTTACACCCCCAATTCCAACCCACCCTTTACTTGGGCTTCAGGGGTGTGTTTCTCTAGGTTTTTTAAATTGTACCTTTCTCTTTCATTCAGCGGGCATCCACGAGGCTAAGTGTGCGCTGCTTTCAACCCAATGACTTCCAAGGTCATGACATCTCTTCTTGCAAACAGTATCCACACCTTTATCTTTCCCGTCCAATGACTTGAAATAATCACATCAACCAAATTCATTTAATTTAACACAATATTCAATTTATTGCCTGAACAAAGATGGCACTGCTCACCAAATGAAAGTGTGGGCCACCCAGATAGGACTATATACAATAGCTTATATTTAAGATGTTGATTCACTGACTGGCACATGGAAATGCAAATGTGGCTCACCACAGGTCATTCAGTACTAAAACTGTAGTACCTGGGCTACAGTTACTAGATCAAGGGCTGGGTCTGAATCTAGAGGTCAAGGTGTTATATCTATAATAAAAGTAAAAAAGTATGGGCTGAACAAAAGTTGAATTTAAGATAAATACATAAATCAATGCATTAATTATGTGCATAAAAATTTTTTTAATGCACATTTCTTTACAATGTCTTAATTTTCAACCTTCCAGTCGTTGATAGGACTCATTTCTGTACTCTCTCAAAACCCAGGGTCTATCTTAACTTTGTGGTTAAGAAAAATCTGGAAGTATCAGCCTAACCAATGTCAAGGGAAGTAAAAGTTGATCAAGTAATTCCCAAATACTATACCCTACTCTGGAAACCCAGGTTATGTTTGTTTTACTTTCCACAGGGAAAACCTGTACATTTTGTTGGGTGATCCAGGAACAGTTATGTGACCTGAAACTGTGTAGCATATGTCTCAATATTATTTCAGAGATAAAAGGAGGAAGAGTTTTTCAGCAGGATTTGGAGGGTCTAAAAATAGGGTCCTTGGCTTACATGACTAGTATCCTTTCCTTACTTAAGGGTTTGGAACTCGTTCTGTGTGCCATATGCTTTTCTGGCAGTCTAATGCAGGCTAAGAACCCCTTTTCAGAAAAAATAATGTTTTAAAATTCCTAAAATAAACTACATACAATTAGAAATAAAGTCAGTTAGACCAAAATATGGTTATCAAATTATTGAAAAACAAATTTATATTATAGGAATACATATACCTCTTTATTAACACTTTAAATAACAAGGTCACTGGCAGAGCTAATGAACACTGTGATTTTGACACAGTGCTAAGCGTTGACAACATTTTGAGATATCTGCAACAACTGTAAAGTGATGTGAAAAATATGTGTAATTCCTGTTGGTGAGAGTTCCAGTACTGCTAATATTACAGTGGTTTGTTGTCTACATTTGTAATGGAAGAAAATGTTTAATTTCACTCTGGGCTTACTGCAAATGAAGATGCAATTATTTCCCCTTTCCAAACTCAAAGACTCCTCAAGTTCTATCAGTAGATAAACCCAGGTTTAAAATGGGTGTATTAAAGGTTTTTTTCTAGGTAACACATAAACCATCAACACTAACTGGAGACCACATGGACAGCTCCTCAGGAGGCATGGGGTGCCCCACTGCTTGCCTGTGGTGCTTGCTGGTCACCATACCTGGCTCCTAGCATCATGCCTTACTAAAGTGGATGCTCAGTGCATCTACTCAACAACGGCATGAAGAAGGGAATGGAGAGACAATGAGTGAGTTGGACTTGGCTCACCCTTCCTGCCCTAACATTTGGACACTCTGTGACTAATGCAGAAGGAATTCACCGAAGCCAGCTCAGAGTCCTGTACTGCCAGGAGTGACCGCAGAACACAGCACAGGCAAGGGATGGATCAGTAATGTGCCATGGGGTGGGTGGGGGTCCATGCTCAGCCCCAAGATGGAATTCTGTCCCTTCGATAAAGATCTGGAGCAGAAAAGGAGCATGCAGCACCCAGCAACCACAGAGGGTGACCAGAGGGCTGAGCAACAGCTGAGGCTGCCCAGTTGCTTTTCTGTGGCAAGTCTATCCACATCCGCAACAGACAGGGATTCACTCATCAGGACCCTGGCTTCATGAGAAGATCATTTGTCAGTGTGTGTTTCTGACAAGTGTTGTTAGCTGAAAGTGTGGACCGAAGGTGCCCCCCAGCCCATCCCCACCTAGGCCGCCAAGAAAAGGAGAAAGAGGCTGAGTTCACACAGCCTTGTGAAGTTCCTGGCAGGACCAAGTGTTAGAAACTTAGAAACTAATATAAAGCAATTGTTAAGATGAATAATAGTCATATAAACTGGGCGTGGATGATGAACGAATTTATTACATTTTGGACACTTTTGTATCAGGAGGACTCATATTGTAGAAAAGAGTAATCATAAAAATGGCTGTCATTTTAGAAAACATGCCTACTGTTGCAAGTACCACATGTAATCCTATTTCATTTTATCCTCGCAACAACCCTCTGAGCATTTCTAGCGCCTGTAGTGGATTGAATGATGGTTGCATCCAAAATATAGGTTCACCTTCCCAGAACCTGTGGATGGGAGTTTATTTGAAGACGGGTCTTCGTAGATGTAGTTAAGTAAAGGATCTTGAGATGAGATAATCCCAGATTTTTTGGGTAGGTCCTAAATCCAAAGACAAGTGTCCTTATAAGAAGAGGAAAAGACACAGAGAAGGAGAAAGGCAGAGGAGAAGACGTGAAGACGAGGCATCGAAATGATGCATCTACGAGTCAAGGGATGCCAAGAGGTGCCAGCAGCCCCTGGAAGCTAGGGAGGGGTAGGGAGCCCCTTCTCCCTCAGTGCCTCCAGACAGCTTGCTTTCAGGCTTCTGGTTCCCTGAACTGTGTGTCAGAAAACTGATTTCTGTTGTTTTAGGCCACCCAAGGCTCTGAGAATCAGGGAGCTGTTGTTCTAGTTCTAGTAATGAAAACTGCCCATGTGACTCTGGCCAGTCCCTGACTACCAGCAGAGCCCCCTGGATCAGGTGTGCACACCACACTGCTGCTCTGCTGCCTGGACAAATAAGTCATTCTAGTCGAATAACACTATTAACATAACAATAGTTTAGTATTAAGGTTAACCACCTGCCTACAATCAGACTGCCTGGATTTGAGGCCAGTTTTTCTGCTTAGTGCCTATCAGACTGTGAGCAAGTTATTTAACCTGAGTCATTTTCCTTTTCTTCTGTAAAATGGGGAGAATTCAAGAGGAGCCTTGAACAGGAAAGATATTTGGTGAAAACTAAGGAAGTCTGAAAAAAAGTACGGACTTCAGATAATAATGTATTAATATTGGTTTATTAAGTGTAACAAATGGGCTAGGTGAGGTGATTCTTACCTGCAATCCCAGCACTCTGGGAGGCTGAAGCAGGTAGATCACCTGAGGTCAGAAGTTCGAGACCAGCCTGGCCAACATGGTGAAACCCTGTCTCTACTAAAAATACAAAAATTAGCCAGGTGTGGTGGCACATGCCTGTAATCCAAGCTACTCGGGAGGCTAAGGCAGGAGAATCACTTGAACCCAGGAGCCGGAGGTTGCAATGAGCCAAGATGACACTGCTGCACTCCAGCCTGGGTGACAGAGTGAGACTCTGTCTCAAAAAAAAAAAAAAAAATTGTAACAAATGTACCATACTAACATAAGACATTAATAATAGGGAAGACTGGCTATGGGATATATAGGAATTGTACTAATCTAAAACTCTTCTAAAATATTAAATTACATATTATTATTTAAATGGGAAAAATATCAATACCTCGCTTCACATTGTGATAAAGATTTATAACAGTGTTTGGCACATTACAAGAGGTATTGTTAGCTATTATTGTTTTAGGGCTGTTATCAGGAACAAGGAATTCATACTTGCAGTGTTCCATGAAACAGGCTAAATAATTTTTTTAAAGTGAGATGATGCGACATATTTAGAGTAAGGTTGTCTGAAAATTTTACTATAACTGTAATTTTGACTCATTCCAAAGCTAAGTAAAGCCAATGTAGTAATTAAACTTTGTTTCATGCTTCAGTGTTTCCTGGTTTTTAGATCTTTTCAAACTGTGATTTCTGACTACTACTGTGATTGCATGTAACTCGTGCGAACAAGATCTACCTTGTTTATCTGAGAAAAATGGAAAAAAGAGAAAGACTCACAAATTGCAAATGTATCTCCTTTTTGTTTCCAATCTGCTACTGGATTCCATTTTTAAAGCACCTACATCATATTTCACTTTTTCCTTAGAAAACCAAGCAGAATGAATTGCAGTGACCCTTCTTTACTATTTTGACCCCACAAGGTGGACAAATGACTATATACACACACACATACACACATATATATATATGTATATTCATTCAGATTACCGCAACAATGAAAGAAGTACACTTTTGCCAAAACTGGTCATTTTAAGAAGTGTAGGCTTTTCATGAGAATGACGGTGTCAGCAGAAGAGAGCCAAACTCATTCAGATTGTTCCCACCTTGCCTGATGCCTGCATCATGAGAAAGCAACAGACAGTCCAAATTTAGAACAAAATGCTGCACACTTTCTCACCTGAGGAGATGCTTCCTACCCTAGGAAGAGAATGCCGTTTCCTTAAGGGAGCTACTCTTCTGGACCTTCGGCAAGTAAGATGGGTAGATGGACAGACAGGCAGATGACAGCTTGAGGACAGGCTACTGTACCAAAAAGAAAGAGACCAAGGGCAGATGCAAGCAGCAATCGGGATCCTCTGCCTAGAGGAAAATATAGGAAAACAATAGATAGTCCTGCTCGAAATTCATTTCACAAAGAAAACCAGTCTACGTCATTCAGTAATAAAACTGTAGTATCTGGGCTATAGTCACTAGGTTAACTATACTAGGTTATAGGGCTGGGTCTGAGTCCAGAAATTTGTAATGAGCCATCACTACTGCAAGTGCCTTATCTGAACTATTATCAGAACGGACCTCCTCTCTGGGCTTTCCTGAGAAAAAGAATCGTCTCCTGGAAAACCCATCTTGAAAGATCTTTGAATTGGAGAATGCACACAAAAGGCAGCAGTAAACAAATGAATTCACACCCGGATTTTCCTAAGAAATCTGAGTACAATATTATCATAGGATAATGAAAATAGTTTTTTGTTTAATTGTTCAACAAAAGTAAGCCATGTTCTTCCCTGTGGGGCTTCTTAGCGTGTTTAACAGGTTAATGCGCATTGTGAGTTTCTGATGGAAGATTTAATAGTCTATATTAAATAAACTGCAGGAGCATTTCATTATCAGAGCAAGGATTAACAGCTCTCTTCAGATCACATTTTAGGAAGCTGTGCTCCTCCTCCAGCAACATTCATAAAAATAAATCCTTCCGTTGGTTAACATTTAAATCCTGTCTTCCTAATCTTTGGTTGCCTAAAGTTTAGGGCCTAAACAATTTCAAGACCAACCTATACCATGCAACAAATGTCCAATAATCCACCAAGGTCTGGACTGAGACCAGGGCTGACAACTGCCTTTTCTATGCTGCTGAGCCTTACTCTATCGGTGTCCAAGACAACTTAATTTCATCATCGCATAAGGAACGTTTGCCCCTCCCCCAATATTTGCAACTAACAGCAATTGTCTTTTATTTACAAACTTTCACTATTTGTGTTTTGATTGAAAGTTTAAAACATCGAACTCCTTGATAAAAAGAAAATGATTCAATTTCCTTCCTTTAATAAATATTGAATCTACTGTTGAGCCTCTGGCTGCATCACGCCTCGGTTGTTACACCCTCAACCGCTAGGGGGTGCCAGGAAAGGGCGCTGGGCTTAGGAGCAGCAAGGATCCACCCACAGTAGTCAGGAGGCAGCAGAGATTGCAGCCCAGGCAGGTGATTTTCATACTTCGCCAAACAAGCCTCACATCTGACTGCTCACCGGAGCCGCTTTTTGTCTGGAAGTAATTATGCCCAAAAATATATAGATTCGTTACGTCTGTTGTGGTGTAAAAATCTGACACACAGTCTTTAATTAGAGGCCAGCTGAATTTGCTTTAAAGGCTTTTCTTCTTTCTCCACTTCCAAGTCTTGAGATATCACCAGGTTAATGACATTTTGATTAGCTTGTTAGAATAATTTATTATTTAGCCTTTTTAACGATTAGGGTGTTCATATCATACCCAATCCTTTACTCTATTTGATTCCCTGAAAACTTACTGACAGGGTTCACTGAGTATGCATCTGAAACAATCAGAAAATTGCATAAAATGGCAGTTAAAAGTAATAAATCCTCCACGGACCCGCCCCAAGGATGCGCCTCAAACATGATCACTGGCTGAGGCGAGAGGATCACCTGAGGTCTAGAGTTTTAGGCCAGCCTGGGCAACAAAGTGAGACCTCCATCTTCATAAAACATTTTTTTAAATTAGTTGGGCATGGTGGCACATGCCCAGTTACTTGGGAGACTGAGGTGGGAGGATCGCTTGAGCCCCAAAGTTTAAGGCTGTAGTGAGCTAGGATTATGCCACTGCACTCTAACCCAGTGATAGCGTGAGGCCCTGTCTAAAAAAGCAACAACAACAAAAAATAATTATTGGCCACCATTTCTCCCAGCTTTTTAAAGGATTAGAATTTTCCCTATTGTTGCAGCTAAATAAATTGCATCTTTAAGGTCAAAAGAAATTTGAAGCACTTCCACTTTCTAAGGAGTTTTTAAAAGCAAAATATACCCATCTCTTCTGCCTTCTTACGAGGGGTATTTTTTTAATCTGTTGGGGAGACTCTTGCTACTGAAACTGACCCCAATTAGTCTATCAGCACAGCTAGAGAGAACTAGAGGACCACAGGGATTTTCCAGGTTTTCTTTTGCAACCAAAAAGTCATGGGGAATTCCAGAACAGAAGATGCTGGCTGATCAGACCTCCACTGGACTGAAGGAATGTTAACACAGCATACAGTCTCCATACAGCACTGGGCTGCATAGTTCAGATCTTTCTGGTTCTACCAGGGAATGTTTTTTGCAGAGTTATGACTCTTCATGACCCTCCAGGTTGTTAGAGCAGATAAGAGCTCACGATGACTCTGCTGATGAGCAGATGGTATTCTCTCTCTGAAACAGCAGGAGAAGCCTGGTGGTGATGGTGGGGTTGTTGATTCAGGGCCTCAATAACTGCTAGAGTCATTGTTGATCCCTTGATTTCTCTCCTTCCCTATGAGGAATCTGTTTGTAAATGCTGCTATCTTGGAAATATATCTAGAATCCAAACACTTCTCACTACCTCCCTTACTCCCGCCATAGCCCAAACTGTCATAATCTCTGCTGAAACGGCCTCCAATAAGGCCCCCACCTTCCATCCTTATCGTCTCATTAGTCTGCGCATCCTTGCCGCCTTATAAGCTACATCATGTCCAACCAAAACTCCATAAACGCTTCCCTTCTCACTTAGAATACAGATCTGGAGCCCTGACCATTGCCCCTTCCTGCCCCTCCCTCATGAGCTGCCCTCTTCCCTTTGCCTGTCTGGCCCCTCTCCTCTGGCCTCCCTGAGTTCACCTGCTCGCTCTGCTCCAGCCTCACTCGCCACCTTGCTTGTCCACAAACCCTCCCGTCCCAAGACCTTGCACTTGCTCTTCCCACGGGCAGGACTATTTGTCCTGCAGAGAGCCCTGCGACGCCCTCCCTCCTTTCCCCAAGGCTGTGCCTAACCACCTCAGCAGAGAGGGTTTGTTGGCCACCCCACCTCGGCCACTCTCTGACCTCTTCCCATCCTTTATTTTTCTCAGCATTTGTTACCATCTGACATCTTTATTTGTTCGTGGGTTTCTTGTCTGTCTCTCCAACTGGAATGTAAGCTCCACGAGGCAGAGACCCTGTCGGTTTTAATCAACACTGTGCTCTCAGAACAGTGCCTGGTCCATCGTGGGGTCTCCACAGGCAGCTGCGGAAGCAATAAATGAGTAAATGAAAAAAGAAGGCTCAGCAGCTCTGCAAGCTGTGAGTGAGTGAACCACTTGGCAATCAGTGTCTGTTCACGCGACATCTTGCTATTTGCTTTACAGATAGTTAAAGGGGCCTAACGAGTCTAGTTCTCAGAGTCAAGTCAGAATAAATTCACATCCGATGGTATTTTTCTGGAAAATAACGTCTTTGGATTTATTCCACAAACTAAAAGACGGAAAGAGTTCAATTCTTTTAGACGTCAATCTAATTTCTGAACCCTGACTGTGTGGGCCTCTGGAGCAGGCCTAACTCACAGGACAGGCTCCCTGTAGCTGGCAGTGTGACTGCCAGGCTCACTGCCAGCTACAGGGAGTGGGGTAGGGTGGGGTCTGGGTGGTAACTGTGAAGTGCGGGGGGGTGCCTGTGGCTCAGGGGCCGGAGTTCATCCTGAGTCATCTCCCGGCCACAGGAAATGCCCGCAGCCGCACTCTCCTGGACTCAATGCCAGGCCTGGCTCCTGACCAGCAGGCCCAGCTTCCCCTGAACGGCCAGGCAACATGTTTTGTTTCATTTTGTTTTTAAGTGATTTGTACTGACTTCAAAGCAGAGAAAGATAGTAAGATCCAGGACCACATCTTTGTCTCATTTTTGGTGGCCAGAGATCCACAGGGTAAGCAACAAACAAACCCAAAAGGAAATCACTAGATACAGAGCTAGAGCTAGAACCATAGTCCTGAGATAGAGAGGCGAACATATTTTTCAAGTTCCTTCTGGAATTTCACTTCTTGTTGGCATCTTTTTGATGATTCTTTGTACATCTCTTATCTACCAGGAGTTGGTTTGCAGGGTGATTCTGAACTCAGGGGGAAGGGTAGTGGCCTGTCCCCAGGGCCCTGTTTTCTGAGCAGTGAGGTGATCTTGGGAAAGTTGTGTAGCTTTTCCATGCCTCAGTTGCCTTATCTGGTAAATGAAAGTAGAATAGTCCCCATTTTATTGGGGCCTTGAGAGAACAAAATAGGGCCACCCTAATACAATATTAAATGATACCTGGCACTTGGTAAGTGCTCACTAAAACGAGCAAGAATAAACACGTGTCCCAAGTGAAATCAAAAGAGGGTTTACAGGAAACTGAGGAAGCTTCAACCCAGGCTCCAGTGTGCACAGGTGCCTGGGAGTATCTGGGAGCTGTGGGTGACTCCAGGTGGGATGGAAGCCAGATTACCATGGGGAAGCGTCTTTTAGAAAGCATTTCTGGTGAACTGCCTGAGGTGATGTTAAGAAACAAAGAGACTGGAATTTTCAAGCTTTCAGTAATTTGTTGTCATGGGTTTTTCCCCCTCACTTGAAATAAATATACACTTTCACGCATGGTTTATTTCCAGTTTTGCATTTCTTTCTTTTTTCTTTCTTTCTTTTTTTATTTTTTGAGAGAGAGTCTCGCTCTGTTGCCCAGGCTGGAGTGCAGTGGTGCAATCTTGGCTCACTTTAACTTCTCCCCCTGCGTTCAAGTGATTGTCCTGCCTCAGCCTCCCAAGTAGCTGGGACTATAGTCATGTGCCACAATGCCTGACTAATTTTTGTATTTTTTGTAGAGACGGGGATTCACCATGTTGACCAGGCTGGTCTCGAATTCCTGACCTCAAATGATCCACCCGCCTCGGCCTCCCAAAGTGCTGGGATTACAGGTGTGAGCCACCACACCTGGCCTGCGTTTCTTTTCTTAAAGAAGGCCTCCCAAATGGTATAATCTTTAGGCCCCACAGAACCTGGACTCATCCCAAAATGGTGTAATGAAATCATCACCATATTCCTGAAAGGTGGAGATTATCTCTCTTTCATAGTCTAAAAACTAAAGTGTTGAGAGATAAACACTCTCACCACAGATAGGAGGACTCGGCAGGACTGCAATTTGAACCCAGGACTCCCTACATCCAAAACCAAACTCTTCCCACTACACTCAGCTTCCTCCCATTATGGGCATCATGATGGCTTTAAAAATTAAGTGCCAGATTCAAATGGATATCCCTACACCAATGTTCATCGCAGTACTCTTCATAAGGGCCAAAAGCTGGAAACAGCCTGAACATCCATTGACAGACGATTAGGCCATCAAAATGTGGTATATCCATACAGTGGAATATTATTCAGCCTTTAAAAGGAAGGAAATGCTGACACATGCCACTACATGGATGAACCCCAAAGACATTATGCTAACATGAAATAAGCCATTCTCACAAAAGGACAAATATATGATTCTACTTATGTGACACACCTGGAGTAGTCAGACTCATGGAGACAGACAGTAGAATGCTGGGTGCTAGGGGCTGGTGGAGGGGAAATGGACAGTTATTGTTTAATGGGTGAGGAGTTTCAGTTTGGGCTGTTGAAAAAGTTCTGGAGATGGTCAGTGGTGAGGATGGCACAACAGTGTGAATGCTCTTAATGCCACCAAATCGTATATTTAAAAATGGTTAAAACGGTGCATTTTATGTTATGTATATTTTACCAAAATAAACAAAAAAGGAAACCCCAGCCTAGAATGTAAGGCCTAGGCCACAAAACATTTCTTTAGCACTTAGCAGCCTGTGGGCATTGTGAACAAGGATGGCAGAAAGTGTTAGACATCCTTCTTTAAGGGAATCTTTCTGAAGGTCGCAAAAAATGGAACAAATGTATCTACTTCCAGGTTGCTTGCTCCCCCTGTTATGCACAACCACAAGTCAGCCACAGAATTCTGCAAACAACCCACTGTGCAAGGCGTCACACTTGGAGGTACCTCACAGTGAGACCCAGAGACAAAGCAGCCATTTACCTTGCCATCTTTTAGCTACTCACAATGAAACGTTTTCACAGAAAGACACCTGGAGGTGGAAGACTTGCCACCGGTACTTGAGATGAAGCAGGTAGCACAGCAAGGCCCGCCCAAGAGCAGACAGCCATGACTAAAGTCCCCAGGTTTCCAGCTGGTTCCCAGGCAGGTTGACTCAGGGTTTCCTCTCCCAGGAGTCTTGTGAGGTGCCCTGGGGCAGGCCCAGCTGGGGCCTGGACTGTCTTTATTTGATATGGATGAATGGCTGGGTCTGGGAGAGACTCAGGCTAACTGCAGTGACTCAGACACCGGTTCACTAGCTTCCTGAAGTCAGAGCACCACCGAGGATAGCGCATTTCTAAGTCTCTGAAGTCAGGACCAGCGGAGGGACAGAGTGCAGAAGTTCTGCATCCCTGAGCTCCAAGCTGCTCTGTCTACCCCCGTGCTGTTTAGCCGAGGCCCCTTGAGGAGGGTCAGACTCCCAGATGGAGTCACAGCCCCCAGGCTAGGGCTCTGAGCAGTCCGGATGGTAGGATTCTATCTGATGAGCCTGACCAGCCTGTCTGAAAATGTGGATGGTATGACAGAATCTTTGGATGTTAAGGAATGTAATATCCTCTCAACCACCCACAAGTAATGGGAATTTGCTGTAAGAATACATATTACTTTAAAAGAGACGGGATCCTGGGGAAAATTAAGAGCGAGGCCTCTGAGAGATCCAAGCTGGATGGGCATTTGGGATCCATGGCAGCTCTAGGCCTGGGCCGTGCTCCTTCCCCCCGGCAGAGTGAGTTTGTAGATCTGACTCTAGCACTCTTCAGTTTGTGTGGCTGAGGGCCATTCTTTGCTGATTGCATATTGGTCCTCTCATCTCCCACCCCATGTAGCTTTCTTCTGCCTTGGGCTTCTGCCTCTATGTAGCTGCTGAGTCCTCCTAACATTGACTCCAGAAGCACCTGGTTCCCTCCAACCTTATGCGCTCTCTCCATACATCCTGCCAGCCTCACCTCCCATTATCAAACTCCTGATTTTCCATTTGTATTTCCCATTTCAGATTCTACATACACAGAAACAGAGGTAAGTAATCCGATTGGCATGGGTAAGGAGGCACAGTTTTCATTTGGGGGACTTTACAGGATGCTGGCATCTCATGAATTGACAGCTCACCGGACAGGCAGGGCCGCCACCCTCCACAGCAGTGTGGATGTGGTACTTTCCAAAAGAGGACACCAGGCACCCCCCTCAGGAAGCAAGGCTATGTCTCCCCAGTGTCTTGCCCCTTGGTACAAATTAGCCAGCAGTCCCAAGGTGCAAACAGAGTGGATAGATATTCTTTCATAACATTATTCTACTTTATATTGTCTCAAATTCCCCCCTGCCTTTTCTTCACGCTGCATTTTAAGCTTTTTCTCAGTTTTCGGCACAACCCAAGCAGGGAACACATTTTCCCTTTCCTGATTGTATTATCTACCTTCCTTTTTTTTTTTTTTTTTTTTTTTTTTTTGAGGCGGAGTCTCGCTCTGTCGCCCAAACTGGAGTGCAGTGGCCTGATCTCAACTCACTGCAAGCTCCGCCTCCCGGGTTTACGCCATTCTCCTGCCTCAGCCTCCCGAGTAGCTGGGACCATAGGCGCCCGCCACCTCGCCCGGCTAGTTTTTTTGTATTTTTAATAGAGACGGGGTTTCACCATGTTAGCCAGGATGGTCTCGATCTCCTGACCTCGTGATCCGCCCGTCTCGGCCTCCCAAAGTGCTGGGATTACAGGCTTGAGCCACCGTGCCCGGCCTTATTTACCTTCCTAAACCATTCATTCATTTACTTATCTATTTACTCAATATCCACGAAGTACCTGCTTTGTAACTGGTGAAATACTAGACAATGAAGACTTAAAATTCACCCATATTCTCAATATAAACATTAATTGACTACTTACAAAGTGCCAGGTATTGTGTTACTTGCTGGGAATAGAAAGATTACAGAGACACAGTTGCTGTCTGGTACATAGCAAGAATTGAATAAATATTTGTTGAGTAAAGGCAAGTATTTTGACAATTACAAGCAGAGCAAAAAGGGCTATCCTTGGGAATGTCCACAGGAAGAGAGGCCTAGAGAAACCAAAAAGTGTTTCCTGCAGACACTAATGTTTACACTGCGACCTGGAGGGCAAGCTGAATTAGCCAAGTGAGAAGCATGAGAGGGAACCCAAGGCCTGCAGGAAGAACAAATGGTTTGTGCGAAGGCTTGAAAATTAGGGAGGGTGTGCATTGGAGGGGCAGTCATGGGGGACAGAGAATAAATAAATCAGTGTGATTATGATTCTAGGACTGATATGGAAGTCTTTATGTGGGATGGCACAAGTCCATTTAAATACATGGTCAAATTGTGGTTTTGGAGTTCTCCTAGGACCTTGTTGCTACCTGCATCTGGTTGTCAGAGGGACATGAGGATGGTCTAGAAGGGGTATGTACCACTTCCACTCACATTCTGTTGGCAAATGCTGGTGGTTGGGATTTTCTTAGCTGCAAAACAGGCCAGGAGAAGTAGTCTAACTGTGTTCCCAGGAAGGAGAGATTGTTGGTGGCAGCTAGAACCATGGAGAGTTTCCAGGGAGTGGCATATCCAGAGCTAGGCAGCCACCCCGATCCAGCTCCTCTAGAGTGCCTGCTCATGGCTGCCAGGAAGGTCTGTGGGCAGACAGACAGCTCAGGACCTGGGGAAACCTCTGGAGCCCAGGACAGCACTTGTCAGTCCAAGGCAGTCTTGTGGGATGTAAAATCTTTTCTTCCAAAGTGAGGTTTGAACGTTGCGCGTTCAGTCTCCAGACAGAGGTGGATTTTGAGTAGGAAATTGACAAGAACTATGAAGGGCCTGAGCTTTTACCTGACTTGCAAGCTGACAAGTTAGCTTGTCATGGATTTGTGGGTACTGATGGAGACATGTGATGCCTGGGTCACAGAAAAAGAACTTTTTAATTCACAGCAATCGCAGTGGTCAGAGTGCCAGCATATTCTTTCACCAGTTCCCCAATACCATTTCCCACAGGATGGCACAAAAGAAAGAGGTGACACCTGCACATGTAGTAAGATGTGTTATAAGAGAAGAACTTTGAGTTTAGGGAAGCTGAACCTTTTATAATGGACAGTAAAACAGGCCTACTCTTTGTTCTGGAGGTTGACACTGTTTCTAATTTTTCCTTTTCCCTAAAGAGGGACACTATCTCTATTTTCAAAGGCTGTTCACTTCATAAACATCCTGGAAAAGACAGTCTAGAAAAAAGGCAGCCAGGGCCTCTGCTTGTAAGATGTGCAGAAATGTGAGAGACACTTGAATTTGTCTTCAAGTCAACAAAGACAGGTTCCTCTTTAGCAAGATGGAGTGTTCTTTAGATAGAAGCTTCGTTTACTAAATCCTTCTCCTCTTGATCTCTAGCTATCTAGAGGCCCCAGGGCTCTGTCCTCAGAGCTCTTCCCTGCATACATCCCTCCACTTCCTGAAGGGATCTCATTCAGCCACATATCTCTGAACACCATCAGCCTCATATCTTTAAATCCGTGCTGATAATCCCAATTTACAATTTGCACTTTGACATTGCCCCCATTTCCAGACCTAGATATCAAACTGCCTATGTGGTATCTTAACTTGGTTATCTTCTAGCCATGTCAAACTTACTGTGTTCTTGATCCTCATCCTCCACCTGAAACCTGAGTGTTCCTCAATGTAACCCCTCTCAGTAAAATGTATCACTCAGGCAGTAAAGTATATCTGTGCCAGCTAGAAACCTCTTTCTTTCATATTCACATCCAATCTATCAGCACAGACCAGTTTTGAAATAGATCTTGAATCTGATCACCCTTCTCCTCCTGCACCACCAGCATCCTAGTCCCAGCCACGATTGTGTCTGTTCTTGACAGAGACATGTGTTCCTGTCTTGCCCCATTCACTTTCCAATCTTGCCCCATACATTCTAACTTCCTCAATAGCCAGAGTGGTTCTTCTAAAATGTAAATTAAATAATATTATTTCTCTGCTTTCAACCTTCCAATGATACACAAGGCATAGAATAAAATTCAAGCTAAGGACTACATATGATCTGACCTCTGCCCCCAAATCCGATCACCCTCTCCCTTCTTGTATTCCACTTGCCCTTGAAAACACCTGCCATTGGGCTGTCTCAGGCCTTCGTACTCAGCTGTGTTGCCAAAGTCATCTAGGGCTCTCTCAGATGCCAGTTGGTCAGGGAAACCCTCCCTGACTATTCTAAAGAAAATCGCACACTCCCTCGCCCCTCTTTCCTTTTACCAGGACTTACTCTGATTCATAGCCCTGGGCACTGCCTGATTTTAGGAGTCTATCCCCCGCACTGCCCTCCAGCCGGGAAAATATGCTGCATGGATCCAAAAACTTGGTGGTGTCCACTGATGTAGCTTCTGCTTCAAAAATAATGTTGGACACAAAGTAAATGTCCAAGAAGTACTTGTTGAATGAATGGATGAAGAATGAATAATAGTTAATACTGGATTTTTAAAATGACAATAACGGAGACACAAAAAATTTGTGGCTCTATCTTTCTTCTTCAAGATAAATCAACTAATTTTATATAAATTTTCTTCCAAAATGCATGTCTTCCAATTCTTCAATAATTCTGGATTGTTACTGCAGAATTCTTGCCATGTTTTTCCAGCTTCTTGGATATGATGGACTTCAAAATTGAACATAACATAGGCCTCTGAGAACAGCCTAGGTAGTCTATAATTAGTTTCTCTCTTTCTTTGGTTTATTTCATTTTAAAACTTATTTTATTTTAGTTGTTATTTTTGTGGGTATATATATTTATGGGGTACATGAGATGTTTTGGTACAGGCATGCAACGTGTAATAAGCACCTCATGGAAAGTGGAGTATCCATCCCCTCAAGCATTTCTCCTTTGTGTTACAAACAACCCATTTGTAGTCTTTTAGTTATTTTTAAATGTACAATTAAATTATTGTCGACCATAGTCCGTTTCCCTCTGTTTACAGGTTTCACATGCTTACCTAGGAATGCTCCTTGAAAAGATTATCTCCTCAGACATAAGCCCGGCCACAGAAAAGTCTCTCTAAGGTCAGCAGTTTCGAGAGTGACGAAGTGAGAATTCGATTTTTATCTGTTCACAGACTCTACGAATCCCAAAACACCCTCCTGAAGAACACACTGGGGGAAAAATACAAACAACCTTATGGATTTAGCCATAGATCATATATATTTTAAATTGTCACTCTTTCACTCAACAAATAAATATCTCCTATGTGCCAAATCATGAGCCAGAAGTTGGAACAGCACATTGCAAAGAGAACTTGGTCCCTAGCCTGAGGGATTCAGAATCTTGGGCACCATCATTTCTGTTTTCATCATTGTTGTCATCAATGTCTTTTGACACATTCTTATTTTGATCTCCTTTGATTTTTGTATATTATGATTATTTCCAACATCATTTTAAAATAAGAATTTCATACTTATGGAAAAATATATGCCATCTAATTTGAAAAATAAGGAAACAGTGCTTTGCTTTCCCTAGCCTGCCTTCCCATTTACTGTAAAATAATAATTTTTCTTTTTCAGGGTTCATTTCAATTTTTTGCAAAGGAATTTAGCAATGAAATACAAAAATCTCAGTTATTTTCATTAAGCTCATTTTTTACTTTCCTCACATGTAGGCTATATGCTTTATTTAATATCTTTATTCTTTACATTAAGTTAAAATTATTTTAGAAATGACTGTATTTCAATTGCTGTTTTGACATTTCATTGATCAATATTTCACTAAAGATAATAACTTTCTCTAGGATGCAGAGAGACTCATAGAACTTACACCAGAACTTCCACTGAATGAATTTCCCCACCTTCTTGGTGATTGTACACCTGCCTTCCTTATAAGGAGAACAAGGAAGTAAATCATGTTGAAGTTGCTTTTAAACACAGCTTTTCTGCTTTACCTGTCCAGGTAGCCTCTGTTTTCATTTCAGTCTTAATGAAAACTTTCTAACTTACATCTCAAGTTTCTTTTCAAAGCAGTGTAAGTAGTATTTAAAATGTTACACTTCAAGAAAGAAAGACTTTAACGATATTCAGCTTTGGTCTTGTAACGCTGAAGGTAATTCATTTTTTAATCGGTCTGCACAGCAAGAACTGAAACGAATGGGGATTGAACTGCTTTGCCTGTTCTTTCTGTTTCTAGGAAGGAATGATCACGCACAAGGTAAGACCTACGTTCTCCGATATATTGCTTTCGTGGTATGCTTGACAAACCTGTCATTTGGTTCAGAAACTAGATCTGAAGTCATGTTTTATTTGATCTGTTCCATTGCTCTTTTGTCACTGAGTGAACACATTAACAAATTACAGACAAACACGGGGCAGTTCCCACAATGAATGCTCTAGGCTTAAGGTAAATAAATACAAAGGTTGCACAGGCATTTTAATGAGGAGAATTAAATAACATTGCTGCCCAATGGAACTTAGTGCCACTGTGATAACCATTTTTGAAACTTTCCACTTAAGAGTGGAATCTTCCACTTAAGAGTATCTTCCACTTAAGAGTAATAAGGATCTTCTACTTAAGAGTAATAATCTTGAAAGAGAGAAAGGATTTATTTCAAAAACAGAAATACCTCGTTTAGGAAAGAAGCATTTTTTAATGGGTGCAAGTAATTTTTGAAAATTAAGGTAGAACAATAAATAGGATAATCCTGTATTTGTGAACTTTCACATTTTAAGAAAAAAGAGGATGATAATTTTGGCGTATAAGACATACATACTTTTTAATACGCATACACATATTTTACATGTGATAGATGTAAAATGCAAACTTTTACGTGAATTGCTAACATTTCGAGGACTGATCTTGGATACTAAACTAAACTTTGATGTTGTTTTGTTCAAGTAATGTAAGAGCCATCAGTCTCATAAATGGAATGACTGAAAGTATGCTTAATCCCTGCGTCTTGCTGGGTCTAAACCTAGGTGGCTGTGCCCTGGGAGGTGCAGAAACCTGTGAAGACTGCCTGCTCATTGGACCTCAGTGTGCCTGGTGTGCTCAGGAGGTAAAATAAATGACCTCAACATGTTTTTAAAACCTGTCTGCAGTTACACTTATGTTAATTTCCTCAGTGATAGTTCTGATAGTGAATTGCTTTTTTGTGGAATTGTATAAGTAAAACAAATCAGGAGAGGAGAAGGTGAGCATTGGTAGATCAAAATGGAATTCATGTGATTACTTTCAAAAACAATTTGTAGAAGGAGTGGATGTCAAATTATTCGGAAAAATATGTAACTTGGGATTTTTAATTTTACCTCACTCCTTCTCTTATTGTAAAGCCATTTCTAACTGGTTGCGTATAAAATATGGAGGCTGTCTGCATAATCAGAGAGCATGGAGATGTATTTTCTAAAGTTAAACATACATTTGATGTTCATAGTATAGTTGTATTCCATCTAGGTACTAGGATCCATTCTGAACTACTGCTAGGTTCTAAGGGATGTGTTTTAAGTTTGGGGCAAATATTACTGGTCAGACATTATCCAGTTCTTTTAAAAATGGCATATCATAAACTCAGTGACTCTGTACCATGCCAGTGACAAAGTTCCAAATAGGTACACCTTATCTGGTCAAACTGAAAACTATGTGAAATCAGTATGAAGATGATCGGAGAATATCTACCAAGCCATCCTAAGACACTAGAGAGTGATGTCTGACTGCTTCATGGTGAGAAAGACAGGCATTAGCTTTCTGAATTTTAAAACAAGTCTCTACCCACTGGATCTCATAAAGATAATCTAAACATAAATCAAATCATACGAATACCAAGTTCAGCGAGAGCTGAGTAGCATGCTCAAAGAGAAACAAACCTCAACACCAAACTCAGAACTGGGTTCTACCTGTGGAAACCCAAACTCTGAGTTCAGTGTGTATCCATGAAGACAAGAGAGCACAAACGCAGCTCAGTCCCCTACCACGGCCTTGACCGACGCGACCACAAACAAAAGTCCAAGAGAATTATGCCTTTTTTTTTGAGTTCCTATATCAAAGCAGGATTGAGAAGATACAAGGAGGGAAAAATTCACATGTTTTTGGGTATTGACTTCTTGAAGAAGTATTAGTTTCATGCCAGAGAGATAAAATAACAAATCAGCCTAGAATTTTCATTTAAATGCATTTTTCAGCATTTAGTTAAGAGAGTTTCCTAAGTTGCTGCTGATAACTTTACTTGTGGATAATACTTGGTAGCCAAATTGTTGTCAAATTGTAAAGCCAAATTATTCTAAGAGGCCACTCTAATATTAGAAGTAGTTATGAGGGTGCCAGTTGAGGCAGTTGGAGCAAAAAGTAAATTAGGCTTCTGCTTAGGGCAGATAGAAAATAGGTCATGTGGTTAACACTACCTCTGATCTTTTGGCAAAGGCTATGACTACAGGTGATAGCAATGACACTGTATTGAGAAGGATTCTGAAGCCTTGGCCAGCCACTGTTTCCCTTAGTGACATCATGGAAAGTTACAGTCTGCCATGCCTGGCCTAGAGCTTCAGACATGCACAGGTCTACTGATAGATAACAAATTGTATTCTCAAAATCAATTTCAGAAGAAATCTAACTTTCCTAGCTGATGAAAACAGCAAGAGTGGCTTGGAGTTCTAAGAGGCAAGGAAAATAGTGTAAGCATTGGTTTGGTTTTCTGTAAGCGTGAAAGTCAATGGGCAACAAGTTCCCCTTTGCATAGTGTCATGCCCGCTCTAGAGCAGCTGTGCCTATCAGGTAAGTCAGGTATTTAATCTGTTAGCTCCATCTCCCTGTTTTGGGTGTTCCAGAATTTGAACGACCACATCTCTGCTGGGAAAGACTTCATCTCACTGTACCTCTGCTATCCTTGTGGGAAACTCCTGTGTCCCACACAGAAAAGCAGACTTTTAACCCATCTTTTTCACTTTTCTTCCTCACTTTCAAATCTTGGAGAAAGTTCTAAAGGATCTTGAACTAGAACGCTTCAAGACTCTGGGTTTAAAGTCCACAAGAGGTCAATTTTGGTGAAGTCATGCTGCAATATAAGGGTAACAGACCAATGCATACAACTGGCAGAGAGTGCTAGATGGGGGAGATGTTGCCACCCCTACCCTTTAGGAATCCTCAGAATCTCTCTTTATCACTAGATTTAGGGATTGACACACTGGAGCACTTAGACAGTCAATTCCCAAATCTAGTGATAAAGATTTGATTGTGGAATCAAACCTACAGGTCGCCCTGAGCAGATAAATTCATGGAATGATGTCAACTCTATGAACCCAAATGTTTCAAGGATCTGGTCATGGCCTGGGAAGAAGCTTTAAAGAAGTGAGCTTAAGACCTCCCCCACACTCCCCCCTACCCACCACCCCCAAAATTGTTACATGAATCCAAGTGAATATAATTAAAAGGAGACTCCAGTTTTACTCAGAATTTTACTGGCAGAATTCTCTGGTTATTCACCTATAACTTAACTTTAGACCTATAATCAATGTTAGTCATGTAGGGATACAATATGGTAAGATGCTTAACTAGCAAAGTGTGCAGAAAAACTTTCAATTGCTGGTATCTTATAAAGAAATTCAGATTTGTTTTCTTTTTCTGGTTATTGTTTCTCTTTTTCTTTTTTAGAATTTTACCCATCCATCTGGAGTTGGTGAAAGGTGTGATACCCCAGCAAATCTTTTAGCTAAAGGATGCCAATTAAACTTCATCGAAAACCCTGTCTCCCAAGTAGAAATACTTAAAAATAAGCCTCTCAGTGTAGGCAGACAGAAAAATAGTTCTGACATTGTTCAGATTGCACCTCAAAGCTTGATCCTTAAGTTGAGACCAGGTATGTTAGGATTTGGCTCATGTAAATAGATCTAATATTATATATGGTAATTCTGCTACCCCACTAATGTGTCTTGTATCATATTACATATCATTGATTATTATGACTCGAATTTCCCATTCTTAAGGAAATCGAAAATTGCTAGGCTTACACATTTCTTTATTCACATTGGCTCCTGGCACTCCAATTGTGTTACTGAAGAAGCTATCTCTAATAGTAGCCATTTAAATTACTCAAATGTTGTTAATGCTTACCTCACATTTCTTCAAGGATTGTAATGTAGATTTCAACTCTCTTTTATTTGGTTCCCCTTTTCTAAAACGACACACAAAAAATTCAGCTTATCTTCTATCTAAATGGATGCTAGTTCTCCCAAGGAGATATAAAATATCCTAACTTATCCTCCAATAGTTCTAAACTCACTGCTGAAAGAATTTCATGGGTTGGTTCATTTAGGATCTTAACCACACAGTTAATGAAATCCTATGTATTTCAGTAAGTTCTTATTGAGGTGAAATAGCCAGCTGACCCAGCAAGTGGCTAGTTGCAAATAAATCTCAGTGTGTTTTCCTGGGTTTGCTTTTCCTATTGGGCTTTGCAGGTGGTGCACAGACTCTGCAGGTGCATGTCCGCCAGACTGAGGACTACCCGGTGGATTTGTATTACCTCATGGACCTCTCTGCCTCCATGGATGATGACCTCAACACAATCAAGGAGTTGGGCTCCCGGCTTTCCAAAGAGATGTCTAAATTAACCAGCAACTTTAGACTGGGCTTCGGATCTTTTGTGGAAAAACCTGTATCCCCTTTTGTGAAAACAACACCAGAAGAAATTGCCAACCCTTGCAGGTAAGTAAATGATTCTCTTGGCATCTTTGTGCGCTGATTTTCTATGGAGATACTCCTGCTCTGAGCTGCACTTGCCAGGAGCTTGCTAACTCCCTGGTATTTCTGCCTCGTCTGGTTGGATCTCAGCAGTTCTCTCAGAGGCCTAGGTTGCTTGGAGTGAGGTGAGGTCATCTGAACTACATGGTTCTAGCCGTGGGTCCTTGCGGCCTCTGCATTTGCCTCCCAATGTAGGGCAGGATGTGGCAAACCCGAATGTGTGTTATACATGCAAGGGAACCAAGGCTTTCACCATAGGCTCCATTGGATGGTGCCCAGTCCCAGTCTCTCAGACACTTTCTAGCCTCAATGGCTACCACTTTCTGAAGTTGTTTGAAAATAACCTTCACTTTCCCAGAGTCTTTCTCCATGACAATGACTTCTGGCAAAATAATAATTTTTGCAACTTTTTCTGACATACTTTGGGAAATATTGGTTTCTCTTATTGCTTGGAGAAGGCTTGCAGCCTTCACTGCTATTAAATTCAGTAGTAAATGACTCCATAGGCAATGACCCCATTCTAATATGCTATAATAAGCTATTAAAAACCACATATTATGCAGGTGATGGTGGAGGACAAATTGCTTTGTGATGGCTTACCTGTGCAGTGAATGACATGTTCAGAATCAAATAGTCTCCTATTGCAAAAGAGCTACCATATGCTCTGTGCCAGACCTTGTGCTGAAAGTTTTACATACATGACCTCATTCAGTCTTCATAATAACAGCAGGTTAAATAGCAGGTTAAAGCTAGCTTAATAACATCAGCCCTATACTCAGAGGAAGAGGCTCCGAGAGATTAGCTATTTGCCCAAGGCCACATGACTAATCCATGATCTGTACAGAGATTTGATTTGTCCCAAAAGCAAGCCCATTACTTCTATATATCTAGTATATATGAAATAATTTCCAAATGTTTATTAACTTACAGTACTTTTATACACCAAAGGCATCAATCTCTATAAAAGATAAACAGCTTTTATTATACCATTTAAAAAACATCTCAATGTAGTTCCCAACTACAATCTAACATAATCAAAAATAATTTAACCGTAAAAGAAATTTATCGGTGGTTGTAACACTTAGAAATTGTGTTTGGTTGCCAGTATCTGAGACAGTGGCACAAAAAAGGAGTATTTTTGTTTTTTGTGTTTTGTTTTGTTTTGAAATGGAGTTTCACTCTGTCACCCAGGCTGGAGTACAGTGGCATGATCTTGGCTCACTGAAACCTCTGCCTCCTGGGTTCAAGCGATTCTCCTGTGTCAGCCTCCCGAGTAGCTGAGATTACAAGCACCCGCCACCATGCCTGGCTAATTTTTGTATTTTTAGTAGTGACTGAGTTTTGCTATGTTGGCCAGGCTGGTCTCAAACTCCTGACCTCAAGCGATCTGCCCCGCTCGGCGTCCCAAAGTGCTGGGATTACATGCGTGAGCCACCACACCTGGCCAATATTTTCTTTTCTCTTTTGCGTGAAATACAGAGAAAGGCCATTCAGCGGTGATACGGCAGATCCGTAAACATGAGGAATCTGGGACTTTTTCTGCTCTCTGCTTCACCATTATTGACACCTGGATTTTATCTTCATGGTCCAAGAATGCTGCCAGGGCACTGATCATTACTTCTTCATTTCAGTCAGAAGGAAAGGAGGAAAATAGGGGCAATAGGGGCACTGTCTGCCCACTCTCTTACAACTCCTTTTAATGTATAGTTGACATGCCTAAAATGCACAGATCAAAAAGGTTCAGTTTGATGTGTTTTGATAGTTAAATATACCATTGCAGTCGATATCCAAAACATGATGTAGAATATGTCCATCACCTCAGAAATTTCACATTACAGTTAGTTCTACCACTTCAGAGGGAACCACTTTCTATTTCTATAATTTATATTGGTTTTGCCTATTCCTGAATTTTGTATGAATATATAATGTAGTATATGCCCTATGTTTTTGGCTTCTTTGGTTCAACATAATGTTTTCAAGATTCTATGATTTTGTATGTATCAGGAGTTTGCTTCTTTTTGTTTTAATTAATAATCCATTGTATGTATTTACTACATTTTGTTTACTCATTCTTTCATTGGTGGACATTTGGGTTGTTTCTATTTGGGGGGACTATTATGAAAAGGCTGCTATGAACACTTGCGTAGAAGTCTTTGTATAGACGTATGCTTTTATTTCTCTATAACAGACACCTAAACTGGAGTTGCTGAACTGTATGATACTTATAATTTTTAAAGAAACTACCAAATTGTTTTCCAAAGTGAACGTACCATTTTCCATTTCCTTCAGTAGTGTGACAGGGTTCCAGATATTCCACATCCTTACTGACACTTGGTGTTGTCAGTTTTTTAAATTTTAGCCATTCTAATAGGTGTGAGGTAGCATCTCATTGTAGCTTTGATTTGCATCTCCTTAATGATGATGTTGAACATCTTTTCCTGTGTTTATTTGCCATTTTCATTTCTTATTTCGTGAAGTTTCTTTTCAAATCTTTTGCCCATTTGTTTAAGATTAGACTGTCTTTCCAATATTGTGTGGTAAGAGTACTTTTTATATGCTGGATACAAGTTTTTGTCAAATACATTTTGCCAAAAAAATGTATATTTTTGTCAAAAATATTCTCTCCCAGTGTATGGCTTGTATTTTAATTTTTCTGGCAATACCTTTGGTCAAGCAAAAGTTTGTAATTTTGATGAAGTTCAGCTTATTAATTTTTAATTTTATGGTTACTGTATTTCATGTCTTAAGAAATTTTTGCTTACTGTAAAGGTCACAAAGACTTCTGCTGTATTTTCTTCTAGAAACTTTATGGTTAACGTGCTTACATTTAGGCTTCTGATCTCGAATTAGCTTTTGTATTTCGAATGAGAAAAAAGGTCTAGGTTCATCTTTTGTTTCCATAGAGATATCTAGTTGTTCAAGCATTATTTGTTACACAAGATTTTCTTTTCCACATTGAGTTATCTTAATGTCTTTGTGGACAAGCAATTGACCATATATGTGTGAGGCTAATTCTGGACACTATTCTGTTTCATTGATCCATTGCATATACCCATGTAACCACTAATGCCTCACTATCTCCCTTATTGTAGCTTTATAGAAACTCTTGAAATCAGGAACATAAGTCCTCCAACTTTGTATTTTCATTTTGTTTATCCTAGATCCTTTGCATTTCCATATAAATTTTAGAATCATATTGTCAATTTCTTCCAAAAATATGCTGAGATTTTTATTGAGACAACATTGAAACCATAGATCTATTTGTGGGGATATTGAACATCTTACACACGTCGAATTTTCCAATCATTTTATATGACATATATCTTCATTTATTCAGACCTTGTTTAATTTCTCAGAGCAATGTTTTGTCATTTTCAGGGTAGATATCTTGCACATGTTTTGTTTTATTTATTTCTAGGGACATTTAAAATTATTTATTTTCTAATTCTTTGGGGATAACATGTAGAAATGCAATTGATTTTGCATATTCACTTTGTATCCTGCAAACTTCATGAATTTTCTCATTAGTTCTAGTGTGATTTTTATAGATTCCTTAGAATTTTCTGTGTATATGATCGTGTCATCTAAGAATAACAACTTCTTTTTCCTCCAATATCTATGCTTCTTCTTTCTTATTTCTTACCTTAATGCACCAACGTGGGTCTCCAGTACCCTTTTAAATAGATGTAGTAGGAGAGGACAATCTAGTCATGTTCATGGTCTTAGGGAGAAAGGATCAGTGTTTTACCATTAGGTATGTTGTTAGCTAGTGGTTTTTCATTTTCTTTCATCAGATCAAGGAAATTATCTTCTATTCCTTGCTTGGTACGTTTTTTTAAAAACAATTATAAATGGTTGTTAAATTTTATTTCTCCAACTTAAGAAGTTTTTGCCAGAAATTTTACTCAACACCTTAGACTTGCATCTCATTGGCTGGCACTTAGTTACATGACCACAGTTAACTATAAAGGAAGCACATTGCTAGCTGCTCCTCCAAAATCAGCATTCTGTTATTAGGGAAGAAAGAAAGATGGATACAAGGTGGCATCTACGAGCAGTTCCTGCAACACTGAATACATAGATTTCTATAAAGAGTTATAAAGACTTATACCCTCAAAAATGCTGTATAATAAAAAGTAAGGTATGATTATTGTTATTCATTGCTTGATTCACTTGTAAAGGGAAATAAGCTTGGTGCTAACAACCTCTTAACTATCTAACATAAAAGTATTGCTAATGGTTTTGGCCCCATTTTTAAAATCAGAGAATATTATTCCTGAATACAATTTGTATTTAGTTCTTTGGTATACTGTGTGTCTTGCCCCTACAATAAGCTTCCATAGAGAGTTTAGTAGGGCAAGTCCATCTAGAATTACAAAGTGCCACCTCTGCCCCAGAGTGTATATTTAAAATCATTCCTCATGTCACAGATCAGGTACGATGTAGCAACATGCAGTACAATAATAATCATGGGAACCAATGAGTGTGGAATGTTACCAGAGAAAATAACTAAAATTAACAAGGTTAGATGGCTCAGCTAAACTGGCAGCCCAGCATCTTGAACTAACAATGAGACCCTGTCCTTAATCGGGCTTCAAGTAAATGAAAGCAGTTTGGCTCTTTATTTACCTCTGACTGTACTTTATTCATGCATTTATTATTCATTCATTTGTTCAACAAAAATTTACTGAGTTCCAACTATGTACCAAACAATGTGCTAGGCATGAGTATTTTTGGAAGAAAAAGACCTGGTCCCGGTTCTCAAGTAGCTGAAATCCTTTGGGGAAGCAGGTACATGATATTGCACGGTGATTAAGCACAAGGGCTTTGGAGTCAGCCCTGGATTCAGTCTTGATTCATACATTCACAAATAATGTGACCTTGGGTGAATCATTTCATTTCTCAAGTCTTCAGTGTTTTCTCTGGAAGTCTAGAGTAACAATGCCAATCACAAAGAGTGGTTTTAAGAACTGAATGAGTTGGCCCGGCGTGATGGCTCACGCCTGCAATCCCAGCGCTTTGGGAGGCCGAGGTGGGTGAATCACGAGGTCAGGAGTTTGAGACCAGCCTGGACAACATGGTAAAACCCTTTTTCTACTAAAAATACAAAAAAATTAGCCAAACATGGGAGCACGCGCCTGTAATCCCAGCTACTCAGGAGGCTGAGGCAGGAGAATCGCTTAAACCTGGGAGGCAGAGATTGCAGTGAGCCGAGACTGCACCACAGTACTCCAGTCTGAGTGACAGGGTAAGACTACATCTCCAAAAAAAAAAAAAGAGTTGAATGAGTTAACGAATGAAAGCATTTGGCATTAGGCCTGACCATGACACATTCTCAATAAATAGGAAGTGCTATTAACAACAACAGGATGTGATTAGGGGGAGACCAGAGCACTGTACGGGGGGGCAAAAAGTGGAGACCTGAAGGAGAATTCTATATTTGATCCCTTAAAAGGTTCAATATATCCTATTTTCTGAAGATTATTATTATTGGCAAGATTTACCATTAAGGTTATAAATAGCAAGTTCTTTTTTGTGGCAAAATTATAGGTTTTCCATTTCCATTATAATCCTAACTCTCTCAGTTTCTCTGTCTAGATAGTATCCCCTCATACACACATACATACATATACATGTCAAGATAAAAAAATCAGTCTTCTGATCAAACTAAACCTTATAATTTTAGAATAAAATGTTCTTAGTAGGAAGGCAATTAGAGGTAAAAGGAAAGAGCATAGAATTTTTCAGACCTGGGTTACAATCCTAACTTTGGATAAACAATTACTCTCTTTGAGCTCAGTCTCATCACTTATAAATGGGAATAATAATATTGACCTCCTAGAGTAATTGTGAGAACCGAATGAACTCAGAACAAAACAGACATTCAAAACAAATGTTAATTTTTTCTTCCTCTCATTACCACTTACTAATTTATCTGTAGTTATTTTAATCTGGTAGTCCTTAGACTTTTAGATCTCAGGACTCCCTTAGACTCTTAAAAATTAAGAGTCCCGAGAGCTTTAGTTTATGTGGGTTATATATACCCATAATCATCATACTAGAAAGTAAAACAGAAACGTCTTAAAATAATTATCTATTGATTTAATAATTATAATAAAGAAACCCACTGCATATTACTGTAATATGTTTTTATGAAAACTAATTGTATTTTCTGAAACAAAACAAAAATTTACAGGCCTTCTGCTCTAAAATGAAGCAGCACTGTTTTATATACTTGGAAATCTCTTTAAACATCTGGTTTAATGGAAGACAACTGGATTCTCTATCTGCTTCTGCATTTAATCTTTTGCCTTTTTCAAAAATTGAATTCCATGAAGAAAGTCAAACCTCATATAAACGTGTAGTTGGAAAAGGAAGAAGCATGTAATAGCTTTTTCCAATGCCTGTGGACATTCGTCTTCGATATTACCTTCAAACTAGATAACAGGTGATAGTAGATAACAGGTGAAAACTAGATAACAGGTGAAAGTAGTTTCAATGAGGAATCTGAAACATCAGTGAATGTTTCATGTTGTTAACCTGAAAAGCCATTGGTCTCTTTTCATTTTGAATGGCTTTTTTAAACCAGTGTATGATTTTGTAATATGATGCTTTATTCTTTGTGAAATATTGATTCAGTGAGCTATGCAGACCTTACAGATTTCATGATACAATATCAAAAAAATCACATTTGTTAATATCACTACCATTCTCATCAGACAAATCATAAAGTATCGGGAAGTATTTTTTTTTTCTATTTTATTATTATTATTATACTTTAAGTTCTGAGATACATGTGCAGAATGTACAGGTTTGTTACATAGTTATACACTTGCCGTGGTGGTTTGCTGCACCCATCAACCCGTCATCTACGTTAGGTATTTCTCCTAGTGCTATCCCTCCCACTAGCCTCCCACCTCCTGACAGGCCCTGGTGTGTGATGTTCCCCTCCCTGTGCCCATGTGTTCTCATTGTTCAACTCCCACTTATGAGTGAGAACATGTTGTTTGGTTTTCTGTTCTTGTGTTAGTTTGCTGAGTATGATGGTTTGAGCTTCATCCATGTCCCTGCAAAGGACATGAACTCATCCTTTTTTATGGCTGTACAGTATTCCATGGTGTATATGTGCCACATTTTCTTTATCTAGTCTATCACTGATGGACATATGGGTTGTTTCCAAGCGTTTGCTATTTTGAACAGTGCCACAATAAACATACGTGTGCATGTGTCTTTATAGTAGAATGATTTATAATCCTTTGGGTATATACCCAGTAATGGGATTGCTAAGTCAAATGGTATTTCTGGTTCTAGATCCTTGAGGAATAGCCACACTGTCTTCCACAATGATTGAACTAATTTACACTCCTACCAACAGTGTAAAAGCATTTCTATTTCTCCACATCCTCTGCAGCATCTGTTGTTTCCTGACTTTTTAATGATTGCCATTCTAACTGGCGTGAGATGGTATCTCATTGTGGTTTTGCTTTGCATTTCTCTAATGACCAGTGATGATGAGCTTTTTTCCATGTTTCTTGTCCACATAAATGTCTTCTTTTGAGAAGTGTCTGTTCATATCCTTTGCCCACTTTTTGATGGGATTTTTTTGTTGTTGTTTTTTGTTTTTTGTAAATTTGTTTAAGTTATTTGTAGATTCTGGATATTAGCCCTTTGTCAGATGGATAGATTGCAGAAATTTTCTCCCATTCTGTAGGTTTCCTGTTCATTCTGATGATAGTTTCTTTTGTTGTGCAGAAGCTCTCTAATTAGATCCCATTTGTCAATTTTGACTTTTATTGCTTTTAGTGTTTTGGTCATGAAGTCTTTGCCCATGCCTATATCCTGAATGGTATTACCTAGATTTTCTTCTAGGGTTTTTATGGTTTTAGGTCTTATGTTTACATCTTTAATCCATCTTGAGTTAATTTTTGTATAAGGTGTAAGGAAGGTGTCCAGTTTCAGTTTTCTGCATATGGCTAGCCAGTTTTTCCAACACCACTTATTAAGTAGAGAATCCTTTCCCCATTGCTTGATTTGTCAAAGATCAGATGATTGTAGATGTATGGCATTATTTCTGAGGTCTCTGTTCTGTTCCATTGGTCTATATATCTGTTTTGGTACCAGTACCATGCTGTTTTGGTTACTGTAGCTTTGTAGTATAGTTTGAAGTCAGGTGGCATGATGCCTCCAGCTTTGTTCTTTTGCTTAAGATTGTCTTGGCTATACGGGCTCCTTTTTGATTCCATATGAAATTTAAAGTAGTTTTTTCTAAATCTGTGAAGAAAATCAATGGTAGCTTGATGGGGATAGCATTGAATCTATAAATTACTTTGAGCAGTATGGCTATATTCACGATATTGATTCTTCCTATCCACTAGCATGGACTGTGTTTCCATTTGTTTTTGTCTTCTCTTATTCCTTGAGCAGTGGTTTGTAGTTCTTGAAAAGGTCCTTCGCATCCCTTGTAAGTTGGATTCCTAGGTATTTTATTCTCTTTGTAGCAATTACAAATGGGAGTTCACTCATGATTTGGCTCTCTGTCTGTTAGTGTTGTATAGGAATGCTTGTGATTTTTGCACATTGATTTTGTATCCTGAGACTTTGCTGAAGTTGTTTATCAGCTTAAGGAGATTTTGGGCTGAGATGATGGAGTTTTCTAAATATACAATCTTGTCATCTGCAAACAGAGACAATTTGATTTCCTCTCTTTCTATTTGAATACGCTTTATTTCTTTCTCTTGCCTGATTGCCCTGGCCAGAACTTCGAATACCATGTTGAATAGGAGTGGTGAAAGAGGGCATTCTTGTCTTGTGCCGGTTTTCAAAGGGAATACTTCCAGCTTTTGCCCATTCAGTATGATATTGGCTTTTGGTTTGTCCTGAATAGCTCTTATTATTTTCAGATATGTTCCATCAAAATCTAGTTTATTGAGAGTTTTTAGCATGAAGGGGTGTTGAATTTTGTCAAGGGCCTTTTCTGCATCTATTGAGATAATCATGTGATTTTTGTCTTTGGTTCTGTTTATGTGATGGATTATGTTTATTGATTTGCATATGTTGAACCAGCCTTGCATCACAGGGATGAAGCCAACTTGATCGTGGTGGATAAGCTTTTTGATGTGCTGTTGGATTAGGTTTGCCAGTATTTTCTTGAGGATTTTCACATCAATGTTCATCGGGGGTATTGGCCTGAAATTTTCTTTTTTTGTTGTGTCTCTGCCAGGCTTTTGTATTAGGATGATACTGGCCTCATAAAATGAGTTAGAGAGGATTCCCTCTTTTTCTATTGTTCGGAATAGCTTCAAAAGGAATGGTAACAGCTCCTATTTGTACCTCTGGTAGAATTTGGCTGTGAATATATCTGGTCCTGGGCATTTTTTTGGTTGGTAGGCTATTAATTACTATCTCAATTTCAGAACTTGTTATTAGTTGATTCAGGTATTCAGCTTCTTCCTGGTTTAGTCTTGGGACGGTGTATGTGTCCAGGAATTTATCCATTTCTTCTAGATTTTCTAGTTTATTTGCATAGAGGTATTTATAGTATTCGCTGATGGTACTTTGTATTTCTGTGGGATCAGTGGTGATGTCCCATTTATCATTTTTTATCGTGTCTGTTTGATTCTTCTCTCTTTTCTTCTTTATTAGTTTGGCTAGTGATATATCTATTTTGTTAATCTTTTCAAAAAACCAGCTCCTGGATTCACTGATTTTTTTTTAAAGGATTTTTGTGTCTCTATCTCCTTCAGTTCTTCTCTAATCTTAGTTATTTGGTATCTTCTACTAGCTTTGGAATTTGTTCGCTCCTGCTTCTCTAGTTCTTTTAATTGTGATGTTAGGGTGTCGATGTTAGATCTTTCCCACTTTCTCCTGTGGATATTTAGTTCCATAAATTTCTCTCTAAACACTGCTTTAGCTGTGTCTCAGAGATTCTAGTACATTATGTCTTTGTTCTCATTGGTTTCAAATAACTTCTTTATTTCTGCCTTCATTTCGTTATTTACCCAGGAGCATGTTGTTCAGTTTCCACGTAGTTGTGTGATTTTGAGTGATTTTAATCCTCAGTTCTAGTTTGATTGCACTATGGTATGAGAGACTGTGTGTTATGATTTCAGTTCTTTTGCATTTGCTGAGGAGTGTTTTACTTCCAATTATGTGGTCAATTTTAGAATAACTGCGATTTGGTGCTGAGAAGAGTGTATATTCCGTTGATTTTGGGTGGAGAGTCCTGTAGATGTCTATTATGTCTGCTTGGTCCAGAGCTGAGTTCAAGTCCTGAATATCCTTGTTAATTTTCAGTCTCATTGATTTGTCTAATATTGACAGTGGGGTGTTAAAATCTCCCACTATTATTGTGTGGGAGTCTAAGTTTCTTTGTAGGTCTCTAAGGACTTGCTTTATGAATCTGGGTGCTGCTGTATTGGGAGCATATATATTTAGGACAGTTGGCTCTTCTTGTTGTGTTGATCCCTTTACCATTATGTAATGCCCTTCTTTGTCTTTTTTGATCTTTTTTGGTTTAAAATCTGTTTTAAACCAACTCCTGCTTTTTTTGCTTTCCATTTGTTTGGTAAATCTTCCTCCAACCCTTTATTTTGAGCCCATGTGTGTCTTTGCACGTGACATGCGTCTCCTGAATACACACCAATGGATCCTGACTGTATCCAATTTGCCAGTCTGTGTCTTTAATTGGGGCATTTAGCCCATTTACATTTAAGGTTAAGGTTGTTATGTGTGAATCTGATCCTGCCATTATGATTTTAGCTGGTTATTTTGCCTGTTAGTTGATGCATTTTCTTTATAGTTTCGACGGTCTTTACAGTTTGGTGTGTTTTCACAGTGGCTGATACTGGTTTTTTCTTTCCATATTTAGTACTTCCTTCAGGAGCTCTTGTAAGGCAGTCCTGGTGGTGACAAAATCTCTCAGCATTTGCTTGTCTGTAAAGGATTTTATTTCCCCTTCGCTTATGAAGCTCAGTTTGGTTGGATATGAAATTCTGGGTTGAAAGTTCTTTTCTTTAAGAATGTTGAATATTGGTCCCCACTCTCTTCTGGCTTGTAGGGTTTCTGCAGAGAGATCTGCTGTTAGTCTAATGGGTTTCCCTTTGTGAGTAACCCAAACTTTCTCTCCTGGTTGCCCTTAATATTTTTTCCTTCATTTCAACCTTGGTGAATCTGATGATTATGTGTCTTGGGGTTGCTCTTCTGGAGGATTATCTTTGTGGTGTTCTCTGTATTTCCTGAATTTGAATGTTGGTCTGCCTTGCTAAGTTGGGGAAGTTCTCCTGGATAATATCCTTAAGAGTGTTTTCCAACTTGGTTCCATTCTCCCTGTCACTTTCAGGTACACCAATCAAACATAGGTTTGGTCTTTTCACATAGTCCCATATTTCTTGGAGGCTTTGTTTGTTCCTTTTCATTCTTTCTTCTCTAATCTTGTCTTCATGCTTTATTTCGTTAAGTTGATCTTCAGTCTCTGATATCCTTTCTTCCACTTGATCGATTCAGCTTTTGATACTTGCGTATGGTTCATGAAGTTCTTGTGCTGTGTTTTTCAGCTCCATCAGGTCATTTATGTTCTTCTCTAAACTGGTTACTCTGGTTAGCAATTCCTCTAACCTTTTTTCAAGGTTCTTAGCTTCCTTGCATTGGGTTAGAACATGCTCTTTTAGTTCAGAGGAGTTTGTTATTACCCACCTTCTGAAGCTTTCTTCTGTCAGTTCATCAAATTCACTCTCTGTCCAGTTTTGTTCTCTTGCTGGCAAGGAGTTGTGATCCTTTGGAGGATAAGAGGCATTCTGGGTTTTGGAATTTTTCAGCCTTTTTGCATTGGTTTTTCCTCATCTTCGTGGATTTATCTACGTTTGGTCTTTGATGTTGGTGACCTTTAGATGGGGTTTTTGTGTGGATGTCCTTTTTGTTGACATTGATGCCATTCCTTTCTGTTTATTAGTTTTTCTTCTAATAACCAGGCCCCTCTGCTGCAGGTCTGCTGAAGTCTGCTGGAGATCCACTCCAGACCCTGTTTGCCTGGGTATCACCAGCGGAGGCTGCAGAACAGCAAAGAATGCTGCCTGTTCCCTCCTTCCTGTGGAAGCTGTGGCCCAGAGGGGCACCTGCCAGATGCCAGCTGGAGTTCTCCTGTATGAGGTGTCTGTTGACCCCTGCTGAGATGTGTCTCCCAGTCAGGAGGCACGGGGGTCAGGAACCCACTTGAGGCAGTCTGTCCCTTAGCAGAGCTGGAGCACTGTGCTGGGAGATCCACTGCTCTCTTCAGAACTGGCAGGCAGGGACATTTAAGTCTGCTGAAGCTGTGCCCACAGTCACCCCTTTCCCCAAGTGCTCTGTCCCAGGGAGATGGGAGTTTCATGTAAAAGTCCCTGACTGGGGCTACTGCCTTTCTTTCAAAGATGTCCTGCCCAGAGAGGAGGAATCTAGAGAGGCAGTCTGGCTACAGAGGCTTTGCCCAGCTGTGGTGAGCTCTGCCTAATTCGAAACTTCCTGGTGGCTTTGTTTACACTGTGAGGGGAAATTGCCTACTCAACCCTCAGTAATGGCAGATGCCCCTCCCCCTACCAAGCTCCAGTGTCAGACTCCTGTGCTGGCAGCGAGAATTTCAAGCCAGCGGATCTTAGCTTACTGGGCTCCATGCAGGTAGGATCTGCTGAGCTAGACCACTTGGCTCCCTGGCTTCAGCCCCCTTTTCGGGGAGTGAACGGTTCTGTCTCGCTGGCATTCCAGGCGCCACTGGGGTATGAACAAAACTCCAGCAGATAACTAGATGTCTGCCCAAACGGCCGCCCAGTTTTGTGCTTGAGACCCAGGGCTCTGGTGATATAGGCACCCGAGGGAATTTCCTGGTCTGCAGATTGCGAAGACTGTGGGAAAAGTGAAGTATCTGGGCTGAAATGCACCATTCCTCATGGCACAGTCCCTCACGGCTTCCCTTGGCTAGGGGAGGGAGTTCCCTGACCACTTGAGCTTCCATGGTAAGGCGACGCCCCACCCTGCTTCGGCTCACCCTTTGTAGGCTGCACCCACTGTCTAACCAGTCCCAATGAGATGAGCTGGGTATCTCAATTGGAAATACAGAAATCACCTGTCTTCTGCATTGATCTTGCTGCAAGCTGCATACCGGAGCTGTTCCTATTTGATCATCTTACCAGACTTCTCACTACTGTTTTCATATCATCAGTCAAATGTCAACACAGTGAAGAAGGCAAATGACATCTCTGAATCACTATGAAAATAGTTTAATCTGAGGGACCTCCTGCAAGGTCTCAGGGACCCTCATGGGTCTGTGTACCACACTTTAAAAACCACACCAAACCCCCATCACACACAATTTACCTATATAACAAACCCACACAGGTACCTCTAAACATAAAATAAACTTAAATACTAATAAAAATAAGAATCACCCTTTTGCCGGGTGCAGTGGCACATGCCTGTAGTCCCAGAGCCAGAGGATTGCTTAAGCCCAGGAGTTTGAGTCCAGCCTGGGCAACATAGGAGTCCAAGGCTCTATAAAAAGCAAGAAAACCCACCTCTTTAATCGACTCTTTAATGCTTTTTGGAGTAGCTCTTTTATTTTCACTGGATGGAGAGTCACTAAAAATTTTTCTCATCCTGTGAAGAATGCTGAAGTGGTTTACATTTTTTAACAGAATTTCTTTTGCTGTTGTCTAAGATACAGCAACAATAAGTGTTTTCTTCATTTTCATATGCATAAATGAGTTTAATGTGTATTTAAAAGTATTTAATTGCACAAAAGTTAAAATTTCTTCCTCTATTAAACATTTTGAAGGATTTTTTTTTGAGACGGATTTTCGCTCTTGATACCCAGGCTAGAGTGCAATGGCGCAATCTTGGCTCACTGCAACCTCCGCCTCCCAGGTTCAAGTGATTCTGCTGCCTCAGCCTCCCAAGTAGCTGGAATTACAGGCGTGTGCCACCATGCCCAGCTAATTTTTTTTTCTTTTTTTTTTTTTTTTTTTTGTATTTTTAGTGGAGACAGGGTTTCACCATGTTGGTCTGGCTGGTCTCGAACTCCTGACCTCAAGTAATCCACCTGTCTCTGCCTCCCAAAGTGCTGGGATTACAGGCATGAACCACCATGCCCAGCTGAAGGATTTTTTAATCATCATTTCATGTATACTGTGGTATTTTTTGTTTTGTTTTGAATTTACACCAATAGTGAGTTCATTGTCGTTTTTCAAAAGAGGAAACTGAAGCACAAAATGCTGGAATGGGCTGGGCGTGGTGGCTCACACCTGTAATCCCAGCGCTTGGGAGGCCGAGGCGGGCAGATCACCTGAGGTCAAGAGTTTGAGACCAGCCTGGCCAACACGGCGAAACCCTGTCTCTACTAAAAATACAATGATGATGATAATAATAATAATAAGCTGGATGTGGTGGTGCATGCCTGTAATCTCAGCTACTTGGGAGGCTAAGGCAGGAGAATCATGTGAACCCAAGAGGCAGAAGTTGCAGTGAGCTGAGATGGCACCACCACATTCCAGCCTGGGCAACAGAATGAGACTCCATCTCCAAAAAAAAAAAAAAAAAGAAAGAAAGAAAAATCCTAGAATGGGCCAGGTGCGGTGCTCATGCCTGTAATCCCAGCACTTTGGGAGGCCGAGGTGGGCAGATCACGAGGTGAGGAGATTGAGACCATCCTGGCTAACACGGTGAAACCCCGTCTCTACTAAACATACAAAAAATTAGCCAAGCATGGTTTCGGGCACCTGTAGTCCCAGCTGCTCAGGAGGCTGAGGCGGGAGAATGGCGTGAACCCAGGAGGGGAACTTGGCAGTGAGCTGAGATAGTGCCACTGCACTCCAGCCTGGGCGACAGAGCGAGACTTGGTCTCAAAAAAAAAAAAAAAAAAAAAAAAAAAAAAAAAAAAAAAAAAGAAACGCTAGAATGAATTTCCTCTATGTTCACACACATAAACATATATGAGTATATGGTATATAGTTTCTTATTGCAAAGGTAATAAGCCCATGTGAAAATACAGACAAAAGTATGAAATGGAAATCATTTCAGTTGGAATCCTCTATACGATTATCCTCATTTTAAAATCCAAAGCTCAGAAGTGTTGAGTAACTTGCCCAAAGTGTCATGCACAGCTAGAAACTTGCTTTCAAAATAAGATGTGGCTGAACTCATGATCAGCCCTTCGTGTTCTGCTGTAATATCTTTGGTGCAGATTTCATCGTAACGTTGTACTTTAAGTAGTGGTTTTATTTCTAGGCTGGTCTATTCAATCCCAGTAGAGTTGGACTCTCAAACCAAGAATGCTGCTACAATTGTTGAGCCCTTGGCAGGCAGACCTGGGAGTACAGGAGGGAGCAGAGAAAAAAGAAGACAGGTTCCTCTCTTGTCGTGCTGCAGGGTGATTCATACTTGATGACAGCCTGAGATATCAGAATACAAAGGAATTGTCATTGTATAAACTTAGTGGTGAATTTTGGTTGGGAGCCCATAGAAGGTAGTGATTACACACACACACACACACACACACACACACACACACACACAGAGGAGTCTGATCACCTGATTACCTGTTATCTGAGTTTGAGCCAGTGCAGGACACACAATAAGCTCTAAATAAGTGTTAGCTAATATGGTCAACATAGAAAGGGTGGGGGATGATGTCAACAACCTTAACAGTGAGATTCATAGCTGAGTTATAGAGTCAGGCCCTTTAGAAAAACTAATCTTCATTTAAGAGAATGTTGCTAAGCTATCAGATCCATTACATTTCATCAATAATATTTTTGCATCTTACTTTTGCAGTAGTATTCCATACTTCTGTTTACCTACATTTGGATTCAAGCACATTTTGCCATTGACAAATGATGCTGAAAGATTCAATGAAATTGTGAAGAATCAGAAAATTTCTGCTAATATCGACACACCCGAAGGTGGATTTGATGCAATTATGCAAGCTGCTGTGTGTAAGGTATGCTGAAAGGAGTGCTATTTCACTCTGTTAACATAAAGTTCATCTCTTATTAACAATTCTACTTCAAAAAGATTAGCTAATTTCTTTTCCTTTGATCTCTAAATTTCTACATTTCGTATTTTTCTTAAAATACACAATTTTTGCCAAATGTTTAATTAAATCATGTTGAAATGGGGACTGTTCTTTATGTCTATGATGAATAATCTAAGAACATTGTGTTGGGAAAATTTAGTTGAAACAATAGCTATGCATGATTAATTTTCAAAGATCAAGATCAGATTAGTTTTTGGATTAATCATGGTAAAAAAACAAGGGTAGAACATTTATTTTAAAAAGTTAAAATGCTCTGAATCAGTATGTGTCCATATATGTGACTACATAGCTATTGTTTTGAACCAACAAAGTAAGCTTTGGAAGTGTGCTGTCTCTACAACATCACAGGAACACTGCTTCTCCTTGACTATCTGATAAGTATCCACAAGAATGATTCCCCTGTCTTTAGGCAAGAGCCCTTCATGGAAAATATCAGGAAATAAACAAGGCTGAAGCTCCTAGAAAGTGGGAGGGCCAGGGAATTAGAGGAGGAAGGAAAGGAATAAGGTGGGATGGAACAGCTAGGATGCGTTTTTACACAATTGGTTCCTGAACTAATATTAATTAAAGGGGAGGGCTTTACTAAACACCAACAACAGACAATTTTAATTAGCAGGACTTTGGGGCCATACTTTCATAAGCAATGCTTATCCTTATATCAGGTTTATAATTTTTGGATGATATCATTAGAAAGAGAAATATGTGCCTAAATGCTGGGTGACATTTTAATGAAACAGGCTTACTTTGAGCCCCTTTAACATTGCATTTTCACGAGTTTGGCTTCAATTTGGATTTGGGACCATCTATGACCTCCTCTGCTCAATTTTTTTGGAGAATTGAAAGCTGGATAGTAAAAATAATTTAACTATGTAAAAGTCAAGATCAACTGAATACTGATTATAGTGGAACTATGCTTTTCTGAAGCATAAATCATATGAAAATGTTATCCAGGAAAAAGCAAATGTCACAGAATTTCATGTTTTATTAAAAACATTAATATTATCAATTCACAATAGATAAAAAGGCTAAAATAGACTAGCAATATTATTTTTATAACCTAAATGTGTCCCAGCATAATTGATCCACACTCAATAAATGCCTGCCTCACTCCAGTATCACACAAATGTTTCTTTCTCACTGTAGGAAAAAATTGGTTGGCGGAATGACTCCCTCCACCTCCTGGTCTTTGTGAGTGATGCTGATTCTCATTTTGGAATGGACAGCAAACTGGCAGGCATCGTCATTCCTAATGACGGGCTCTGTCACTTGGATAGCAAGAATGAATACTCCATGTCAACTGTCTTGGTGTGTAACCTGCACTCTGTACTGTTTTCAGGGCTATAAGTAGGAGAATGAAGCAACAACTGGTGTAATACATGTGAAATAACTCACGCTTGGTGAAAGCCATGCACATTTTCTAATTTGAGATTAACAAGTTGCCCCAGTTCAATTCTCACCATCCTTAGAGGTTCCCACCGTAGGATGGGAAGGTGGGAGGTGGGACATGTGGGAAGCTGGATGTGCTATGAATCCCATGATCCCAGAACCTTCCCAGCCTCTCAAAAAGCCTGGTGCTGGTGAAGCAATACAGGCAGCTCATTCTGTTCTCAGCCATGGCCTCAGAAAGGAGGGACCCAAACCAGAACAGTAACCATGTAGGATTTGTGGTGAATGATGGTCCCTGAATCATGGTAAAAAAACAAGGGTAGAACATTTATTTTAAAAAGTTAAAATGCTAGTGACATATGCTAGTGACATTCAAAGAAAACAACTGACTTTCGTAAAACCAGGAAGAAATTTCAGAGCTCTTTGGACATGCATGATCTTCTCAATAGACCCCTAGGAATCCAACCGCTTTTCCTGAACAGACCATGAGGCTGCCATGCTTGTGCACATGTTATTCCCTCTGCCTGGAATATTCTTCCCTCCTAGCCTGCTAAGAAACTCTTCATTATCCTTGAAAAGCCAGCTCAGTCATTACTGTCCCCAGAGAGCCTTCTTTGACCTCTGGTAGGCTCTGAAGCAATCGTCTTTCCCTTCAGTTGCATATGCAGATGTGTTCTTGCGCATCTGTACATAGAAATACGTTTTCTTACATCTCTCTTTCTTGTGCAATCCTCAGGGCCAGGCCTGGTTTATTATCTCTGTTTCCTGATATCACAGTGCCTAGAACACAGTGGGTGCCAGCTAATGTGTGAAATAGAGGCCGGGCGCATTGGCTCTCGCCTGTAATCCCAGCACTTTGGGAGGCCAAGGCGGGCGGATCACGAGGTCAGGAGATCAAGACCATCCTGGCTAACACTGTGAAACCCCGTCTCTACTAAAAAATACAAAAAATTAGCCAGGCACGGTGGCGGGCACCTGTAATCCCAGCTACTCGGGAGGCTGAGGCAGGAGAATGACGTGAACCCGGGAGGCGGAGCTTGCAGTGAGCCAAGATCGCACCACAGCACTCCAGCCTGGGCGACAGAGCAAGACTCTGTCTCAAAAAGAAAGAAAGAAAACAAAGAAATAGATTTGATTTCTGAAGCAGCAATCTGCGATTGTCATATTTTCCCCATTTAACACTTGGGGAAATATGGTACAGAGAATTTAAGTGACTTCTTAGAACAATGCTGTGGAGGTGTAGGTGGGGGAGAAAGAGAGAGGGAGGGGGTGCAAGAGGAGAGAAAGAGGGAGACAGGAACCTAGAATTCTAATGTCAATCGGAAAGCTATTCTCTAAAAACTCTTAATAGTTCATTACTCACTACTATTCCTTGACTTAAATTTCTAAATTTCAACATGAATATTTTCCCCAAACATTTGATCAGTAGTATTCCCCAAATGTGTATATTCTTTAATCACATACTCTGCCTTTTCATATTACAATATCAGTGAGGATAGCCACATGTTGTCTTTTAGTCAGTGAGGGGCCAGAAACTGGAAAATTGATCCCTTTTTCATTACCCTTTTCTTGCAACTTTTCAAAAGCTCCACAAAAAGCTCCGTCTTGAACGAGGCAAGATCATAAAAGCTAACACTACCTATTGCCTAATATGACCTTCTCAGCTAATAAATGTTCAAGTCCTCCTTTCTGAATAAGTTGAAACAAATCCACAGAAGCCAGAGACCATATCTATGCCTGTCTGCAACATAGCCCCCAGGTCCTCTGAGCACTTCCTGTGTACTCAAAACTTGGGCCAGATTCCTCAGGCCAAAAAAATAATACAAGGTGGTTCCTGGCTTTGAACTTACAATATGGTTGTGGGAATTAAACCAGCAGATCTGATTCAAATAGAAAACCAGCTTCGCTCACCTACGAAGGGCTATGTGGTATGATCCTGGCTACACACTAGCACAGCAGCTGAGGGGTGTGGTAACATGTGGAGATAAGGAGAGACTGGCACTGGAGGGATTTAGGCATCAGCATAAAGGATTTTTATGCAGTTAAAAAGCAGAGGAAATGGATACAATTTGGTATCTATATTAATAAAAATCCAAATGTGATGGAAATCACATATGACACAGCAATTTGCAGTTGGGTAATTTATTGCAGTATTTTGGGCAAAACTACACTTTTCTCTCAACTTGAACCCTATGCCTAAAGAAGACTTTAGATGAAAATACTCCAGTAGTACTGAGAATATGTGAATATTTCATATCAGTATACAGGAGGGCTTATTTATCAGTGTTCCTCCCTTTGGCTGACTTCTGTCATAATCAACATATTCTTAATTTAATTGTTAGCAGGCTAGTACCTCACTTGAGTTTCCTCTTTGTACTTTATTCACATTTAGATTCATATAATGGGCAAATGCACATCATGTTTTCCAAACTTGAAAAGTAAAGTCCATATTCAAATTTAAAAATTAAGCTTCTTTTATTTTTTGTAAAGTACTCCTATCACTAAGAATGAATATGCCAATGGAACAGAAGTACAATGTAGTTTTCAATTGTCCTGTGAAAATATTGCAGGATTCCATACAACCAACTTGTGATATTAAAAAGGCAGTAAAACCAAACCCAAGGATTAGTACAGGAATGTCATAGTATGTCATACCTCAGCAACCCTCATTCCACCTCATCCAATTCCAATAGGAGTTTCAGAGCTACAAGAGTCACCTCAGTCACGTATATCATAGTCCAACAGCCCCTCCCTCGACTGTAGCATCCCTAGCCTGCTGGTAAGTGTCACTTAGAAGGGAAAGAAATGTTTCTCTACCCTTGAAAATATGACACACTGTTAGTCTTTAAATAAATTTCAAATGGTCTTCTTAGAAGTGGCAGACCATGATACACAACATCAACAGGAACTGACTCTTAGGACTTGATTGGATTTATAAGATTTAGAAAAAGATTATTAAACCAACTACATGAATAATGCTAATTGTGTATTTGTTTACTTAGCGTGATAGAGCTATAATGCCTGTGAGCATTGAAATGCCAAACTCAGAAAGATATCTTTGAAATCAATATTCCTTTCTTTATTTACATTATTTTATTGAGATGATGCAAAATAATATATGTTAATTTTAGGAATATCCAACAATTGGACAACTCATTGATAAACTGGTACAAAACAACGTGTTATTGATCTTCGCTGTAACCCAAGAACAAGTTCATTTATATGAGGTAAGCAAAAATATCTTGGGAAATTCCTTCAAGGAGATTATGTGACATGAAACTTTAACTCTGTGAGTTTAACACATGGGAAGACCATTAGATAATCATTAACACATACCAAATGTACTGGGCATTTGGCTAAGTGGACTCATTTAGTGCTTGCAATTTAAATTGTAAACACCGAGGTGCAGCAGGGCATGGCGAGCAGATAAGGTGGGATGAGAAAGACTGAGTTAAGGAAATCAAACAGATAGACTGGAGGAGAGTATCAACAAATATAGGACCACCTACCTAAAAGAAAATTTATTCTCTGTCCCCTTGAATTATTTCATCTGATGAGGGAGTTAACAGAGAACAGAGAAAATCTGAAGAGTGGGAGGAGAATTGACTTCCCCTTCTTTGGCATTTGCAAATTAGATACTTAGAAAAGACACACACAGAGACACAAGCTATTGAGAAGTGGAAAGTTAAAGGAAAAAACTTGTTATATGGGGCCAAAAAATAATTTATCCCTTAAACCAGCTGGATTTGCAGCTCAAGTGTTTGAATGGAAGCACCAACTGGAAAAAGGGAACGGTTTCATTAGATGAAGTGCTGTCCCCAAACCACCGTGCAAAGTGCAAAAAAATACGACATATGCACATACAAAAGATTTCTGTGGTTTTTTCCCAGCCTAGGAAAAGTAATATGTCAAATGCCCTGAATTGATTTACTCCTAATCTACAGTTTTACAGAGAAGTAAGGAGTCTTTAGCAGGGGCCCTAAAAATAATGCAGAGAAATTAAATAGTCTGTGCCTTCTGTGCAGAAGCGTCAAATGCTCCTAAATACAGAGTTTGATCTCTCATTCCTTTTGAAAGGACCTCTTAACTTGCTTGGTGACTTCACAGGGCTTCTGAAACTCTCAGATTATGTCACAGAAGGTTTTGATTAAATGCCACTCACTACTAAGGACGGTACAGACCCATGAACTTGCATCAGGTTCTGTAGAAAGGATCCAGCAGGAGATGCTATCTTGCATTTTGAATGAGAGGAGGGTATTGTACTCCCAGGTGAGATTGCCTTCTGCTGCAAACCAAGGAAGTTCCTTGCAATCAAGCTCCATACTTGAAACCTTTGTTCTACACAGAGACCATGTGGGTTCACCTGATCTGGGCATTTTCTTCAGGCTTTTTAGTATGTGATATTTGTTTCCAGTGGTTTTAAGTAGTAGAGTTGCAGTTGAGACTTTTTTTTAAATACCCCCAAATACAATAGTGAGTCTATTCTGCCTTTGATCCTTAAGGCTAGTGTGAGAGGACCCTGGGGGTCACAACACCTTCTCCACAGCAAGGCTCCAGTTTAGGAGTGGGAGAAGGAGTTGCACAGGACTTTTCTTCAAAGGGGAGTCTAGGGAATGCGATTGATGATCATGAACATAGACTTCCATAACTCACTTTGGTAATAGTCTTTAAGACTCACAACTCATTTATACGTCTCCCCAAAACCGCTATTAAAAAGACAGAGGAAGATGAAAAATCACTACATGGCAAAACAGAATCTGTCGGGTTTAAGCTAGTTGCATCCATGATTCCCCCGTTGCAAGGGAAATGATCATTTCCGAGGAAAATGCCAGATTAGAGCCTGCCTCTAATGTAACAGCAGGACATCGATTTTGCCTGTCTTCTAATCTCATTATGAGGTGAATTTATGTTCTGTCATGATCTGTGGTCTTTACCATCCAGCCTTCACTAAATTCAAAGGGACATTTTCAGGGGGTCATGTGACAGTCCAGGTCAGCCACCCGCTCTATGACTCTGACCATTTCATTGTTTCATTTTTATTTTGATGGGCTCATCATTCCATCTGTATTAGTGGGGGCAGGCAGCAGCCTGGCCTAAAGATAATAACAGCAACATTGCACGTCCTTGAAGCCTTCACGCAGCATGAAAATGCTGATCTTCCCTTTTATTGATAATGAAAACTGAAAATGGTCCACTAGTGGCTTGTGTTGCCTTTCAATTCACATCTTTTAGGAGTCCTGTGTGTGCAGGAGTCCTGTGCAATTTGATGTTTGGATAACTGTGATATAAGGAACGTAGCTACTGAAGAATCACTGAAAAATAAAAACCAGTGATAGAATAAATAAAGTGATTAGGTGGTTAGATCTCATGAAAATTCCAGAAGGAAAATTATTTGCCCAAGTTACATGTTAAGCATAGTTACTTGCCTGCACAGGCAGCACAGGTTTAGGTTCAACGAAGGCCCTGTCTGCAGCAAATTAAATTTATGTTGCCCACTCATGGAATGCAGGAAAAATGACTTTTTTTTTAGTAATTGTGGTAGGATGCTTTGGACTGCCCAGGTGTGTAGTGTGCCTGTACATTGTTATAACAGAGATGAACGGTGAAAAGCATGAAGTAAGCAGTTTTGCCTTTAGTTCAGTATGACTGTAGTGTGCACCCCAGACTCCAGCCAACAGAATATTTTTGAACAAACTTATTATTATGAATAGTTTCCTGTTTGTCCAATTATAGGGTTCAAAAGATAATGATGATAATAGACTGAGCAGTGGGTAGTATATTACATTCTAGAGCTAACTACCATTTTGAATCAGGATTCAATTACCCAAGTTAAAAAAAGGTTTTTATATTTCCTCTGTTATTTTAAAATGTTTACTGTTCATTTACGATAGATAGTATCAGGCCACTAAACCTTAACTGTCTTATTTGAATAGTTTCCTAGTGAGCTATTGAGATAAAAAGCAATTAAATCAATATTCTTTATGATGTCGTCGAATCTTATTGTTAATCACTGTGGGCTATTTCCAAGGCTTCAAAATATCCTATATCTATTCAAAATACCTACATCTGGCTTGAAAAGATGACTTTAGTGAAGTTAATAGCAATAATTATTATATGACCTGGTATTTGTGATGTAATGCTGACACACAGCAATTAGAAAGTAAACAAGAAGTATACTGGTACTTCCAGTTTACTCACTAACTTCTGTGACCACTGATTAATATCTCTTGGCTGTTAGGACAAAGCAATGTTTCTAAAGCCTGAGAGAAGGGGAGTACAAGCAGGTTTTTATGCAGCCAAAGAGACCTTTCCTCTGGAGACAAAAACCCCTCAATCATTAGCTCTTTGAGGAGAATAACAGGTCTCACCCATCTGTTTAGGCCAATTCTCGAAGCACAGTAGATTCTCAGTAGCTTTTGTGAAATGAATTACAAATTGCAATAAAAGCACTTCATCTTTTCTAAAATTGGGTCAAGAGAAAGACTTGGAGTTTTACGTGACAAATACTTGTTAAGATTGAGGAAGCCCATGTGCACAGAGCAAGGGGAGGCACCTGACCATTGCCAGGAACTTCTGCAGCCCTGGCTGTCCCTTCTTCCATCTCTCCCACACTGGACGCAGATGGCAATGAGGAAAGAACACTCTGCCATCAATCTCAGGACCAAAATGTTGGAGAAGCTCTGCAGCCTTCTAGCAGGCCATAAAAGGAACACCCTGAGCAAGTACCCACCTGATGACCATTAGATCTATAAACAAACATAAAGAGCAGCCACATATGCCATGAACCTGATGTCCTTGTGTGGCTTGTGGAAATTATCCACCATACATAAGTTTCCATTTTTTAGGAATCAATAACCCAGCTATTATTTTACCTCTTCTTTCTTCTACTTGGTTCTTTTGAGCTTTTCACTGCAGCAAGGGAGGAATAGAGGCAGAGAAAATAGAGAAAGAAAATAAAAATTGGACCCCTTTGCTATTTGTTAGCCTGTTCTATTGTTGTTTTGTTTTATAATGTTCCTGTTGGAAAGATCAAAACAATTTTGCTCCAGTGGAAATCTCTTTATCTCTCTGGCCTCAGTTTTTAGAAAATAAAAAGATTCGGTGGGAAGACTTCCAGCCTCAACAGTCAATGACCTTGATTCTGGAGGAGGGAAATTACCATGAATTCCAATGATCTCCACACAAATAACAAAGTTTAGTAACCTGTAATGTAGCTAATTTTAGGGCACAGTCTAGATATTCTTTATCCTATCAATCTCATTCTGTAGTGGATGGAGTATTCCAAACTTACGATTTTAGTAAAAATAAAATCATCTAGGAGTAAAACGACAACTTCTGGATTATAAGACATCTCCATGTAGGTAATAAATTGCTCTTTATTTAAGTGTAATGGAAAGTATTTTCATTTCTCCTTAATTGATAGTATCTGGGAACAAAGACTGAGGAGGGCCAGCTGCCTACACTTTCCTAGTTATTGAAAACATCCCTTAGAGAGGGAGGATTTGGAAATAAACCTTATGTCCTCAGATTATCAGTCAGTTGTTGGGAGTATTTTCCAAGCGAATTGATAAATCCTAACCATGAAAAATCATCAGTTACTCCTTAGATCACACATAGTACTTTTCTTCTAAAGAACTCAAAGCCTCATAATTGAGAAAGTAAACACAAGAAAGAAAAAGCTACAGGTTTGAAGCAGGACCTTAATGAAATGCCTGATTAAGCCAATACTTGCAGAAATATAAAATGAGATTTTTCTTTTTTCTTGAGACAGAGTCTCACTCTGTTGCCCAGGCTGGAGTGCAGTGGCATGATCTCAGCTCACTGTACCCTCCACCTCCCAGGTTCAAGTGATTCTCGTGCCTCAGCCTCCCGAGTAGCTAGGATTACAGATGTGCGCCACCACGCCCAGCTAATTTTTGTATTTTTAGTAGAGACGGGGTTTCGTCATGTTAGTTCACCAAACTGATCTCAAACTCCTGGCCACATGTGAACCACAAACCTCGGCCTCCCAAAGTGCTGGGATTACAGGTGTGAGCCACTGTGCCGGATCTAAAATGTGATTTAAATAATGCAAGGTCTAAATGCTTTGAGATTTACACAACACACAGGATATCAAGTCATTCATCCCTTCATTTCTCAAACATATCATGAGTACCTCCCGTGAACTAGGCCAAAGTTTGTGACTATAGAGGAGAATAAGATGTAGTGCCTGACTTAAGAAGTCTCAGAGAGCATCAGCAGACTTGTAAACTAATAGTTTGCCTAAAAAACAGAATGAGGGCATTTTAGAGTTGTGTTCTGGAAAGAGACTCCAGCTGAGGGGTCAGAGTTTTCATGTCTGTCAATGTTCTTATTCTTTTCTATTCACCATCTTTCTTATAAGGAGCAGCAAATTAATCAGCAATCATAAAACTGCTTTTGATGCTAACAGTATCATGGTATTTGGATCAAGTCTTTCACTTTATAGGGGTGAGGGCTAGAGATGATATGCAACTATGACTATGATAATAATAGTGTAATAGGGAACGTTTGTCGAGAGCTTATTAGGTGGCAGCCTGGGGGTTCAGGATTTTGCACTCATTTTATCATTTAAACTCCCTCTTATGGCTAAGAACCCAAAATAGCAAAGCAAACTGCATGTAACAGCCAAGATCTGAACCCAGACAATCTGAATCTACAGTCACAATCACTGAGATAACTCACACTTGAACCTGGGGTGCTGTAGTGAAAAAGCAGACCACTAGACCACCAGAGACGCAGACTTTAAAATAAAGTTACAACTTTTTTTTTTTTTTTTTTTTTGACAGAGTCTCCCTCTGTTGCCCAGGCTGAAGTACAGTGGCACAACCTCAGCTCACAGCAACCTCTGCCTCCTGGGTTCAAGAGATTCTCCAGCCTCAGCCTCCTAAGTAACTGGGATTACAGGCGTGTGCCACCACACCCAGCTAATTTGTATGTTTTTAGTAGAGACAGGGTTTCACCATGTTGGCCAGGCTGGTCTCGAACTCCTGACCTCAAATGATCCACCCACCTCGACCTCCCAAAATGCTGGAATTACAGGTGTGAGCCACTGCTCCTGGTTAAGTAACCAGCTTTAAAAAGTACAGAACCCAAGGGTGGAGCAGAGCTGCCTGACAGATAAACCAATAGATTAATTCCCTATTAATTGCAGAGTGCTTTAAGATCAGGAAATACTTCATCTAGGGTTCTTCCCTATTGCTGTTAATTTGGATGAAGAGAGCAATTTAAAGATGCATAGACTTGAAAAAAGAGAGACACTCGGATTCTGCCTCGTGGGTTGTTTAAGCTCTGGTGGTAAGAACAGGCCACACAGCTAGGGAATATTATGCATTGGGTCAGCATATCTAAAACAGCTACTCTCTATGGTAATCACAATCTATGGTTCCAATCAAAGTGAGAAATTGGGGGCATGTGGTCTGACCAAGACTATAGGTTTATTATGATCATACAGTTCAAGCATATGGAAAAATAGAGTAACATAGTAAACACCCAGATGGGCACAGTGGCTCATCCCAGCATTTTGGGGGCTGAGGTGGGTGGATCACCCCAGGTCAGGAGTTCAAGAGCAGCCTGCCCAACATGGCAAGACCCTGTCTCTACTAAAAATATAAAACATTAGCCAGGTGTGGTGGCACATGCCTGTAATCCCAGCTACTCGGGAGGCTGGGGCAGGAGAATCACTTGAACCTGGGAGGCAGAGGTTGCAGTGAGCCAAGATCGCACCATTGTACTCCAGCCTGGGCAACAAATAATAATAATAATAATAATAATAATAATAATAATAAATAAACACTCACATACTTATTGCCAGTTTTCTCGCATTGTAACATTTTGCTACCATACTTGCTTTAGATTTTTTAAGCAAATGAAACATCCCAGATCCAGTTGCATGCTGTGTAACTGCCCAACTCTGGTCTAGTTCCCTTCTCCTTCTACAGAGGTAACCAGTATCCTGAACTTAGTATTTGTCATCTCACATTTGTTTTTTGTGCTATTAAAAATGTGTGTGTGTGTGTGTGTGTATATATATATATATATATATATATATATATATATGTCCATAACTCATAACTAATTATGTAGTTTTGGCTCATAAGCTTAATTTCATGCTGTACATATTATTTTTACCCTTTGCTTTTTGACTGAATGTTAAATATTTGGGGTTTTTTATTATATTTTCTTATTATGTGAGATACACATAACATAAACTTCACATTTTAGCCATTTTTAAGTGTTAGTTCTGTAGCATTAAGCACTTGAAGCACTCTGCCATTTATAGATAATTTATCTATTGGTTCATCTGCCAGGTATTAAAACATTGTTAAGCTCAATGGTCTGTTTTTGAGGCTTGTCCATGGAGATACGTATAGCTATAGTTTACTCCACCCACTGCTATGCACGCTCCATTCACAGTATTATGGGCAATGTGTTCATTCTGCAAAGTGAGGGCGTCAGGTCACTTCCGATTGTGCAGCATTACAAATGTTGCAGCCATGCACATCTTTGCACACATATGCTCTATTGAGAAGTGAAATCCCTAGGTTGCAGGGGAAATGGCATCTGTAATTTTACTGAGTTTGTCCAAGTTGCTTTCCAAAGTAGTTTTATCAGTTACTCTCCCACCAGCAATGTAATGTGGAAGTATGGCCAAAACAAAACAAAACTTTAAATTATTCTTTTTTTGATTATAAAACTAATATATACTATTTGCAAAAAGAAAAGTGAAGAGCAATACAGAAAACCCAAAGATGAAAACAAAGATCACTCGTAAACTCACCACTCAGACAAGCTAACACTGTTGACATTTTAGAATAAGTTTTTCTGGCGGAGCATGGTGGTTCATTCACGCCTGTGATCCCAGCACTTTGGAAGGTGGGTGGACCACTTGAGGTCAGGAGTTCAAGAACAGCCTGGCCAACATGGTGAAATCCCATCTCCACTAAAAATACAAAATTAGCCAAGTGTGGTGGCATGTGCCTGTAGTCCCAGCTACTTGAGAGGCTGAGGCAGGAGAATCTCTTAAACCTGGGAGGTGGAGGTTGCAGTGAGCTGAGATCATGCCACTGCACTTCAGCCTGGGTGACAGAGTGAGACTCTGTCTCAAAAAAAAAAAAAAAAAGTAAGTTTTTCCTATTTTCTTTGCATATATTTAAACATTGCATATATATTAAAACATTGCTAAGCTCAATGGTCTGTTTTTGAGGCTTGTCCATGGAGATACATATAGCTATAGTTTACTCCACCCACTGCTATGCACGCTCCATTCACAGTATTATGGGCAATGTGTTCATTCTGCAAGTGAGGGCGTCAGGTCACTTCCGATTGTGCAGCATTACTGGTATTTATTGTATTAACTGGTATAATATTGTACAATTAAGTATGTTCAAATTTTTTGAATGTTTATATATGTATAGTCTTATAAAGGCATACAAATTAAATTACGTGTAGTTATACATCAAAATTTTTATTAATAAGAATAACTAAATGAAATCAAAATCATCCTACAAAATTCTGAGCTTATAGTTGCCATACTTATAGGTGTCTACTTTTAAAATAAAAGCAAACTTGTCCTTTCCCACCAGCAGCCCAAAACCTGTGCAAGTACTGCATTTTTACCTCCTGGGTTGCTTTTTACATATTCACATAATACTTAGTTACTTTTTTACATTAAGAGGACCAACAAATTATTTCTAGTTTCATTTTCTTATCCCTGAAAGTGCCCCTTTGGTGAAGACTTTGACATCTGTGAACAAAACTCCTCTCTTTCAGCTAACTGCTGAAAGCTGTGTAATTCCCCTTCTCCACTTTATCTGGGTCTCACAGCACAAAGGGACTCCTGTCTAATTCAATTACATGTGTATCCTCTAAAGCCTTTCCTACGGTTGCGGTTGGCTACTCTATGTGAGGCTGGACCGGACTGTAAGTTTGAAGGGAGCTTACCCAGCTTGTATCACTATGCCGGAGTCTAACAGCAATGAAGCATTTTCCACATGGCATAGCCTTTGAAATAATCACATATGGCATCAAGGCACAAAAGGACAAGTGAAACTGATAGCCCCCTGGACATCAGAAGAGTTTAAGAGTATTATCTATTTTCATTTTATGCCTGATTATCCAAAAGAGCCCCAAATATCCTACCAAGGGACTAGTATTAATGATAACATAGTTTAATATTTTGTTGTGTTGGCAGTATTGAATCTTCAGAAAGTAAACAGAAAATTTTGGAATCATTTGTTGAGCTTGAACAGTTGAGGTAATTATTTATGAATTCAAGATTTGGCACACTTTTTTCTATAGGGTTTTCAGATTCAGCACATAAAAATCCAGGAGATCCAGTTAAATTCAAATGTCAAATAAGCAACAAATTATTAGTAGTATAAATATGTCCCATGCAATATTTGGACCACAGGTACACTAAAAATTTTTCATTGTTTCTCTGCTTTCCAATTTATCTGAGCATTCTGTATTTTATCTGGCAGCCTATCTACAAATGGTCAAATAGTAAGTTAGGCATTGTGGCCACAGTTTTTCAACTCTCATTGTAGCATAAAAGCAGCCATGGACAATACGTAAATAAATGAGCATAGTTAGTTACAAAAACAAGCAACAGGCCAAATATGGCCCGTGGGACATAGCCAATCCCTGCCTTTGTTCGTTCATTCTACAAATATTTATGTGTTTTCCATGTGCCAAGCACTGGACTAGGCCCTAGGAGTATAGAGGAGAATAAAAAAAGACCTTGTTTTGTCCTCGTGGACTAGTCGGGGGAAATAGACAAGAAACAATTAATGAAAAACAACCAATTACAACTTTTAATACTGTTATTGAAGAAATGGAAAAGAATAGTGTGCAGCCATGGACCATAATTAAGGGGAAAAAAGTGAGACTTTCCTTGGATAGAATTTTCATGGAAGGTGCCTTTCCAGAAGTGATAATGAGGAAGCAAGCTGAAGGCTGAGGAGTTTTCAAGAGGCAAAGGCATAGGCAAAGGCATGTGCAAAGGCCCTGAGGCAGCAAAGGACTCAGTTCCCAGTGAGCTTGAGAAAAGGAGAAAAGGCCAGTTGGCCTGGAGTGAGTAGGGGTAGAAGGAGATGGAGTGGGAGAGGCAGGCAGAAACCAGACCCTTCAATCTTGAAGGCAGTGGGAAGTAAACCGGGTGCTGTTCTGTGGGTAGCAGGCATCCAAAAATACTTTTGTTGCTGGGTATAGATGTCACAGGTGTATGACAGGCTGAAAACCCTGGATAAACTGTGGGTATATAGATTTAAAAACCTAATACCTTTATTTTCCAAATCACTACAACCCCTCTGATAGACTATTCTATACCAGCAGTTCTCAAACTTGGGTGCTCATTAGAATCAGGTAGGGAGCTTTACTAACAAACCCAATGTGTAGGCTACTCCCTGATCCAACTGAGTCAGTATCTCTGGGGCTGAGACCCAGACACCAATGGTTTTTGGTTTTTTCCCCCCTTTTTAACTGGTGTATCCAATCAACCTGGGGGATGGGGGCCTCTTAAAATTCAGACTCTCGTTCAAGAGGTCTGGGCTGGGGCCTGAGAGTCTGCATTTCTTTTCTTTTCTTTTTTTTCTTTTTTTTCTTTTTGAGATGGAATCTCATTCTATTGCCCAGGCTGGAGTGCAGTGGTGCGATCTCAGCTCACTGAAATCTCCACCTCCTGGGTTCAAGCAATTCTCCTGCCTCAGCCTCCTGAGTAGCTGGGGCTATAAGCGCACGCCACCACGCCCAGCTAATTTTTGTATTTTTAGTAGAGACGGGGTTTCTCCATGTTGACCAGGATGGCCTCTATCTATTGACCTCATGATCCACCCGCCTTGGCCTCCCAAAGTGCTGGAATTACAAACGTGAGCCACCGTGCCCGACCGAGAGTCTGCATTTCTAACAAGCTTCCAGATGATGTTGCTGCTGTCAGTCCACAAGTCACACTTCAAATATCAAGAGCTGAAACCTCTTTTGCAGTCCTTGCACATACACCTACTTGCTATTTTCTCGTCTCCTTCATTCCCTTCCTACTAGTCATCCTTCAAAGTTTTATTACATGCCGTTTGGCCTGCAAAGCACATAGGCTGCTACTAAACCCCACATTGCTTCCTATTTTAAAAGAGCTTTCTAAAGCTTTGGGACTTGAATTAGTCAGCAAAGGTCTGCAATTCCTTTCCAAAGGCAAGGTAATCTTATTAAGAGAAGATATGAAGTATCCTTAGGAACAAAATACTCATTGCAGCCTCTTTGTTCTCTAAGTCTCCATTCTCCAATGCCTTTCTGTACATTTGTTTGTCTCAGAACAGTCATGCACGGTGGGTCCATTTGTCTTCCCTTATCACTCTGTTACTGCTGCTGAGCACTCGCTCAGCTGTGTGCTCCAGCTTCTTGGCTGACAAGATAATTACATTCTGGGCAGACTGGGAGAAAGACAGGTAGTGCTCAAAAGTTCCGATGCTGACTACCTAGTCATTGCTGGGGCAGACTTCAAGATCAAGCACCTGATCTAATTAGCACACTCCCACCGCTACCTGCCTGCCTATGGAATGCTGACAATTGAAAGCCTGAAAGCAAAGCAGATATCATGCAATCCGGAGACAGACATTCATGCTACCCTTGTGCCAGGAACAATTACATGTTCTTTTTGGAATCTTGGGTGTCCTAGTAACACAGTTGAGCCTGGGGGTAAACTTTTGCATAATACTGGAAGCTCTGCATTTACTGATAATGAACCTGAGAACCAGCAGAATAAAACCCCACAAGAATGAAAGACCTCACGGGAAGAAAGCCTTCTGAAGAAGGACTCATTTCAGCAAACCCAGTCCGCCCCTAGCTCTGGAAGAGGCACACGGCTCCATGAAAGCCAGGCTTTGCCAGCAAAGAGCTGTTTTTCTTTGACCAGATAAGTAGCACAATACATTCCCCTAGGACTTTTTTTTTTTTTTTTTTGCCTCTGTGCTTTTGCTACTTCCTACATTTCTTTCAAAATCTAGCCTTTGAGTTTGAAAGTCATTACAGCCACAACCCTTTTTCTCCTTTTCTTTTTGCTCTGGGTAGAAAAGTGCTCTATAATCTCTAAACCCTTATAATAAGTGTTCTATAATCTCTAAGTCCATATAGAGACATAGGCATGTGAATATATATGTGGCATTATTATCTTAAATTTCTAATAAGATTCCCACCCTCACTTGCTGCTGGCATTTGCACTAGTTTCTCTGGCAGAGGCCTAGTGGAGAAGAGTGAACAGTGGCTATAGAGTCAAGACCTATTTCTACCATGTATTCCATCTGTGACTGGACAAGGTACTTAACCTGTCCAGTTAAAACTAAGGCTTTAGGTTAAAGAAATCAAAAGAACCCTAGTCCAGTGTTATGGATTGAATCATGTCAGGCTCCCCCTTTAAAAAATATGTTAAAGATCTAATGCCCAGTACCACAGAATGTGACCTTATTTGGAAGCAGGTAGTGGTAGGAGGCAGGTTTGGGGTACTTTTAGCCTTGTCTAAACTGAGGGTTCCCTGAGCCAACAAGCCCTAGAGTAGGTAAAAAGCAATGGGTTCCACTCCCCATGCATTCCTGCCACTATTCCAAGGCTCTAACAAGGTCTCTCCAAGAGCCTTGGGTTTCTGAGGATGCAGGAGGTGCTTGGGGATGTCAAAAGGCTCGTGAGGACCTCTCAATACTGTTGTAAGGCCCCTGAGTTGGCAATTGCAACTCTTGAGGAAGGGGAGAGACATAGAAAGAAGCAGATGAGATTCCTGTGAGAGCCAAGGAGTCTGCCGGTCTACACCTCCCTTGGCTTTGTCCTCAGGTAGAGGAATCCATTAGGAGCTGATGACTCTTTGTGGTCAAATACCCAACAGAACTGAGCCCCTTTCAGAATTACCTGCACTTTCTGCAATTTAAGTGGCATCTTGATTACCCGGAAGCATCCCCTCGATGACAACAACAATGAATCCTTCTCTATGCATTTGTCTTGGAATAGTCATACATTCTGTTGGCCCATTTCTATTGGGGGGCTAGACCTAGGAGTAGAATTGCTAGGTCATACAGTGTGCTTATGTTCAGCTTTAGTAGTTACTGCCAACTAGTTTTCCAAAATAGTTGTACCAGTTTACACTTCTACTACAAGTGTATGAGAGCATTGTCAGTTTTTTTTTAAATTTTAGCCATTCTAGTGAAGTGAGTGCACAGTGGCATCTCATTGTGGTTTTAATGTATTTTCCTCTAGAGATGCCTGATGTTGAACACTTCACATACTGATTTGCCACTTGCATATCCATTTTTATTAAGATGCCTTCTTCTTATTGCTATGTAGAATCGTTTAGATATTCTGGCCCCATGTCCTTGGTTAGATGCAGGTACCACAGGTATTTTCCTTCCACTCAGTGCCTCCTTCTCATACTCTTAAAGGCATCTTTTGAGAAGAAAATTCTTAATTTTTAAAAACAAATTTTTCGAGCAGTTTTAGGTTCACAGCAAAATTGAGTGGAAGGTATAGAGAGATTTCCCATATACCTCTTGTCTCCATAAATGTATAGCCTTCCCTATTATCATCATCTCCCACCACAGTAGAACATCTGTCATAACTGATGAACCTACATTGATACATCATTATCACCCAAAGTCCAGAGTTTACGTTAGGGTTCACTCTTGGTGTTGTACACTTTAGGAGTTATGTACAATTATTATGCATCCACCTTTGTAGTATCATACAGAGTAGTTTCACTGCTCTAAAACTTCTCTGTGCTCTGCCTATTCCTCCCTCTCTTACTGACCCCCAACCTCTGGCAACCACTCATTTTTTACTGGCTCCACAGTTTTGCCTTTTCCAAAATGCCATATAGTAGAAATGCTACTGTATTAGTCTGTTCTCACATTGCTATAAAGAACTACCCGGAACTGGGTAATTTATAAAGACAAGAGGTTTAATTGACTCAGAGTTCTGCAGGCTATACAGGAAGCATGGCTGGGGAGGCCTCAGGAAACTTACAATCATGGAAGAATGTGAGGGAAAAGCAGGCATGGAGAAGGAGGAAGAGAGAAGGGGGAGTTGCTACATGCTTTTAAACACCAGATCTCATGAGAGTTCACTCACTATTATGAGAACAGCAAGGGGAAACTTTGCCCCCATGATCCAGTCACCTCCAACCAGGCCCCTTCTTCAACATTGGGGATTACAATTCAACATGAGATTTGGGCAAAGACACAAATCCAAACCATACCAACTACCATATGTAGCCTTTTCAGATTGGCTTCTTTCACTTAATAATATGCATTTAAACTTCCTCCATCTTCTCATAGCTTGATAACTCATTTCTTTGTAGCTCTGAATCATGCTTCATTTGATGAATACACCATAGCTTTTTTTTCTTTTTAACCTATTCACCTACTAAAGGACATCTTGGTGGCTTCTAGTTTTGGCAATTATGAATAAAGCAGGTATAAACATCTATGTACAGGATTTTGTGTGGACATAAGTGTTCAACTTTTTTTTTAATACTTTAAGTTCTAGGGTACATATGCACAAAGTGCAGGTTTGATACACAGGTATACATGTGCCATGTTGGTTTGCTGCACCCATCAACTCATCAATTACATTAGGTATTTCTCCTAATGCTATCCTTCCCCCAGTCACTGACAGACCTCAGTGTGTGATGTTCCCCGCCCTGTGTCCAGATGATCTCATTGTTCAATTTCCACCTATGAGTGAGAACATTCAGTGTTTGGTTTTCTGTTCTTGTGATAGTTTGCTGAGAATGATGGTTTCCAGCTTCATCCATGTCCCTGCAAAGGACATGAACTCATCCTTTTTTATGGCTGCATAGTATTCCATGGTGTATATGTGCCACATTTTCTTAATCCAGTCTATCATTGATGGGCATTTGGGTTGGTTCCAAGTCTTTGCTATTGTGAATAGTGCCGCAATAAACATACGTGTGCATGTGTCTTTATAGTAGCATGATTTATAATCCTTTGGGTATATACCCAGTAATGGGATGGCTGGGTCAAATGGTATTTCTAGTTCTAGATCCTTAGGTAATCGCCACACTGTCTTCCACAATGGTTTAATTTACACTCCCACCAACAGTATAAAAGTGTTCCTATTTCTCCACATCCTCTCCAGCACCTGTTGTCTCCTGACTTTTTAATGATTACCATTCTAACTGGTGTGAGATGGTATCTCATTGTGCTTTCGATTTGCATTTCTCTGATGACCATTGATGATGAGTATTTGTTCACGTGTCTGTTGGCTGCATAGATGTCTTCTTTTGAGAAGTGTCTGTTCATATCCTTTGCCCACTTTTTGATGGGGTTGTTTGTTTTTTCTTGTAAATTTGAGTTCTTTGTAGATTCTGGATATTAGCCTTTTGTCAGATGGATAGATTGCAAAAATTTTCTCCCACTCTGTAGGTTGCCTGTTCACTCTGATGGTAGTTTCTTTTACCGTGCAGAAGCTCTTTAGTTTAATTAGATCCCATTTGTCTATTTTGGCTTTTGTTGCCATTGCTTTTGGTGTTTTAGTCATGAAGTCCATGCCCATGCCTATATCCTGAATGGTATTGCCTAGGTTTTCTTCTAGAGTTTTTATAGTGTTAGGTTTAACATTTAAGTCTTTAATCCATCTTGAATTAATTTTTGTATAAAGTATAAGGAAGGGATCCAGTTTCAGCTTTCTACTTATGGCTAGCCAATTTTCCCAGCACCATTTATTAAGTAGAGAATCCTTTCCCCATTTCTTGTTTTTGTCAGGTTTGTCAAAGATCAGATGGTTGTAAATGTGTGGTGTTATTTCTGAGGCCTCTATTCTGTTCAGTTGGTCTATACATCTGTTTTGGTACCAGTACCATGCTGTTTGGTTACTGTAGCCTTGTAGTATAGTTTGAAGTTGGGTAGCATGATGCCTCCAGTTTTGTTCTTTTTGCTTAGGATTGTCTTGGCAATGCAGGCTCTTTTTTGGTTCCATAAGAACTTTAAAATAGTTTTTTCTCATTCTGTGAAGAAAGTCATTAGTAGCTTAATGGGGATGGCATTGAACCTATAAATTACTTTGGGCAGTATGACCATTTTCATGATATTGATTCTTCCTACCCATGAGCATGGAATGTTCTTCCATTTGTTTGTGTCCTCTTTGTTTTTTGAGATGGAGTGTCGCTCTGTCACCCAGGCTGGAGTGCATTGGCACCATCTCTGCTCGCTGAAAGCTCCATCCCCCAGGTTCATGCTGTTCTCCTGCCTCAGCCTCCCAAGTAGCTGGGACTACAGGTGCCCACCACCATGCCTGGCTAATTTTTTTGTATTTTTTTTTTTTTAGTAGAGATGGGGTTTCACAGTGTTAGCCAGGATGGTCTCGATCTCTTGACCTCGTGGTCCACCTGCCTCGGCCTCCCAAAGTGCTGGGATTACAGGCATGAGCCACCACGACCAGCCTGTTTGTGTCCTCTTTTATTTCGTTGAGCAGTGGTTTGTAGTTCTCCTTGAAGAGGTCCTTCACATCCCTTGTAAGTTGGATTCCTAGGTATTTTATTCTCTTTGTAGCAATTGTGAATGGGAGTTCACTCATGATTTGGATCTCTGTTTGTTTGTTAATGGTGTATAGGAATGCTTGTGATTTTTGCACATTGATTTTGTATCCTGACTTTGCTGAAGTTGCTTATCAGCTTAAGGAGATTTTGGGCTGAGATGATGGGGTTTTCTAAATACACAATCATGTCATCTGCAAACAGGGACAATTTGACTTCCTCATTTCCTAGTTCAATACCCTTTATTTCTTTCTCTTGCCTGACTACCCTGACCAGAATTTCCAACACTATGTTGAATAGGAGTGGTCAGAAAGGTCATTCTTGTCTTGTCCCAGTTTTCAGAGGGAATGCTTCCAGTTTTTGCCCATTCAGTATGGTATTGGCTTTTGGTTTGCCATAAATAGCTCTTATTATTTTGAGATACATTCCATCAATACCTAGTTTATTGAGAGTTTTTAGCATGAAGGGTTGTTGAATTTTGTCAAAGGCCTTTTCTGCCTCTGTTGAGATAATCATGTGGTTTTTGTCGTTGGTTCTGTTTATTTGATGGATCATGTTTATTGATTTGTGTATGTTGAACCAGCCTTGCATCACAGGGATGAAGCCCACTTGATCATGGTGGATAAGCTCTTTGATGTGCTGCTGGATTCGGTTTGCCAGTATTTTATTGAGGATTTTCGCATCAATGTTCATCAGGGATATTGGTCTAAAAATCTCTTTTTTATTGTGTCTCTGCCAGGCTTTGTTATCAGGATGATGTTGGCCTCATAAAATGAGTTAGGGAGGATTCCCTCTTTTTCTGTTGATTGGAGTAGTTTCAAAAGGAATGGTATCAGCTCCTATTTGCACCTCTGGTAGAATTTGGCTGTGAATTCATCTGGTCCTGGGCATTTTTGGTTGGTAGGCTATTAATTACTATCTCAATTTCAGAACTTGTTATTAGTTGATTCAGGTATTCAACTTCTTCCTGGTTTAGTCTTGGGAGGGTGTATGTGTCCAGGAATTTATCCATTTCTTTTATGTTATTCTAGCTTATTTGCATTGAGGTGTTTATAGTATTCTTTGATGGTAGTTTTTATTTCTGTGGGATTGGTAGTGATATCCTGTTTATCATTTTTTCTTGTGTCTGTTTGATTCTTCTCTCTTTTCTTCTTTATTAGTTTGGCTAGTGGTCTATCAATTTAGTTGATCTTTTCAAAAAACCAGCTCCTAGATTCATTGACTTTTTGAAGGGGTTTTTGTGTCTCTCTTTCAGTTCTGCTCTGATCTTAATTATTTCTTGCCTTCTACTAGCTTTTGAGTTTGTTTGCTCTTGCTTCTCTAGTTCTTTTAATTGTATTGATAGGGTGTCGATTTTAGATCTTTCTTGCTTTCTCTTGTGGGCTTTTAGTGCTATAAATTTCCCTCTACACACTGCTTTAAATGTGTCCCAGAGATTCTGGTACATTGTGCCTTCGTTCTCATTGGTTTCAAAGAACATCTTTATTTCTGCCTTCATTTCGTTATTTACCCAGTAGTCATTCAGGAGCAAGTTGTTCAGTTTCCATGTAGTTGTGCATTTTTGAGTGAGTTTCTTAATCCTGAGTTCTCATTTTATTGTACTGTGGTCTGAGAGACTGTTCATTGTGATTTCTGTCCTTTCCATTTGCTGAGGAGTGCTTTACTTCCAATTATGTGGTCAATTTTAGAATAAGTGCAATGTGGTGCTGAGAAGAATGTATATTCTGTTGATTTGGGGTGGAGAGTTCTGAAGATATGTGGTCTACTTGTTGCAGAGCTGAGTTCAGGTCCTGGATATCCTTGTTAAGCTTCTGTCTCATTTATCTGTCTAACATTGACAGTGGGGTGTTAAAGTCTCTCATTATTATTATATGAGTGTCTAAGTCTCTTTGTAGGTCTCTAAGGACTTGTTTTATGAATCTGGGTGCTCCTGTATTAGGTGCATATATATTTAGGATAGTTAGCTCTTCTTGTTGAATTGATCCCTTTACCATTATGTAATGGCCTTCTTTGTCTTTTTTGATCTTTGTTGGTTTAAAGTCTGTTTTATCAGAGACTAGGATTGTGCTTTTTATGCTTTCCATTTGCTTTGTAGATCTTCCTCCATCCCTTTATTTTGAGCCTATGTGTGTCTTTGCACGTGAGATGGGTCTCCTGAATACAGCACACTGATGGGTCTTGACTCTTTATCCAATTTGCCAGTCTGTGTCTTTTAATTGGAGCGTTTAGTCTCTTTACATTTAAGGTTAACATTGTTATGTGTGAATTTGATCCTGTTATTATGATGTTCGCTGGTTATTTTGTCTGTTAATTGATGCAGTTTCTTCATAGCATCGATGTTCTTTACAATTTGGTGTATTTTTGCAGTGGCTCGTACCAGTTGTTTCTTTCCATGTTTAGTGCTTCCTTCAGGAGCTCCTTGTAAGGCAGGCCTTGTGGTGACAAAATCTCTCAGCATTTGCTTGTCTGTAAAGGATTTTATTTCTCCTTCACTTATGAAGCTTAGTTTAGCTGGATATGAAATTCTGGGTTGAAAATTCTCTTCTTTAAGAATGTTGAATATTGGCTCCCACTCTCTTCTGGCTTGTAGAGTTTCTGCTGAGAGATCCACTGTTAATCTGATGGGCTTCCCTTTGTGGGCAAACCGACCTTTTTCTCTGGCTGCTCTTAACACTTTTTCCTTCATTTCAACTTTGGTGAATCTGACAATTGTGTGTCTTGGAGTTGCTCTTCTCAAGGAGTATCTTTGTAGTGTTCTCTGTATTTCCTGAATTTGAATGTTGGCCTGCCCTGCTATGTTGGAGAAGTTCTCCTGGATAATATCCTAAAGCATGTTTTACAACTTGGTTCCATTCTCCCCATCACTTTCACGTGCACCAATCAAACATAGATTTGGTCTTTTCACATAGTCCCATATTTCTTGGAGGCTTTGTTCATTTCTTTTTACTCTTTTTTCTCTAACCTTGTTTTCTCACTTTATTTTATTAATTTGATCTTAAATCACTGATACCCTTTCTTCCACTTGATCAAATTGGCTATTAAAGCTTGTGCATGCGTCATGAAGTTCTTGTGCCATGGTTTTCAGCTTCATCAAGTCATTTAAGGCCTTCTCTACGCTGTTTATTCTGGCTAGCCATTTGTCTAATCTTTTTTCAAGGTTTTTAGCTTCCTTGCGATGGGTTCGAACATCTTCCTTTAGCTCAGAGAAGTTTGTTATTACCAACCTTCTGAAGCCTACTTCTGTCAACTCGTCAAAGTTATTCTCCATCCAGCTTTGTTCCGTTGCTGGTGAGGAGCTGTGATCCTTTGGAGGAGAAGAGGCACTCTGATTTTTAGAATTTTCAGCTTTTCTACTCTGGATTCTCCCCATCTTTGTGGTTTTATCTACCTTTGGTCTCTGATGTTGGTGACCTACAGATGGGGTTTTGGTATAGATGACCTTTTTGTTGATGTTGATGCTATTCCTTTTGTTTGTTAGCTTTCCTTCTAACAGTCAGGTCCCTCAGCTGCAGGTCTATTGGAGTTTGCTGGAGGTCCACTCTAGACCCTGTTTGTCTGGATATCACAACCAGAGGCTGCAGAACAGCCAATATTGAAGAACAGCAAATATTGCTGCCTGATCCTTCTTCTTGAAGCTTTGTTCCAGAGGGGCAGTCGCCTATGTGAGGTGTCTGTCAGCTCCTACTGGGAGATGTCTCCCAGTTAGGCTACACAGGGAACAGGGACCCGCTTGAGAAGGCAGTCTGTCTGTTCTCAGACCTCAAACACCATGCTGGGAGAACAAGTGCTCTCTTCAGAGCTATCAGACAGGGACGTTTAAGTCTGCAGAAGTTTGCTGCCTTTTGTTCAGCTATGCCCTGCCCACAGATGTGGAGTCTAGAGGCAGTAGGCCTTGTTGAGCTGCCGTGGTCTCCACCCTGTTTGAGCTTTCTGGCCGCTTTGTTTACCTACTCAAGCCTCAGCAATGGCAGACGCCCCTCCCCCAGCCAGGCTGCTGTCCCGCTGATTGATCTCAGACTGCTGCACTAGCAGTGAGCAAGGCTCTGTGGGTGTGGGAGCCACTTAGCCAGGTATGGGAGAGAATCACCTTGTCTGCCAGTTGCTAAGGCCTTGGGAAAAGCACAGTATTTGTGTGGGAATGTCCCGTTTTTCCAGGTAGTCTGTCATGGCTTCCCTTGGCTAGGAAAGGGAAATCCCCCGACCCTTTGCACTTCGTGGGTGAGGTGATGCCCTGCCCTGCTTTGGCTTGCCCTCTGTGGGCTGCACCCACTGTCCAGCCAGTTCCAGTGAGATGAGCTAGGTACCTCAGTTGAAAATGCAGAAATAACCCATCTTCTGTGTTGATCATGCTGGGAACTGCAGATCGGAGCTGTTCCTATTCAGCCATTGTGGAAGTATTCAGCTCTTTTTGGTAAATTCCAAAGAGTCTGATCACTGGATCATATGGTAAGTGTTTGTTTTGTTTTGCAAGAAACTACCACACTGTCTTTTGTAGTGGCTGAATCATTTTGCATTCTCACAAGCAATGAATGAGAATTCCTGCTGCTGCATATCCTAGTCAGCATTTGGTGTTGTCAGTGTTCTGGATTTGGGCCATTCTAATACACGCATAATGGTATTTCATTGTTGTTTAATTTGCATTTCCCTGCTGACATTTAATGTGGAGTATCTTTTCATATGCCTATTTGCCATCTCTGTATCTTCTTTGGTAATATGTCTGTTAATGTCTTTGGCTCCTTTTTTAATTGGAATGTTTGTTTTCTTGTTGAGTTTTAAGAGTTCTTTGTATATTTTGGTAATACTCCTGTAGTAGATGTGTATTTTGCAAATATTTTCTTCCAGTCCCTGACTTGTTTTCATGTTCTCTTGACATCGTCTTTCACAGAGTAGAAGTTTTTTATTTTAAGTCCAGCTTACCAATTTTTCTTTCATGGATTGTGCTTTTGGTGTTATATCTAAAAAGTCATCAATAAACTCAAGGTCATCTAGATTTTTCTACCGTTATCTTTTTGGAGTTTTATTGTTTTGCATTTTACATTTAGGTCTGTGATCATTTTGAGCTAATGTTTGTGAAGAGTGTAATAATGTGTCTAGATTTTTTTTTCATGTGGATGTCCAGTTGTTCAAGCACCGTTTGTTGAAAAGACTATCCTTGTTCCATTGTGTTGCCTTTGCTTCTTTGTCAAGGATCAATTGACCATATTTATGTGGGTCTATTTCTGGGCTCTCTATTCTGTTACATTTGTCTGACAATTCCTTTGTCAATACCACACTCTTTGGATTGCTGCAGCTTTATAGTAAGTCTTGAAGTCAGATAGTGTCAGTCCTCCAACTTTGTTCATCTTCAGTGTTGAGTTGGCTATTCTGGATCTTTTGCCTCTCCATATAAACTTTAGAATCAGTTTGTTAATACCCACAAAATAATTTGATGGCATTTTGATTGGCATTGCATTGAATCTATACTGTGTATCCATAAATGAAATTATTAATTTTAAGTCTTATTTATGAATCTTTTCCTTTACGGGTAGTGCTTTTTCTATCCTACTTAAGATATTCTTGTTAACCATAAGGCCATGAAGATAACTCCCCTGACTTCTACAGTGATAAAAGTCAAAATAGTGGTTGTGCTTTTGTGGGGAAGAGTAATGACTGGAAGGCAATACAAGGGAAGATACCAGGGGGCTGGTTATATTCTATTTCCCTTTCTTTCTTTTCTTTCTTCTTTCTTTCTTTCTTTCTTTCTTTCTTTCTTTCTTTCTTTCTTTCTTTCTTTCTTTCTTTCTTTTTTTCTCTTTCTTTCTTTCTTTTCCTTCTTTCCATTCTTCCTTCCTTCCTTCCTCCCTCCTTTCCTTTCCTTTCTCTCTTTTTTTTTTCTGAGGCAAGGTCTCACTCTGTCACCCAGGCTGGAATGCAGTGGCTGCAGCCTCAACCTCCCAAACTCAAGCAATCTTCCCACCTCAGCCTTCCAGTAGCTGGGACTGCAGGTGCACACCAACATGCCAGGCTAATTTTTGTATTTTTTGTAGAGATGGGGTCTCACTATGTTACCTGGCTGGTCTCGAACTCCTGGGCTTGAGTGATATACCCACCTCAGCCTCCCAAAGTGTTGGGATTACAGGCATGAGCCACTGAGCCCAGCTTATATTCTATTTATTGATTTTTCTGGGTGATGGTATTTGCTTGTTTACTCTTTAAATATTTCTTGAACTATATACTTATTACTGGCACAATCTGTATGTTATGCTGCCATTAAAGTTTATAAGAAAGAAAAAGAGAGAGAGAAACAGGGGGAGAGAGAGAGACAGAGAGAGAGAGAATGCACTGCAAGGAGCTGCTAACTAAAGAGATAAAAAGTAATGAAAAAAATACTTAGAAAGATTAGAAGAGAAATTTGTGAGCAGACTATATAACATCATATATTCTCAGTCTATGCAAGCCAATCTTTTAGTAAATGTATTTCAGTAGAATACATATAGTAAGTCTATTTACAGATTAGAAACACTGATGTTGGTTAATAATATAATATTGAAAACAAACAGTGCTGTGAGCATAAAATAAAGTAACATTAGTGACATATTAGTGAGGCTTCATAAAGAGAGTTAAGCAAACAGAGTCTAAAGGGAAGTAGCCGGCTGCTCTGAGCACTTGGTTTTACAAATTCTTTATTAAAATGTGATAGATTTCATCATTAAACATCATATATGTGCATCAAAATATCACACTGTACCCCATAAATGTGAACAGTTTATTTATCCATTAAAATAATAATAAAAGCAAGAAAAACATTGCTGCTAGCTGATACATGACCACTTGACTTGTGACTTCTCACCCTCAAATGAGGGGCATGCGTCACATGGTCTCTATCAAATGAGGGCTACTGAGCTCTGAGGTGGGAGGGGTCTCTGAGACTATAGTAGAAATGTCATAAGATTAGGCTATAAGGGCCCACTAGAGTCACTGTCCAAAGCAGAAACCAAATCAAGGTACCCAGCAAGGATACAGTTAATATGAAACACTGACCCAGCAGACATCCAGGTTCTGAAGAGCTAACCACACAGTAGGTGTAGTTGGAGCAGGAACAGGGGTAACATCAGGAGCTTCCTTTTCTGCAGGACAGAAAGCCAGAATATCACCAAAGCCAGAGAGGCTCTGTAAGGTCCTCAACACGAGTCTTGTTGAAGAGAAGGCCAACCAACAGCCTGTCCACAGTTAACCAGGCAGCAGGTGCGTGACCGCATGTTCCTCTGCCCTGAGCCAAGCAGGAGTGCACACCTGACAGCTGGTTCTGGCAGCCAGACACTGAGAGGCACCAAACTGGGAGTCCCTCTCTGAGAGGAGCCCAGGATGTGCAGGTGGGAATGCAGGTGATTTCCTCTGTATCACACCTGCCTGCTAAATAGCTCTCTGTCGGTTTCTTATCCTTTCTCTTCCACAAAGAGGAGATTTCCAGGGAACAAATGCAGACTGTTAGATACATACATAATCTTTTTGGAGATGGGGCCGAGTGAAGAGATAAATAGGGCTTGAAGAAGGAAGTTAAGAAAACTAAGGTAATCAGAAAGAATGAGTGAGAAAAGCAACCTCAGGAACTTCTGGGTGGTATGGTAGGGAGGACGAGGAAAATCCATAATTAGGATAATCTGCAGATAGATAACAGAGAATTCAGGCCCAAGCATCAGAGCTTGCATTTCTAATCAGCTCATGCAACATCATGTTTGCAGTGTTCACCATTTCTAATATCCAAGCATCATCTTTTAGAGTCACAAATACTATAATTCATCACATCCAGGCATGCAAAATCATCCTTTTTCTAACATTAAACATGTTTAATTACAACAATTTATAATAGTGCGTTAAGACTTTAATGAAAGGAAAGCATTTGACACATGATATTTACAGTAATCATAATACTACAATATTTAAAGTATAAATTTTGACAGTGTTAGAGCAGGAAGCCAAATTGTCCATATTTTTAGTTAATTATTTGAAATGCTTTTGAGGGGACTCAGCATCCAGAAATTAATAGTTTTCCTCTGCGCAACTGTCAGTGTCACCACTGGTTACTGCTACTGGCTGCCAACCCTTTTATATTGTCACTCTAGTGGCAGTCAGCGATTAATGCTAACCACTTGTCCTAATAGCCAAATGCCAAATGTCATACCACATGCAGGATTATAATTATGCTTTAGGAAGTGGATGGGTTTGGCTTTGTTAGCCAAGAATTAACCACAAATTTGGAGGCCACTTGAACCAGTGCTTGCAGAATGTATCTGTGACACCTCAGTGTTGGGGTTCTCAGGATGTTTTTCAAGGATAGCAGTTTTGTAGAAAGCTAAGAGCCTTGAAATCCTTTTCCTAAGGGACCTAAACCTTTCTTTGTCAAGTTGAAAGGTTCCCTCTGCCATCTCTTCTGGGATCAGTCAAATTTACACACATTCCAGCTTCACTTAAGTGGAATTCAAGTTCCTGTGTAGGTATTCACCATTAACCACATGTTACGTGCTTCACAGCCCTTTGTGACATGTGTTTATTTGAAAAGGTAAGTCCGTAAACCAGTGCCCTCCTTGTACTTTACAAGTTTTCCCTGACTCAGGGAAACAAAAGGGGGTCCTCCATCATCAGGGACACAGAGTAAGGTAAGGAATGTTACCTGGATTCCTGCCCACAGCCCCCTCAATAATAAAACAGTGTCAAGGCAGAGCAGCATCTCACACTGTTAAGAGTTCAGATTTTGCCAGGCTCAGTGGCTCACACCTGTAATCCTGACACTTTGGAAGGCGGAGGTGAGAGCATTGCTTGAGCCTAGGAGTTCGAGGCTACAGTGAGCTATTATCAGGCCATTCACTGCACTCCAGCCTGGGCAACAGAGTGAGACCCTGTCTCTAAAAATAAAAATTAACAGCAGCAAAAACAGAATTTAGATTTCTACTGACTTCACACTTCAACACAATCATGACCACTGAAATAAGAGGAACATTACAAACCCTCAAATCAAAACCAAAGCCCATTTTTCCACATAAGTGTAGAAAGTGTGGACTCACCCAAGGACCCACTTATAGCAAGTGCCCGGGACACCTTGCATGTTTTCTGTGTTTCCCTGGCTTCATTTGTTCCTCTGCTTGGTTCCTTTTGTCCTAATTTATTTTCTTGGTATCACTATTATAATTAATGATAATTATCCATTCTAATTTAGGTTTTTTGCATTTTCTAAAACACTTAAATCTTCTTTAAATAAGATAGAATATCATTATGTTTGAACTATATGAGATACCCTAAATCCTTCAGTCAAAGCTTACTTACTTTTTTCTACATACAATTTTAATAAATTCAGTCATCCAATTTCATAGCACACAGCAACTCGGAAGACCACAGCTGACAGAAGGAGTGGTTGTTGACATAGTACAGTATAGCAAACCTACTTAGTAGATGTTGAATGCAACAGTAAATAGATAAATGAGTAAACTAGTAGGTGAGTAAGACCTTAGAGCTCACCAAGGAGAAGGTAGAAATCATTTAAAAACACATATAAGAAGCAACAACGTAACAGTCAGGGTCCACTTGATATGGGTGTGACCTCTCTGGAGGTTTCAAAAGCCTTTGATGATTATAGAACCACAGTTTATTTATTATGATTTTTTTTGAGACAGGGTCTCACTTGGTCACCCAGGGTGGAGTGCAGTGGTACCGTATCAGCTCACTGCAGCCTCAACCTCCTGGGCTTAAGTGATCCTCCTGCCTCAGCCTCCAAGTAGCTGGGACCACAGGAGTGCCACCACACCCAGATAATTTTTGTATTTTTAGTAGAGATGGGGTTTCACCATGTTGGCCAGGCTGGCCTCGAACTCCTGAGCCCAAGTGATCTGCCTGCCTTGACCTCCCAAAGTGCTGGGATTACAGATGTGAGGCAGCATGCCTAGCAAAACTATAGTTAATATTGATAAGTAATAACTCCATTCCTTCAAGAAAAAAGCCAAAGTATTTTGAGGAGTCTTTGTTTAAGAAGGCAGGTATGTGTATCACACACCTTAGAAAACTTTTCATTTGAAAACAACAAAATTTAAAACATAAAACTCCAGGGTGGGGGAAATTTCCAGCTGTCTGGAAAATTCCCTTCTTTGCCGTGCCTCATTCCATGCCCATGCCCACGCCCAATGCCTGGAGTGATGATGAACTCATATTGCTAGTTCTCAGGTGGGAATGACGCCTCAGGAAAAAACACTGTGGGTAAAGAATGCTTTCTGCACTAGTTTCTGACTCACTCCATGGTGATGTGGTGGGAGCAATTCCAACCAACCCCAGCACAGTGCTAGCACCCTGAAAGAGAGCGCATTACCAGAGGAAGGGAGAGCTCAGTGCAAGCATCCAATAATTCACTCTCTTTCTCCACCAAGCTGTTACTCCGTAAGACCTCTTAACTGAATGACTTACAGAGCGACCTGATTCCCCTCATTGCCTGTGTGCACCAAACCTTGGTTTCTGCAACTTTACAAAAAGAGAAGTTCCTGGTCGTGTGCTGAGAACGTTTTGGACAAAGGATGCTTCACAAATGGAAGACGTTATATAAATGTTACTATTATTTGAGACTTGACTCCTCTGGAGACAAAAATCACAGCCCTAGACCATGGCAATCACAGCCCTTGACCATGGCAACCACAGACCCTAGATTTCCCCAGTGCTAACTCCCTCCGGTCCATTTTCCACTTGAGCACAGGAAGCAGCACAAAGTAAAGGCTACAGTTTCAGGAGAAAAGCAGATTTGTTATCATGAACCTGTTTTCCCCAGCCAGTTATATAGAGGCAATCATAGCCAGCAGGCTCAAACCCACACTTTTCTCCATTACTGTGAGGAAACAAAGATTGACTTACTCTTTTTCTGTTTACAGAATTACGCAAAACTTATTCCTGGAGCTACAGTAGGGCTACTTCAGAAGGACTCCGGAAACATTCTCCAGCTGATCATCTCAGCTTATGAAGTAGGATATTTTACAGCTGGCATCTTTTTTGCATTTCTTTGGTATTCAAAAACTAAGATGTGATTTAGGCAGTTAAATGTTAGTTACTTGTTGGTAGAGAGAGTGCTTATCCAAAAAACGTCTCTGTATGAATGCAATCAAAATATAAATTTTGTTCATTTTGCTTGCTGATCTTCTTCCTGGAAGGTGGAACTGAAGATAGAAAAATCATAAAACTGATCATAAAGTTGAGGTTGTTTTTATAATAATAAGCAACAGCAACATTGTTGCCAGCAAAATTTTAAAGCCTCCATGAGTCACACAATTAAGCTCTCCTCTGTCTGAAAAAAATGAAGTTTAAATTGCCAGTGAGTGACAGAGTTATGTAGAGAGCTAACTCCACAAGCTTGACGATACTAGGTCATAACTCAAGCAAAAATACAAGTGCTGGCTGTGCACCAAAACACCGGTACACAAGGAATGCCACTTTTTAGTTTCTATACTTTTGGGAACTAGGGACATTTTCCACTGGTTTATGAGTATGTGTGTAAATTTTTGCTTTGACTTTAGGAATTAGTACCTGAGGACAGCATTCCTCCCTTAAAATTAGAACATATACCTATGGTGCTGTTACGTTCTCATTCTTTGTCTCCATTTCATAATTCCGTAGTCAACAATGGATGGCCGGTTGTCAATTATTTTTAATTTTAGTTCCTAAATATCATCCCCCCCTTTTTTTGCCTTTATTGACAAAGAAATGCACATGCAGAGAAAGAAAGAAGAAGCCTTAAATTAGGATGGGAATGAAAAAAAGGAAAATTTTTAGTAAGGAGTAAAGCTCTAGTATTTACTCTAAACAGCAACTATGTAAGAACAAGTGAATAACAATTCTCCTGATTTTTGATGTTTTAAAATTACAAAAAAAAAATGGCCCATATGTAATATACGCCAACATTTAGCATGTACTGAACCAGCATTCCTTAAATAAAATGACATATCAGAATCAACATGGAAAGTTTTTTAAAATAGGCCTATCCAGATTCCTCTCACAGACATCTTTGAAGGACTTTAGGGGAAATGAGAGCTATATATTTCGGAAAGAAAAAAAAAGTTCCCAATAATTTTGACACTGGCCCACCAATTTTGAAACTACCCTGAAGGAAGAAAAGCAAGATATTCCTTCTCAAGTATTTAATTTCTTCAGAAAATAAAATACAGATGTGTCCATTAAAATTATAGGATGATGGTTTGGTTTGGTTTGGTTTGTTTTACTGATAGCCTCAGAAATTTCAGTTTTCTTAGGTCACATCAAATTAATCACCACATTAGCTCATGCTTGAAATTCTTCCAGACAGGAATGCTCGTCCACAAAACGCTATAAAAACCTTCCTCCCTCTCATGCAGTTATTAAAGTTTTAATTTGTAGAATCAAATAAAATCACACAGCAATCCTTCACTGTATCAGAATGCACTCCATTTTTTCGAACCCAATACTCTCAACAGTGTTGGCCACTAACATCTTCAGAGAAACTAAGCAGATTAGAAAACACTGAATTGTCAAAAATATTTCCCCCTCCAGCGAGAGCAGCCCCCATGCCTCTGCTTGCTCTGCCAGAGGTTACGGCTCACTTTATGATCTCAAATACTTAACGTAACTTACAGGATAGTTGAAATCAAGGCATTAAACATTTGAAGTAAGTCTTCTGTCCTTGTTTTACTATCTCAGAAATACTTAGAAGTGTCTATTATTCTTAAATGAAACCATCTTGCACTGGAGTTATTATTGGAACTTTATGATTCACAAGGCAAAGTTTGTAATGGATCCTGGCACTAGTTCAAATTATTTTTCTACTGTTATTTTTAAACGTATACTAGAAAGAATTTAAAAATATGAGGACCCATAGGCTGAATTTCTTTCTAGTCTATAAAAAGAGAGAGAAGGAAAGAGAATACTTTGAAAAAAAACGTAAAACGCTTCTGACTGACCTCTAGCAGGGCAGAGGTAGACAATTTGTGTTTATAACTTTGTGGCTACAAACTTCAGCTCAGTATTTTACAGTGCCACATTGATATTTTAAGAAATCTTAAATACCAATGTGTACTTATCTGATCATTATTCACTAATGTCCTTTCTTCCCTAATCGTATAGTAAAGGCTACCAAAATATCAGCAATCCCAAGGATAAGTTCCTCTGCTGGTGTTTAAATCCCAGGAGGGAATTGACTTGGTTTCTTTTGTTTTTCCTGGTTCGTAAGAGACGCTCAAAAAAATGAATGAATGAAACGATGAAAAATACAAATAAGCATTTATATCTTTTCTTTGGGAAATTCAGACTAAAATATTCGTAGTTAAATTTGCAATATGCTGTTAAATTATAATAATGCTGAAATTTCCTTTACTTAGATCAGATCATGTTATCCACTAGTCCTTATAATTGCTGTCACAGTCTTCTAGCTCATATCCCTTAATTTTTATTTAGCTCCCGACTTTATCTCCAACATTGCTTCTATTTTAATCTTATTATTTCGGTATAAGCAGATTTTGGAGGAAGGCAGGGTCATTTTACTATACATTTGGCAAAATTACACATAAGGTATCAAAGCATCTCATTTCTCCATAAATATATACACCATTACATACCCACACAAATTTAAAATAAAACAATTTTTAAAAAATTACACTTAAGGGAAATTTGAAGCTGAATATGCTTTTTAAATGCCAACAAGAAAATGGATATGTGGACTTAAACCTTTTGGATTAACTGAAGTATAAATTTATTTATAGTATTTTAAAATTGGTTTTATTCTGTTTTTTTATTTTTCATAATTTGGTTTGCTTCACCTACAATACAGACTTTTGTTTTATAAGTGAACAAGGAATAAAGAAAGTAAGATAATAAACTTCTTGAGGGCAGAAAGCTTTCTTATAGTATTCCCCAGACCTAACTCTACACTAAATGTGCAATAGGTACTAAATACATTCCAATATTGATTTTAAGGCACACTTTTCCCCCACATTTCAACATCTCTAAAATTGAGCTCCATCTTACAACTGATGGTGAGTTACAATCACCATTGTGGTGCCAGGCAGCAGTCATGATGTAGTTTTCATGGACAATTGTGATTGTACTCACTTTGATTAGTTAAAGGCATTGTTGCTACTTAAGCATTAAGTTTAATTGCTGTTTTAAGATATCTTTTAAAGTGTGTATTATGATTCGATATTGAAATGAAAAGTTTATCATGTATGCAGAAATGTACCAAAACAGAGCATCAGGGTATAAATTTGATATCAATGAAGCAAATATTCATTGGTGTAGGAATGACTTCAATTCTGGATTCTTTGCAAAGCAACAAACAGCTGGTTTATGGGAGCTAAGAAATCATGATACACATAAAGGAAGCTGTTGTTAAATTTTGTTACTGAGATATAAGCAAAAGAATTGCCTTTTATATGCCAATCTGCGCAACTCAGGGCAGGAGAATTTGCCAAATCCTTCAGAATGGATAAAATAATTTTCAAAGCAATGGTAGATGGATAGGACTGATTCATATGTTGTGCAGAACCATCTTGAGGTATTTTGTCATAGTTTAATGTCATAAGATAATGGTGTATCTTATAATTGTTGGCACCTTAGATTTGATAATATATAAAATGTATATATGATTGCTCACTTTCTTGCTTTTGATTGGTAATATACTGAATTCCTTTTGACACCCAATTTAGTTTTATTCATTTGTAGTTCAATGAACATGATTCACAGTTTCTTCTTCCGGCTATATTTTTGGGGTTGTGACTTCACTGAACTCTTTATATTGTAACTAAAGGAACTGCGGTCTGAGGTGGAACTGGAAGTATTAGGAGACACTGAAGGACTCAACTTGTCATTTACAGCCATCTGTAACAACGGTACATTCTTCCAACACCAAAAGAAATGCTCTCACATGAAAGTGGGAGACACAGTAAGTAGCTGGCCAATAGATCGTCTGAATAAATACCTGGATGGGTCAGAAGTTAGCTGAGCTCACTGAAGTTGGATTTTTTTCAAGAATTTTAAAAGCAATTTTCAAAGATTTTCTAGTAAATGCTTTTGGCAAAGCTGATTTCCGTGAAGCCTTGTTTCACCTCATGCATTTTGGTGGATGGAGGGAGATAATTAGTATTTTCTTTTCCAGGCTTCCTTCAACGTGACTGTGAATATCCCAAACTGTGAGAGAAGAAGCAGGCACATTATCATAAAGCCTGTGGGGCTGGGGGACGCCCTGGAATTACTTGTCAGTCCAGAATGCAACTGTGACTGTCAGAAAGAAGTGGAAGTGAACAGCTCCAAATGTCACCACGGGAACGGCTCCTTCCAGTGTGGAGTGTGTGCCTGCCACCCTGGCCACATGGGGCCTCGCTGTGAGTGTGGCGAGGACATGCTGAGCACAGATTCCTGCAAGGAGGCCCCAGATCATCCCTCCTGCAGTGGAAGGGGTGACTGCTACTGTGGGCAGTGTATCTGCCACTTGTCTCCCTATGGAAACATTTACGGGCCTTATTGCCAGTGTGACAATTTTTCCTGCGTGAGACACAAAGGGCTACTCTGCGGAGGTAGGCTATGTCGAAATTCATCTTACCCTGTAGCTACTCAAGTATCACAAGGGGGTTGGCATCCTCTGCACCTTCCACAGTTTCCTGGGCATAGTAGATGCTCAATAAATATTTGCTGATCAGCCTTAGACCACGGGTAACTGAATCTTCTCTTGTAGGTTTTCTGGGTCTAACATTCACTTGGGGTGAGATTTCTGCCAACTTAGCCTATGTCTATTTTGTTTCCCTAAGCGTAGGTGAAAGATTAAAGTGCCTTCTCTCTGGCTGTCACCCGGACTCTACACAAGTGCCTGTAATAGGAACTCCATTGCCTTCCAGGTTTTTCTGGACTAAGCTGCTGTGTCTGACTGACCTTTTAAATGTATATGACTTTGGAAAAGTGAAACTAGATAAACTGCTAAATGAGCATGCTACCAAGGATAAAGAGCACAAAAATATATTAAATGGGCTTTCAGGGCCTTCACTCATTCCACAAATATTTATTAAACACCTACTATGTGACACATACTAGGTTAGGCACTGGGCATAAGAAAGATGAGTAAGTGCATATGTGAAAAGGCTGCAGGAAGGACAAGGATGGAAAATTACTTGGAATATCTTGAGAAATTTGAGAAAAATTTAAAACAGAAATATGCATGTTTTAATATCCTATGTAGATGTAAAATCACTATAGTTTAAGGATATATTGCATATGACTGCTGTAAAATCATTCTTTTATATATATATATACACATATATATGTGTAATCTATTCAGAAAAGAATTACAAATATGTTAATATACTCTTTTTTTTTTTTTTTTGAGACGGAATCTGCTCTGTCGCCCAGGCTGGAGTGCAGTGGCCGGATCTCAGCTCACTGCAAGCTCCGCCTCCCGGGTTTACACCATTCTCCTGCCTCAGCCTCCAGAGTAGCTGGGACTACAGGCGCCCACCACCTCGCCCAGCTAGTTTTTTGTACTTTTAGTAGAGATGGGGTTTCACCGTGTTAGCCAGAATGGTCTCAATCTCCTGACCTCGTGATCCGCCCGTCTCGGCCTCCCAAAGTGCTGGGATTACAGGTTTGAGCCACCGCACCCAGCCTAATATACTCTTAAACAATATAAATTTGTCTTATAGATTGAAATATTAACTGAATGCTGAATTTAAGCTTCAGTGTCTCTGTTCTTCACACTATGTAAGCAGACAGCTATTCAAATCAGAAAGCCATTATCTTTACAGAAAACTAAGCAAGTTATGTTTTTAAAAGACAGTGTTAGGAACATATAAAAAAGACTAATTTGGGGGGGAAAAAGACCTGAAAGAAAGAAGCATCAAAGAATTCCAAGCTTTCTGAAAACCCTTTGATACCCTTAGAAGTGTACCTACCTTTCATTTCTTTGCTGCTGCTGTTGCAACCAATAAGTTCTTCTGAGAATATATGCCTTTTTCCCTCCAGAGAGTGAAAAATGTATGGTCTGTTCTGATCGAGACACATTTCTCTCCCTTTTCATCCAAAGGTTGATTTCCTGGTTTAATAGGTATGTTTCCAAACCCACATCAGTCCTCTTTTCACATGATGCAGATGGGGCACAATCTGAAGGTGACAAGAAGCCAGCCAAAGGCCGTCACCACATCACAGAGAGGATATATTGGGCAGAATCCCATATTGCATGTCTAATAGAAATCTTGTAATAAAATACATGTTCAAAACACTTGAAATTACCTTGCAAAAAGCCCTAAGTGTAATCTAACAAAATATAGTAGAGATACTAACACGACCTATATTTCACCCTTTAAATCTTGGATCAAAGAGATCTAAGGCAGTATAAAATTCTGAACTGTGTTTAGCAACAGAGCTTTCCTTGATGGTCTTTCCCTTTATTTTGTACCATGCATGAGGATCAGAAATAAACTAAAAAAGACTTGACTTGATCCGTGGATTGTAGCTAGGAAGGTCTGACAACAGTGCCTCTCTTTGAGTCAGATACAGTGATTGCTACAGACATTCTATTTAGAAAATACGATTTATTTAGCTAGATTCAGAAAACTTCACCAATGCCAATTTCCTTCAGACATTCCTGTTTCTCTATTTTTAGTAACATCACGAAGGATGTTGCTCTATAATTAGTAACTTTTCTTTCAAAAGGTATAATGAAAGTAAATGCAATTATAACAAATGGTTAACAAATGGTTATGGAGTACCTACTATGTGGCTGGCATTGTGCTTAGTGCAGGGACAAAAATTGTGCCTGGCATTGGAATAGACTACTGCTGCTGTAGTTTTATTTGCAACTGAGGATCAAACATGCTACAGCTCACAACTTGTGTGGATCTCCAGTTTATAACTAATATACTCAGCAATGTGCCACTTTTCTGAAGAGCTATTATCGAAATGTTCTTTTTCATACAGCTTCTTTCATCCATCTGTAAGCACTCAAAGATACAGAGCTCCATTGATTTTTTTCCTTGCCCAAATTCCATTAGTCTCCTATATTTTGATTCTAAGAGATGGAAACTAACAGGCAAATGGCATTAGAGAAACACTTGCTGCCATTATGCACTTACAGTTACTGTCAATGGCATTCCAGAAAGAGCCATCCCTCTGAAATACCATGGTAATTTTTTCTTGATCTTTGGTTATCATTTTGTTCCTCCATGAAACCAATATGAAAGTTTTGTTGTTGTTGTTGTTGTTGCTGCTGTTGTTTTTGTTGTATGAACCAGTACTCTAGATAATTGGTTGTTTGAGGATATCAATTAGCAACTTTGGAAACCAGGTCAGTGGCTCTGGAAGGCCAGCAGAGAGGAGGGCTTCTAAATTCTGAAAGGAGCTCCATGTTTTTGCCATGATGGTCCTTTTCTACTGCTCCAGAAAGGATTTTCTAAATTTCTGCCAAGTACTTCCTATATGCAATGATGTACTTGAGCATTCTCAAAGCATTTGGAAATGCATCTTTTATTTAATATTTGTAAATCACATTAATTTTCCAGAATCAACTGTAATATGGAATTTCTTCCTGTTATAAAAGTAAGTTTCCCCTTTTGTTGAGGAAGAAACAAAAAGATACTGTAGTTTAGAAGATCATTTACAGGTAAAAATGAAATTAATGCCTTTGGCCCAAATCATTTAATTATTCTTTGCTTTGAATTAATTATGTCAACTACAAATTGCATAGGTTATGAAATGCAGTTGAAATATATCTTAATATCATGAACCCAGGTAAATTTCAACTCATCTTTCATTAGACAACGCACACAAACACACACTTTAAGATGGTGTGAAAGTGATATAAATTTAGTATGTTGCTCAACTTACAGTGATGTTATGTCTGGATAAACCCATTATTTTACATTTTACAATGAGTTTATACAGATATAATCCTATCATAAGTCCAGAAGCATCTATACATACATGTGTGTATGTTTACATAGAGAGAGTATATAGAGAATATATAAAGAGAATATATATGTATATACACATTAGTCATCCACCACATAATGACGATTTTGTCAACAACACAGCACATATACAATCGTTGTCCCATAATTTTAAAATACTGTATTTTTACTGTACCTTTTCTATGTCTAGATACACAAATGCTCACCATGGTGTTGCATTTGCCCCCAGTATCCAGTACAGTAACATATTGTATAGGTTTATAGCCTAGGAGCAATAGGCTATACCATATAACCTAGGTGTGCAGTAGGTTTACCATCTAAGTTTGTGTAAGTATACTCTATGATGTTTACACAATGATGAAATCACCTAATGATGCATTTCTCATTACATATTCCCATTGTTAAAAGACACATGACTGTGTGTGTGTGTATGCACACATATGCATATATATACACACACGTATATATACATATATGCACACACATACCTAGAGAAATCAGAATCCAACTTCAAAATCTTTGTGGCTATCATCTTTGTTTGGTGATTTTTGACCAAAGAATTAAGCCCAGGACTCTCCTGCTCCAAGTTCCTTAGAGCCCAGTCATCAAGATAGAAAAGTAAGCCACTTGCTAGACCAAAGTTTACAAGAGAAAGTCCACAATTCTTCCTCCTGCAGTGAACTTGGCAGTGTCTCCTACAAGTAGAATCCTTTTTCACTTGTGATTTTTTTTTCTGCATCCACTTTGCTTTCAGTAAAAGTATAGGAATTTTAATACTGATAGATAATTTTGTTTACAAATTCTTCCTACTGGATAGTTTTCAGAAATAATGCCAGTAACTAACACTTGTACGGTGCTTATTTATGGCTCAGGTGCCATTCTAAACACTGTTATATACTGTCTTAGGTAATCCTAAATTTTGCTGGAAGAGCAAAACTTATGAGGCAAAATGCCTAATGCACATTTCTTTCTTTCTTTCTTTCTTTTTTTTTTCAAGAAAAGTATCAGTTATGAGAGTTTGCAAATAAATGTTATTTGTTTGGAACATCCAACAGCTATGTTAGTGTCTTACGCATGGTAGGCACCCAGAATAATATTATGGAAATAACACACAAGTCCATTATTTTAAACACTTTTAAAATCATTTTTGAAGTATTTCATACATCATTAAGTGGCCATATCCAAAGGGGCTCTTTAGGATTAGATGGGTTACTTGTCTACAGCGAAAGTGTCCAGGTACCTCCCTCTTTAATAGTCTCTGCCCCACGCCTCTGCAATATCACTTCTGTTCCCCTCCTACCTCTTGGTCTCTTCTGTAGGGATCCTTTTTTTCTGATCACATTTTAAGTCCTGAAGCTCTCCAGAGTTTTCCTCACTCTGCCTACTTGCCCTAGATGACCTGATCCACGAAAACTTCAACTACCACCTTTCCCTAATGGATCCCAAACCCCAAACTTCAGGCCCATATATATATTCAACCTCCTGCTGGGATGTCCCACAGGCCCCTTGAGCTCCTCAGGGCCAAAAGTGAACTCATCATCTTCCCCACCCAAAGCTGCTTCTCCTCCTCTGTTTCAATAATTAGGTTCTACTCTGTGCCAGGTATTGGTGATACAGCAGTGACCATGAGCTAGCTTCCACTCCAGTTCAGTGAAAAGCCACACCATCCATCTAGCTGCTCAGTCTAGTCACCTGGGGAGAATTCCATCCCTCTGTCTCTTCCCTCAACCCTCCGCCTGGCACCATTCGCACCCACACCCTGAGCATTCCATGCCCGAATATATATTCTTTCCTCGCTGCTCCCATGGGCACTGCCTTGGTTCATGGTCTCATATCTTCTTGCCTCTACTCCTGATTTTTCTATCTGTAGCTTGACCTGTCTACTGATGCTAAAAAATGTCAGACAAAACTTTCAGGATAGAAGCTCTTCCTTTAGCCAATAAGGCTTTTCATGGTCTGACTTCTGACTTTTTGTTGTCCTTTCCATTTCCCCACCTGCCACACTCCATATGCACCTTTGGCTCTATCCACAGGAAAGTTCTGTGGGTGTTAAGCAGGTCGAATGATCCCACATGCATTCCTGAAATGCATAGAACCTTTTTTTTTTTGTATTGTCTACCTGTATCTTTCAAATTCAGCTCAAGCATCACTTCCTTTGGAACCCTCAAATCTCCAGTCTAATTTGGAAACTATTCCCCAATGTATATTTATTAGTAGTAGTATTCATTAGCCTGCCTCCTACACTATATTATAAGTTCGATGACCTTGTCTTATTTAATTTTATAATCCTCATACCTAATACAATCTTTGGCACATAGTATATGCTCAATTAAAGTGTGTTGAGTAGTGAATTTTTTGAGCACTCAGTGTATGCCTATGGGATTTCTAACTGGCGAATGCAAAATTAGGAGATATATACATTATCTCATCCGGTCACAAGCATTGAAAGTAGACTTTATTCCGTCTGTTTTATAGATGAAGTGCTCATGATCACACAACTTGAGTGATATAAAGGGGTGGGCTTTAATCCAGGTCTGTCTTGCATCATTTTCCTATGGCATCTTAACTAAAAGCAAAAAATAAAAATAAATAAATAAATATGCATAGAGACACATATTCACATCAAATATCTTTTACATACTTTCTGGATTACCTCATTTGGTCTGATTACAAATTCTATTTCATGTAATATGTGGATGAAAAGAGTCAAACTATAAAATATTTGAAGAGATTTATTCTGAGCCAAATATGAGTGACCATGGCCTGTGACACAGCCACAGGAGATCCTAAGGACCTGTGCCTGAGGTGGTCAGGGCACAGCTTGGTTTTATGCATTTTAGGGAGACATAAGACATCAATCAATACATGTAAGATATACATTGGTTCTGTTCAGAAAGGTGGGACAACTCAAAGGGGATGGGCAGGGCTTTCAGGTCATAGTGGTTGGTGATTGGCTGAAAGAGTTTATCTAAAGACCTAGAATCAATAGAAGGGAGTACCTGGGTTAAGATAAGGGGTTGTGGAGAACAGGGTTCATATTACGCAGATGAAGCGTCCAGGTAGCAGGCTTCAGAGAGAACAGATTGCAAACGTTTCCTAGAAGACTTTAAAACGGTTCCAGATTCTTAGTTAATTCTCTCTTGGATCAGGAAGAAGATCTGGAAAGAAAAGGGGATTCTTTGTAGAATGTAGATGTTCCCCACAAGAGAACTTGGTCAAGCCATTTCAAAATATGTCAAATAAATATATTTTGGGGTAAAATACTTTGATTACTTTCAGGACCTGCTATCTATTATGCTGGTATCTTATTGCTACAGAAAGTCTACTTTGTCAGTCTTAAGGTTTCTGTTTTTTTGTTAATGCTGGTCAGTTGTGCCTGAATTCCAAAGGGAGGAGGGTATAATAAGGCATGTCGGACCACCCACTCTCATCACGGCCTGGACTAGTGTTTCAGGTTTATTTTAGAATGCTGTTGGCTGAGAGGAGAGGTCCATTCAATTGGCTGAGGGGCTTATATTTTTATTTATGGTTTACAACCATAAAGTAAGCAAGTGGATCTTCAGTTAGCAAGACCAGATCTAAGTATGCACAATTAGCAAGACACATTTAATAGAATGTATTTACACTCATACTGCACCCCTCCAACACACACACTTTTTTCTCATTTTTATCTTGTCTTTCGATGATGGTGCTTAAAGACAAAGAGAAAAGATGCCCCTCACCCCCTCAAATCTGCAAGTGTTTTTGGGCTGTGAGAAGCATAGAGCATTTTGTTTTACAGACAATGGCGACTGTGACTGTGGTGAGTGTGTATGCAGGAGCGGCTGGACTGGCGAATACTGCAACTGCACCACCAGCACGGACTCCTGCATCTCTGAAGACGGAGTTCTCTGCAGCGGGCGCGGGGACTGCGTTTGTGGCAAGTGTGTTTGCGCAAACCCGGGAGCCTCAGGACCAACCTGTGAACGATGTCCTACCTGTGGTGACCCCTGTAACTCTAAACGGTAATGTCTCTGCTTTCCTCCTTTCCTTTTGTGGATAGGTTTATAGTGATCAAATTTACAATGGCATTTTGTAAACTCAGACCTCAGATTGTATTTGCTGGTTTGGTCTCCAAACATCCATCAAAACACACACAAACCCACAGGGCCTCTGTGATCTTCAGCCTGGAACATCAGTCTCTAGCTTACCTCTTTCTCAGTCCTGATTATCCAGAATCACGATGTCACATTTCTGCTAGAGAGTAGCATGGGGAAACCGAGCTGATGTCCCACACTGATAACATCAGATCACCTCTCCATTACAATAGCAGCCACACAGAAGGAATGCCCTGGAGGTAGACGGATGACACCCACATGCAGTCAGTAGCTTTTCAGGGGAAACAGACAAGCTTCTTTCTTATCTGGAAGTTTATAGCCTGACCTTACTGATTCATTCCTATCTGTAGACTGACAGAGGCAAAGAGGAAGAAAGATGATCTTAGCTTTCAATTCTCTCCTGCTTCTTTACCACCCATGCTCTTTGGCACCTTTCTTTGGTTGCCGTTATACACAGCTATTGTGTATTGTGTTTTCTTTTATACCACATGCACAATAACAACAATAAAACCTCACAATTTCTTAATGAAATTGGGGCCACATTTGTAGGTCAAGTGAAGCGAGCCTCCAAAATGGCTATTATGATATTGCAGTGGATAACGTGTTATGCAGCAAATATGCTTCAGCATTTCAGATTTTCATGAACTCTGATGCCCAAAATGTGACATTTGCATTTCTGACATAAACAGAGTGAGAAAAGCAATTTTTCACTCAGTGGTTACTCACCATTCAGGTGTCAAAACTTCTCTGCCACTGTCACTGGCAAACTAAGACAAGACGCATGCCAGGAGAAGCATGAGGACATGATTAGGATGATTTGAATAGGATCTAATGTAAAATGTCCCTTCAAGATATTTCTCCTATTACTTTTCTGTTTCATCTTCTCTATAAACATGATTCAATCTTAAATCTGAATTACAAGATATGAAATTAATAATAAAAGCCGTTTGAATTTGGGGAATCAGGTAGAGTGACCTCCTTGGGATTTCTGTTAGTTTTGAGATGAGTCCATTTTTCCATTTATTCATGCATGTATTCATTTATCAAGTAGATATTAAGTGCCTACTATATGCCAAGAATCGTGTTACGTCATGGGCAATGCAATGATGACTGAAACAGCTAGAGCCCCTGCCTTCACAGGTGCTGGGAGTCTAGTGGAAAAGACAGACATCTTTTAAAGTGATTGCAATGCTATCTAGGCTGACAGTTTTAATAGGGGAAATAGAGAGTGCTATGGAACTCTGCAGCAGGGGATAAGGCTACCAGACTAGCTAGTGCAGCCATCAGTGAGATGCACAAAGATGAAGAGATTTTAAGAGCTTCCACAATCACCAGACCCCTTCAAAGCCACTCCAAATAAATATACGATCTAGATAAATCCAATGTATTTGCAATGCTAAGGCAACTTCACAGTAAAACCTTCCCCACTGCCTAATAGGTTGCCCTTCCTGTGGAAAAATCCTGAGGCTTCCACTGTGAGGGAACTGATTGGTCTAAGGTTTAGTGAAGGTTTGCCTAAGGAAGTGCAGTTTCAGCTGAGATTTGCTGAGTTATGGGTGCGGGTTGGGTGTTTCAAGCACTTAGCAGAGCATACATTTCCATGGCCAGAGGAGAGAGAGACAGCAGTTGTGTCCACAGTAAGAAAACTTTTGCTGCTTTTGAATTACAACAAGCACAATCTATTTGTAAAGTGATTTTCAGCACAAGATTAATTCAGGGTCTAAATTTTACTTTGCTCTATAGATGTCTTTAGAGTAGCTTAATTCTTGGACGATGTTCTTGGAAATGTACTTTTCTATAAATCGTGATCTTTTATTTAAAAGCCTGTATTAATGAGGATCCAGGCTGTAATCCACAGCTTTTGAGATCCAGGCTCTAATCCACACTTTCATTAAGACTTAGACTTATTCAAAAGAGTTACAGAAAAGTGAATTGTGAAAATTATCATATAAGACATATACAAAGTCCACTAATCATTCTTGGAATTCTGGTTAAGGTACAGACCATTTCTGTTAAGAAATTCAAAACTTCTCCTAGTCTCTAATCGTATTTTAGGAACATAAGCTCTCTGTAGGAAAAAGTAAAATGGAAACAGCTAAATCAATTTATTTTCTTTGATTGTTTGTTTACTTAACCAATCAGGAACAATCATTACAGGTAAATGAAAATGGTAGCTATTATCAAGACTGGTTCAGAGAACATTGATTACTGAGTGGAACTCAGAATAATTCAGTGTTCACTTGGGCATTACCCAGCTATCTTTTTGAAAATAACAAAAGATAATGACATCTATGAGATACCCCTATAGCACAAACTGCAACAACAGCAGTAAAGCAATATTCAAGCTGCAAATCTATTTTCCACCAGCATGAACTGATACACTGTTGGATACTGTCCACAGGAGCTGCATTGAGTGCCACCTGTCAGCAGCTGGCCAAGCCCGAGAAGAATGTGTGGACAAGTGCAAACTAGCTGGTGCGACCATCAGTGAAGAAGAAGGTTCTGCTTGTCTTAAATTGTTTTTTATTTCCTTAGTAGTTCTTGAGAGGCATAGTTCTTGACCCTCTGTGAATTGAGGGCTATTTAGTAGCTTGACCTTATTTGTACCAGAGCATTAGCTCACTGACATTCATTTTTTCAGAGTAAATGCATCCTATAAGACTAGAAACTTGATGGCTCAGGCCACAAGCATTTCAAAGTTGTGGCTGTTCTATTTGACTTCAGCTCTGTTGCCAAGTTCACCTCTGCTTAACAAATTCAACTATAGAGAATTCCAGAATGCTATATTTTTCAAACTAGAAAGGGAGAAAAATTGAAGAAATGGCTAAATGTTAGCCCCCAAACTTGAATTCACCCTTTTCATCCAATTGCTTTATTTCAAGATAAGATAAAGCCAACTGTAAATCAGTGTTCCAGATGGTGGCTCCCAAGTACTGGGTGGTTTCTGGTTAGTGGCCATTTTTCCTCCCCTCCATATACTTTTATTCCCAACCTTCCAAAAATGGGCATTACAGTGACCATCCTCAATTCTCTGTTGCCTCACCCCCAAAATACAAGAAGGACCTATTCTCTTTCACTGCTAAGCAAACTTCTCTTGCTTTCATCTGTCATTTTAAATTTAATTACTTAGAATCAGAGTCTAGTGGCAAGGTTTCACCTCAAATATTTAAATAGCTTGTTTTTTAACTGGCAATACCTTTTAAACAATAATTTGTGGAGTTTAAAACAAAGATGATGACTGACTCTTCCAACAGAAACAACCTGGGAGAATTTAATTTTGTATTATCCTGAACTCGCTGCATTATCATGCGGCTCAGGGTAGAATTGCTACTCTGCACACGTTAGAGATGTGACCAAGCTGTGGCTCAGGTGAAGTGAAATAATCAAGCTAATAATGTACGACCCCAGGATATGTCTCTTGAATAGATGGAATTAGAATATGGAAATTAATCCATTTCCAGCATGGAATGAGTTAATGAACTTTATATTGTTTTGAAGATTACTTACATTGTCTCAAAATTGAGAGTTCTGACTATGCACAATTGGATTACCCTATATGGAGGGTCATGATATGTGCTCAATTGGATTACCCTATATGGAGGGTCATGATATGTGCTCATAAAACCCCTCACCAATGCTTTTCTTGTGACCAAAGATAAACATGCCAAATAGCAGTATATTGGACAAGATGGTGTGCGCCTTACACTACTACCAAAGGCGAGATACATGAAAACACTGAGCAGGCAGCCTCTGTGGACTTCCCACATTAGTACCTGGTGCAAAGTCCTAGCATCACCTTCTGGGCTCATTTCACAGCAAGCACTGGGGATATTTACCAAGTGTTTCTGAGAAATGTGTAAAAATTGCAGAAAATGCTCTGCAAATTGCTAAGCCTCAATTCACTAGCAACATGGGAAATCTAATGTGTTGAGGAAAAAAGGAGTAAACCTTACATACATGTAAATCATACTGGCAAGAACAAGGTACTTACTATATTTAAGTACACAGGTTTTTTCCAGTAGATTATCATAAATGCTGAGATTAAAGAGGAAGACTAGGGCTCCAGTGGTATTTAAAATATTTACTTTAGTCTTTTTGTGTATTTGACTAAATTATTTCAAAATAGGGAGATACAACTATTTCTAACTCAACAATTAAAAATAAAAATTGGATTACTAATACCATTTAAAGCACTAATCTGGATGAATTTGAGAGAAAAAATGTTTTTAATTCAGACTGTGTGTTTAAAAGCCACTTTTCTAATGAGCCTTTTTATAAGCTTTATTTCAAGTTACTCACCCAGTTATGTTACTGATCATACTACCTTGAAATGATCGCATCATATTTGTCTTTCAACAACCTACCCTTCCCCCAACGAGGGGAATTTTATTTTAACAACCCCGGCCAGGTCAAGTAAGCCTCTCTCTAGGCTTCAGTGCAGCTATTTGAAAGAAAATAGGAGTAAAATAAAATTCGCATAACTATATATAATCTGTACGAATTGTCCTCAATTGTGCTATGGGTGGGCACATCAAAAGAGATGTTATTAACCTTATTCATCCCATTTTACTGAGAGTCTTTTTGTTTGTTTGTTTTTTGGGGACAACGCCATACACTCTCTCCCTGGCTGGAGCGTAGTGGCAAGATCAAGGCTCACTGCATTCTCAACCTTCCAGGCTCAGCCTCATGAGTACCTGGGACTACAGGCGCAGGCCACCATACACAGCGTAATTTTTTGTAGTTTTTGCAGAAATGGGGTTTTGCCATGTTGGCCAGGCTGGCCTCGAACTCCTGAGCTCAAGTCATCTTGCCCGCCTCAGGCTCCCAAAGTGCTGGGATTACAGACATGCACCACAGTGCCCAGCTTGAGAGTCATATTTTTATTTACCCTACCATACATGTACTCAGAGAATTGTTTCTCAAAGTATATTCCATGCAACCTTAGATATGAAAGCATTACATGGAAAAAGGCACCGCTGGTAATAGAAATCTTAGAAATAGGAAACTGGGTTTCTTGTTTTCTTGCAGGACTTCTGAGAGTTGTTATGCATTTAAATTAAATGTGCATTGTGAATCATCAGGAATGACAAGGGGAGGAATTGCAATAAAGGATTCCCAAACTTACCTGACCATAAACCCCTTATGTTTTTCTTGGGAAACGTTGTTGTTGTTTGTTTGTTTTTGTTTTTGCTTTTTGAAAACTGCTAATTAATCCTAGAGCTGAGGTCTTAAAACATATGGCCATCTTGACTCAGTGGTGCAGATGCTTTATATTTTTCACACCCTCCCCCGACCTTCCCAGGCCCACCTCCTCACCCCTGTTTTCACATTTCTTCCTTCTCTGAGTATGGTTCCATGGACTGCTTGGCATCTTATTTTCATTCTATTATTCTAGAGCAGCACTGTAGACATTCACAAAGGAAGGGAAAAAAGAGAGGTCCATTTTCTATGAACAACAAAAGAAATTATGCAGCAAATTATGCAAATCTGTCGTTGCACATTTGATAATACTATTTCAATATCCAAACACTATGGAACAGGCTACATCTAGAGCCGTAACAGTCATGAAAAGGAATGGGGAAGTAATTAAAGCAAGATGGAAGTTGTGACTCAAAGATCATATTCTGCCATTCCATTAACACTTAAATAACCCCGGCCAGGTCAAGTAAGCCTCTCTCTAGGCTTCAGTGCAGCCATTTGAAAGAAAAATTTTAAAAACATGGTTAATATTACTGAAAGGAGTATGATAAGCAGTTCACATATTTCCTACCTCAGAATAAAATGTTTCATTAAATATGTTCAAGGCAAGGAGAGTGACCCTGCACTTTTCCCACAGAGAGGGGGAAAGAAGCAAGAAAACACTCCAATGAGAAAACGCATAGTCCCCAAGATTTCATGAACCCTAGTTAATTGGAGTGGCAAGTTAACAGGAGGTGTGGTAAAGGCCAAATAAAATGGCCAATGTATGAATTAAATATGCAGTACCATTTGCAATCAAACATATGAAATAACACACATCTCACCAAATCTCTTAATCAGAATCTCCTTTTTTTAAAAAAAGGAGATTAAATACTTATTAAACAACTCACTAAGTGTATAAGCTTCTGTACAACCAACCTCTCAAATCATAGTACCCAAGGGTGGGTACCCAGAATCTATATTTTCAAAACTCCCAGGTGACTTAGATGACCATAATCATTTGGCAGTGTCTAGACTAGGATGATTTGTAATTAGATTTCTTAATATTCCTATGTAATAGATATTACTAATGGGTTCAAAAATAGTTTGTACACTTAAATCTATCATCCAAAATCTTATTTATAATGCTAAATGTCTTGCTGGTTCCTGTTTTCATAGATAATCCAAAGCATACTTCTCACAGACACTGTCGGGTTTTTCATCTCAAACAAAATGTGAAGACAGCAAACAGCAACTTAATATTTCTATCTATGGCTATGGCATTTTTCTACCAAAAACTGACTATTATTTAATTTTCGTTAGAATCAGAGAACACATTCGATTCTGCTTTATTTATGTTTTTATTGTTAAGCTAATGAGAGAGATTATAAGTCCAGTAGGAGTATGTTCAAGATTATCAAGGACAGCCCCAGTTTTAATGTTCTGATCCATTGTAGCATAACACACTAACTTTGGACCCATGTCCTAAAAGTTTAGAATAAGAGCAAAAGGACTTCTACTTACCGGTTTCTGAAAAACAGTGTTTGTAACCATCATTGAAAAGTCTCCAACTTAAAAGATAGGAGAACAGTTAAGCAAATTTGTTTGGTTTTCTTAATCAGGAGAATGCCACATAATTTTGGTATAGGTCCTGGACCACTAAAATTTCTGGTAGATAGTACTGGCATCTCTGGCCATTTTACTTTACTTTTAATTTCTGTCATGACATTCACTTTCTGCCTCTTGAATGAGCTCAATAAGGAAGAATTCCCACTTGGAAAATATTTGAGGAAAACTGGATTTTTTTTTTTTTTCAAATTAAGAAAGGAGCTCTACTGAATGATAGACAAACTGTCACTGTAGATTCATTTACCTTTATCCTTCTGGTCCCTGAGCTACATAAAGCTTCAGTTTCAGTTTCCTGATATTAATTTATGTTACTGTTACCATAATACATGGCCAGCATCTTGACTATGCCATTGTGAGAAAGGCCCCTTTAAAAGTATCAGTATCAGTTTGAACTGTGCAGAAATGTAATCTGGACATCCTTCATGCTCCCAGCAAAGAAGAACCTATAGCCCCCTCATTACCATAATCAGGGCCATTCTATTCCCAAGGCAGCTGTGGGTACCTGCCCTGAAGTACGTTCAGCCTGTTGCAATCCTGCCCATATCCGTTTGATAGGTGCATTTTGTGGTCAGTCCTGATTGACCACATCTGAAACTGTTCTTCTGGAACGTGAGTAAAAACTAAAACTTCACTTCATGAGAAAAAAAAACCCTATGCCTTTCCTATTCTCATTCTGCAATATTGAAAACTATAATTTACATATTAAAACTCAATACCACTTTGTTTTAAAAATAATCTCTTTTGGAATCTTTTTAACCTAATGAATGACTCCTTTATTTACAGATTTCTCAAAGGATGGTTCTGTTTCCTGCTCTCTGCAAGGAGAAAATGAATGTCTTATTACATTCCTGATAACTACAGATAATGAGGGGAAAAGCATCATTCACAGCATCAGTGAAAAAGGTGAGTGGTTTCCTTTCCATTGCCCATGGCAAATGACACTACACAGGAGAAGAGAAAACAACCAGAAAATAGCTCTGGGTAGCATGCCAGGAAAGACATTTCCAAATTTTTGATGAAGTTTCTTAAAGTTTCCCAAGGATTGAAAGATGCCAGTTAGAAGATTCAGTATGTTCCAGTGTCTCTTATTAAGACCAGATAAGGGTCGGACACAGTGGCTCACACCTGTAATCCCAGCACTTTGGGAGGCTGCGGTGGGCAGTTCACTTGAGGTCAGGAGTTGGAGACCAACCTGGCCAACATGATGAAACCCTGTCTCTACTAAGATTACAAAAATTAGCTGGGCGTGGTGGTCTGCACCTATAATCCCAGCTACTTGGGAGGCTGAGGCAGAAGAACTGCTTGAGCCCGGGAGGTGTAGGTTGCAGTGAGCCAAGATCGCGCCACTGCGCAGAGTGAGACTCTGCCTAAAAAAAAAAAACAGCTAAGATGACTTGGAGTTGCAGCACTCATCATCCTCCTGAAAGCTGACTGATGAATTATAGAAAGGTAAGTGAATTAAATGAAATGTAAGCAAAAGGTCTATCTTTAGGAAATGGTAACAGAGAGGAGTGTGTCCATTTTTTTTAAAAGAGTATGAATCAGGCAAACCTTTGTTCAAATCCTTCTCCATTATTTAATAGCTGAGTGACATTCTGGAAGACACTTGAGTCTCTGAGTCTCTTATTTCCTCATCTGTAAAATGGAACAGGTAATAGTACTTTTTCTAAGTGTTGACTCAAGGATTAAGTGGAATAATGCACATAAAATAGTGGCAACTCACGGTAATGGGTCATCAAATGATAATGCTGAATCAGAAAAGACATTAAGCAGCAAATGAGGAAGGATGTTATCTAAAAGGATGTCAAGGTGTCCATTTCTCCTGTGGATTTTCATCCACACCAACTCATAGAGTCAGTTTTGGACTTGGGAAAACTTTAAACATTTTGTATTCAGTGAAGGGGAGAGAGAAGTTTATATTTAGTAGAGAAGAAAGTAGGTGAGAAGGTATTCATACTTTGATTGAGAGAGATTCAAATGCTAGTGAATGTTAGTTCTCCCTTGGAGAACTTGTTAAAAATGCCTATATCCTGAGTCAACACCATCTGATGTGTGGCCCAGGGCTCTGCATTTTAACAACTACCCTGGCAAGCCTGATACAAATGGTCCCAAGATCTCCCTGTGAGCGACAGCCCTAACACGGACTGCATTCTCATTTACTCACAGGTAAATACGAGACACTCACAGGTGCCTCATATTTTCTGTCTTTAATCAGTGACATGTTCCTCCCTAAACCATTCCTGCAGATATGACAGCTACATTAAATCAGACCTCATCAGACCTTGTTTGCAACCTCCTCCTTCCCGCAAAAGCTTGGAGCCTAAGTTCTGCCCCAGACAACAGCGACAGGGCCAGGCCATAAGGCAGATAGGTGTGTTTTGTTGTACGTGCTTGCTTATTGATATGCTGATAAAATATTAGGTCCTGAACTTGAAACCAAAAGTATCAAATTGGTGTTACTTTAGAACATAAAAACCACAGCAATGTTAAGGGAACCAAAAAGCAGGTTCAAGACAATTATATCCCAATCAAGAAAACATGATCAGAAAAATGTCACATTGCAGTTGCTGAGGGCAAGGGAGAGATAGAGGTTGGCACAATCCAAGGAATCTGAAGATGATTGTGAACTTGGCCTTGAAGCTCAGGTATGCTGAGTGCCCCTGGAGACTTGCTCTGGAAAACTCATGTAAATCAACTCCTTTGAAATGCATACATAAAATGAGTCTTATGGCCGTTCATTAGGGAAACATAAGGAGAATCCTGCCGTACAAGCAAGGATTACTTTATAATACCAAAAAAAGCCTGCCTGCTCATTATCTGTCTTATAAAATAAAATTCTCCAGCTACACTCCCAACCCTCTGTGACTGTGGCAGTGGCTTTAGCAAGTTATCTTGAAATCAAACCATCCCTTATCGTATTGATTCTATTGAAAAAAACAAGTTTCAAACAACAAAAACAAATTTCCAGAATAAGTCCTGCTTTTAATTCAGAGACTTTTGTATCTAGTTGGTGATTTTTTTTTTTTTTTTTTTTTTTTTGGTGAAACATGCCTTGGGCTAAATGCCTCCTCATTACTGAGCTGTTGTCTGTTCTTTTATTCTTCCACACAATACGAGTGGCACTGCAACATGCCACTCTGCAGAGCACGCACAGATGCCCTGATGCTTTTTATTATGGTGTGTTGTTATCCTCATGCTTTTGTAGTAGCGTAAACTGAGGGGAAAAATTACCTCCCTGAGCCTTAACAAGAGTCACCTGACAGCTTCCAGGCTCCCTCTTCCTCAACAAATGTTGGCATGGTTGGGTAGGCCTGGCGCTTCCAGGGGCCAACAGAGCAGAACCTGTCCCCAGAAGTCCATAGTCCCTCCTGTCTCCCGTCTCACAGCTTTCAGACTAGAAAATCCCAGGGTGGCCTGGTGGAGGCTTCGGTAGAAGAGGCAAACTGAGAAGAGAGAAAGGGGCTGATCCCCAGGGTCCTCTAAGCAAATTGAAAAAAAAAAGAGCTGAGTGAAGGGTCGCCACCAGGGTGCTTGTAGACACAGGTGCTTGTAGACACAGATTTCTTTCATCTTCCTTCTTGCCCCCACCATCTGGAGGGACTTCCAGAGCATAAGAGCCGCAACAGAGTCAAGGAATGATAGGCAGGAAGGCTTCCTGGCAGGAAAGTACCAGCCAGGGTAGATGCTATACCCACAGGTTCCAACTTAGAGGCTCCAGGTTCTTGAGGTGATGAGGATAGAAAAGGGGAAAGAGTGCTGTATTTGCTGTAACAATAGTAATATTAATTATTATAGCAGCTCTCATTTTTTGAGCCCTCACTAATACCATTTGCCAGATGTTCTATATATTTTACATAATTCGCTTAATATTCTTAACAACCATATAAAACAGGTACCACTATTATTTTCATTTTAAAGGTAAGGAAATTGAGGCATAGAGACATTAAATAATTTGCTAAGTCTGACAGCAATTATGTGCCAGAGCTGGTGGAGGAGCTCTGGCAGCCTGGCCTGGAGCCCATGCTCTGAACCACTGTGCTCTACTGCCTCCTACTGGCTGTACAATCATCATACCTATCTGAATCACAAAAGTTTGTTAGATCAGCATCATCCAACAGAACTGGTAGGCAAACCCTATATGTAATTTAAACTTTTCTAATAATTACATTAAAAAGTCAAAGAAACAGGTAAAATGAATTTTATTTACCATGTTATCGAAAACATTGTTATTTCAACATGTAATCAATATAAAAGCTGAGATTTTTTACATTTTTTTCATACCAAGTGTTCAAAATCAGTGTTTATTTCACCCTTACAGCATAAGCTACTTGGGAAAACTCACATTTCAAGCACTCAATAGGCACATTGAGCTACCAGATTGCACAACGCGTGTAGCAGAGTTAGATACTCAGGATATTAGAAGTAGGTGCTGCACCAACCAGGACTCAATAGGCCACACTGCACACAGTGATGGAGGTGACCCTCTTCTTCCATGTAGAAATCCATTTGCAGTCTGAGCATCTCAAGAAACATCTGAGTATGAAAAGTGAAGATCTCTATTGTATAAGACCTGCTCTGGCACTTGGACCAAAATCTTTAATTGAGAAATGTACAATTTCTGAGACTTTCAGTTCTTAATTATCTCTGTCAGACCGCACCCATTTCTTCTTTAGTCCCTTCTGGAGAACCCTCCTAATTCATGTCTAGGTGCAGGATTGTAGCAAGCTTCATCTTGCTTCGAGCCGGAGCATACTATGCCCCACCCCAGGCATTTCTTAGCCAAAGATGTAGCCAGTATATATTCTCATGACACAAGCCTGCTGCTTTATTTGCAGGAATGTGCTAACCTATTAGAGGCAGCTATGGTTCATTTGCAATGCGAGAATATAGTCTTTAGATCTTCATACAGTAATAGGTATGTCATTAGCTCCTTTTCTTATTTATGCATAATCTCTTTACATGGTTTCTTGGCCAAAGAACAAAAGTGTGTGAGGCCAGGCATCATGCTGTTAGTGGGTAATTAGTCCTACTCAGATTCACATCGACTCCAGATCCTTACCTTAAAGACAGCATGACTAGTCATATGTGTGTAACTCTCCTTATTAAATCTCTAAAAGCAGTAAGACTTAGGATAAGCTAAGCATCATTCATTTCCTCTACAGATACCATGGATTTTGCCTCATTTCTTGCAGAGGGATGCAGATATCTAGCGATAATGTTATGTGGGATTTTTTTTCCATGACAGTAAGAGGAGAGCATAATTATAATGTTTCATTAAGAAATGTATCATCTCTTAGGCATATTGCAAGGACTGTTAGTCATTCTGCTGTGAATTAGGAAAGGTACTGTATAATGGCAAAATTACATTAATATCATCAATAGAGTCAAAATAATATTTCAGAGAATATTCAAGTTGAAAGGACCCTACAGAACATCTAACTTCCCAAACTTGCTTGAAAATAAGAATCATTTAGAATATTTAATAATACAAAATCAGTGGCCTTATCCAAGACCCACTGAATCAGAATATTGGGGAAAGGGTCTCGGAAGCCGTGTTAGTAAGCAAGAACACTTCAGCTTATTGTTATCAGAAAAGTTAAGGGAACACTGAACTTTGTTTTACAGGTGAAGGGCCTGGGACTCAGAGAGGTCAACGGACTGGATCACATTCACACAGCTACTGTACATCAGATGGGAATTGAATCCACCTCTCCTGAATCTAGTCCAGGAACTTCCCCAAAACCAGACTACTGCATTAGGGTTCAACAAAATAGAACTGAAACTCATCATTGTCTTCTGTCTATAAAGAAAGAAGGAAATAGTAATTTTTTCAAGGGATAGGTTTTATATAAATTTTAATGTAGTCTTCTAGACTCCCCATGATTCAAGAAGGTCCATAAAAAAACTGATCGCATGCAGCACACACACACACACACACACACATACACACTCCATTTCTACTTTATCATGGACTCAGAAGAGACCATTTTTAGTGATTATACTAGTCTTTTTTCTTAATCCTTTAAATATTCCATGTGCATTAATTATCACTTTTTTGGATTCTCTTTTAGAGTCAGCCATCAAGTCTATATACATTTACTTTGAATAACTAAATTCTTCCTTTATCTTTTGTTCTACTTTGAAGGAATGCAGGGCTATCCTTCAACAAGTAACTCATTTTTAAAATTTAAGCAAAACAAAAATGGTGTCAATATTTATCCTCTGCTGCAGAAAAAGTAGATGGAAAATCCAACAAGAAATGCCTTTCCAATGTCAAAATGTTGATTTTACCACCTTCTTATAATTTTCTTTATTTCTGCAGATTGTCCAAAGCCTCCAAACATTCCCATGATCATGTTGGGGGTTTCCCTGGCTATTCTTCTCATCGGGGTTGTCCTGCTGTGCATCTGGAAGCTGCTGGTGTCATTTCATGATCGTAAAGAAGTTGCCAAATTTGAAGCAGAACGATCAAAAGCCAAGTGGCAAACGGTATGTGGAAACTTAGGGACTACTCCTTGTCTAGGGGAGAAAGAGGCTGGTGGAAGAGACTGAGGGGCTCAGCTTTCTTCTGCTCTGAGAGTTCAAGTGTCACATTTTTTCTCTCCCACTCTTGCCATGACCCCAACAGCTTTGATTTCTGTTCTGCTTCAGGGGCAAAGGAACCTCTATCCATTATCTGGACCCAGATGACCCTCATAGCATAGATTTGTCTCAGTGCGGTGGGGATTTCCACCACGATGAAGAGTCTCATGAGGCTCCTGAGACAGCTGCTTAGGGACATCAGGGAAGTATATTTTTACCAGTGCTTCCTCACCACTAGGAATTATCCCTCAGGCCCCATTTGATAAAGCACGGGTGCTGTATCTAAACATTTCCATAAATTGGTTATGTTATAATGAATGGAATAATGTTCATAAGTAGTATGATAATTCATGCCAATTTCTCTGGAAATACTTGTTACTGATCTAATTGGTTACAAAGCAAAATTGAGATGATTTTTTAAATGCCATGTAGTTATTTTTTCTGAATAACATAAATTTTAAACAGAGACCTGAAGAAAAGCCCAAAAGTATTAACCTTTAAATACATAAACTCAATAGGAATAATTTAAGTGCCTTCTCTTCACAAGAGGCAAGCAGAAGGCAGGACTATAGTTTTCTGTGTTTCTTTTCCACAGGAGAGATAATTACATTTCTAGAGACCCAGAGAAACAATTTCATGGTTTTAATTGCATCTCTCTACCTCTAATGGTGTGTCCAGGTATCTAACAGCAATTATCTTACATTACTGATTCTAACAACAATGATATCACTGGAGAAAATGCAGGCAGACACAATGCTCCTTTGGATTTGTCCACGCAAATAATTTGATGTTAACAATTTTTATAGCAATGCCTTCAATTCCTAAAGCAAATGGAATTTTCCATTTTTGATAAATTTATCTTGATAAGGGATGTTTATGTTGTATGCACTTATTCTAAATTAATCATAATATATGGTACAGGACAATCAACAGTGAAAATTTTTATCTACTTTATCTTCCCATTAAAAATGTGCTAGATACAACAGCCAAATGCAATTTGGATCTTGTTTGGATCATGATTTGAATAGTCCTCCTGTAAAAAATACATTTTTAAAACAACTGGAACAAGGCTAGGCATGGTGACTCACACTTGTAATCTTAGAACTTTGGGAGGCCAAGACAGGAGGATTGGATCACTTGAGCTCAGGAGTTCGAGTTGGGCAACACGGCAAAACCCCGTCCCTACAAAAAGAAATACAAACATTAGCCAGGCATGGTGGTGCACACCTGTAGTCCCAGCTACTTGGGAGGCTAAGGCAGGAGGATCACTTGAGCCATGAGGTCAAGGCTGCAGTGAGCCACGATCATGCCATTGCATTCCAGCCTGGGCAACAGAGTGAGACCCAGTCTCCAAAATAAATAATAAATACATGAAACGACTGAGAAAAGATTAATACATGCTGAGTATTAGAATGATAGCAAGTAAGTATAATTTGATTAGGTATGATAATGGCATGGTGACATTGCTAGAAAATATCCATATTTTTTAGAGATGCATACTGAAGGAGTGAAAGGAGATGAAAGCTGGGGTTCGCTTTGAAATAATTCAGCCAAGAGAGTGGGATGGAGGGATAGTTGAAGCAGGTGTGGCAGAATTGTGACAACTGTTGAGTCTGAGTGATAGGTCTTTGGAGGTTTGTTATATAGCTTTCCTCTTTTTGTGAATGTATGTGTTTTCCATAATTAAGCAAAATTCCTCAGGAGAAGATATAATTTACTCATTCCTAACAATGTAAAGGTAAATAGATAGGTTAGCTTGGTGACTTAGAACACAGTACTAATAAGCCCAAAGTTGTAGGAGAGTTCACTTCACCTGACCCCTGCCACAGGTGTTTATTTTTGACTTTTATCAACTCTCCAACAAATGCCTTGTGATGGTTAGAAGGGCAACCTGGTAAAAGAATGTACCACAAAGGACAATAGCACAAAGGACAATAGCCACAAAGTTGCCACAAAGGACAATAGCAGCAAGCCCCATGATATAATCCTGGTATTTCCATTTTGAAGAGCTAAACTGAGGCTCAGAGAAGTTAAGAGACTTCCCTAACTTTTGGTGCATAGTTAAGCTGAAGCCTAATTATTCATTGTTCTTCTAAGCACAGCCTTTGGTTGACCCTCCTAGAAATAATAAGCAGATGTTGCACAAACACGCACTTGGGCAATTACGTGATGTGTATCTACTAACCAGCACATTTCAATGTTGTCATACAGAGGCATAAATACTGACAAGTGATTAATATCTTTAAAATAACATTTTAATTAACAGTTAATTTCCCCAAAAACATGAATCGTTCTCCCTCAGGATGTAGAACATGACTGAAATTCAAATACTGAATTTTTGCTGTTTCTTCGTCTAACATGCGACCCAAACATGCATTAAACAGAAAAAAAAAAAGCATAAATGGAAAATATTATTCCCATATTAAATTGAGTTTCTTTGAATAACAAATGTTTGATGTTCCTGACTAGATAATGACTGGATAGTAATTATTCACTTGGATGCAAAAAAGGTTTAACTCAAATAATTCAGTTTAAATTTCAGTAACATCCTACTGAAAAAAATTGTCGCTCACTGTACACTTTTAGAGGTCTTCAATTTAATTGAGTGTTTTCTCTGAAACCTATTTCTTCTTGAAGAAGTGAATTTGACTGGTCTTCGAAACCCAGTGTCCTCCAGGGACTATCAGGACAGTCAGGCCTCCTGGCATAGGACTGCATTGGACTCATAAAGTGACAGGGCTTAAGACAGAAAGATCTCCACTCCTACCTCCTAAAACCTTTCAGAGCAGCTGTAAAGAAAGGTTATCTTTTTATCATGCTTTTAAAAATAACGCCCACCCCCACATATTCTTTATGAAAACACAAATGAAACATATTTAAATTCATCTTTGATTAGACATTTTTTTTCTAGGATGACAAGTCATTAACTTGAGGCAAAAAAAAATGTTCAGCCTGACATTTCTTGCAGTCATGGATTGATTTTGTACTGTGCTAAGCAAATCAGGTCCGCGTTTGGCAGTTGGTCAATCATTAAGGAAGCTATGGGTCATGACAGAGTTTTCCTATTACCACTTTTTCAATCTTGAAAAATGTGCCATTGCATTTGCAAAATCCAAGCCTAAATTAGCACTCCCAGACTCCTGGGGGAATCAGCCTGGTCACCCCAGATGGTTAGGGGAAAACTGACCTTTTCTGAGCAGTGGATTGCACACTCACCTGAAATAGAGCAGGACTCAAGCCTGCATTTCTCCTGGAAAGTCTGTGTAGAGAGGTTACAGTCAGAAGAGCACTGGAGGAGGTAGTGTGGACATTTCCACACCTCCTCCTGGAACAAAACCCAACGTGAGTGCATTATCCTGACCTCTGATCTTCAGCTAAGGCCAGAAAATACCCTACCACACACAACAGCAATATGTACTTGCTCTTCATCCACTTTTACGCTTCCACTTTACCCTCTTACTCTGGTGAAGTCTGCTTTACCCATCACTCCCTATAAGTAATGTCTTGGCCCTAAACCAGTTTTGCAAGGGACTCCCAAAATATTGCAGACCTGAATGAATGAAGTTGCTTTAAAATACAGAACGTTGCTTTAAAATACAGAAGTTGCTTTAAAATACAGAATGAAAATTCTGCCATAAAAATTAAACATTCAACTAAATATCTACTAAATAACATTGTGTTATCTTGTCAGTTGCAACTCAAGTCACACTCAAGTGTGGGATATGGGTGTATTGCAATATGTTTGACATGATATAGGGTGCACCTACAAACAAGTACCTGGTCCTACAGAGCTCTAAGCTGGCCCTGCTCACAACCTGTGTCCTCTTTCAAAGTGTCTTTTCTGTTCACAAAGGTGGGAGCTTCCTGGAGGAAGCGAGAACTTCCTCCAGGACAGGCTTACCCTGTCATTGCTGGCCTAAACCTCTTACTTTTTTCCATCTTGCTTCTTCAATTGAGTCCCTCATTCTCCTGTAACCAACTAGATTCTAGTCTCTCAAATTTAATAGAATTCCATGCATGATTTTTATTTGCAAATGAGACTCCATCTACATCTAAATTCACATCAGTCTGCCCTTTGCCTTCAAAATCTCAAATTCTTAGGGCAGCAGGACTAGATAAGATCTGGAGGTCCCTCAGAATTAACCAGGCTGCTCTCAGGAATAGAAGCACTATACCAACTTAGCTTTCACCCGTCATCCACCATCAGCCAAGGAACCTCTTTTCTGTTTGGCTTTATTATAGAAATAGCATATCTCTTTAAAGGCACATAGCAAAGGTAACATGCCACTGACCAGATGTCAGGCCACTGGCTCTGGACAACATAGAAACGGGTGCAGCTGTGATTCCCACTCACAATGAGGGCACTGAGGCCAATGAGTGGGAAAGACCAGGGAGTGTTTCCAGTTTTATTCAATTCTTCTAAGAGCTGAAAGAAATGTACTGAGCAAGCAAAGACAATCATGTTCTTTTTCAAATCCACCCCTAGAAATTGTTACCATAGCTATAATTCATGGAATGAGGCGATCAAAGCATAAGATTTTAACTTAGAAGGTCAGAGGCAGTACCTGGATTCCATACATACTCAGTAATGGGCTTAGAAATGTTAAGTGTACCAAAGCCCTGGGGGAAAATGTCTTAATAATCCTCTGTAAAACCTAAAAGAAAAGGAAATTCCAAATGTGAAGAAAAGCTATAAATAGGAACTAATGAGAAGAGGCAGCATTTATGGAGCATTTGCTATGTGCTACACACAGTGCTAAAATACTTTACCTGGATAAGGTAGGCACAGATATGGACACCAAGGCTCAGAGTGGCTTCAGTACGATCATGTGGTGGAGCTGGCTTTGGACCCAGACTGTCTGTTGCCATAGCCTGTGCGGTCAACCTTGGAAACTGGGAGAGAGAAACCGTACCTTACCCAGATACCTTCCTCCTGCCTGGAACAACTAAAGAGGCTTGATCCTTCTGGACCTTCTGGTCCTTTTGGCTACAGCACCACCGCTATTGGCACCTGGAGGCACATCTACAGCCCAAGCAGCACAGCTGAGCTACCCAGAAGTCCCACACCCAACCTCCCCACTGTCCCCAAGGCAAAGTCATTTTTCCTGGCCTGCCTTTGGATTGCCACTCTTTCATGACCCTAGGGTCCTCCATAACAGTCTCTTGTGGTTGTCTTACACACTGTTTTACATAGTAAGCAAAAGACAACTGGTTCTTTGGCTACCCAGAGTTTTGGTCTGATCTGATCTCAGCATGTTCATCTGTGCCCTTGTTTGATGCCTCTCATCAGTAACACGTTTGTTAAAGGCAGATACTGTGTCGTTCATTTTTGCATGTTTCTACCAGTTTCGCTTTTCCTGTTTTTTACTTTTTTGGCTTTGATTTCACTTTTGGTTCATCTATCACTGTTCATGCCACTCATTCCACACATACTGAGCACCTGCTCTGGGCCAGGGACACAGTGCTGGGAAAACAGCAGTGAGCACAATAGCTGAGCCTTGTTTTCTATCTGTAAATTTGTGCATTACCAAAAGAGGTAAGATTTTTAGAATATACATATGGGACATGTTCTGTATATTTAACAAAATGAAAATGTATAAATTGCAAAACACTAAATATATGAAATACCAAATTAATCAAAATCATTCTAATAGTTTCCAAGATTGAGCTTGACTCTGCTCTTCCATTTGCAGTTAATATACTGTATTAATACAGTATAATAACAAAATGTACATACTTTCACTTGAATCTTTTTTTTTTTTTTTTCAGGGAACCAATCCACTCTACAGAGGCTCCACAAGTACTTTTAAAAATGTAACTTATAAACACAGGGAAAAACAAAAGGTGGACCTTTCCACAGATGGATAGAACTACTTTATGCATGAAAAAAGTCTGTTTCACTGGTATGAAATGTGAATGCACTATTTAATTTTTTTCTCTTTGTTGCTTCAAAATGAGGTTGGTTTAAGATAATAATAGGACATTTGCAGATAAGTTATCTTCTACATGAAGGTGAGAGACTGTTGGCAGGTTCAAAATAATCAAGAAGAGAAATATCCTTAGCAAAGAGGTGACTTGGGGATCATTTGAGGAATACTAACTCTGTTGCATTAATGCTTCAAAAAATCATCAAAATGATTCATGGGGGCCTGATTTGCATTTGAAAAATGTTTGAAATTAGAAGCTCATTTGTTTCAGGAATGCAGCTACCTGAGTTCTTTGTCTCAGCAAAGTCACAAAGCCCACATACTCACATTGTATATCTATACTTGCCAATTAATTCTAAACCTGTAGGAAATATGCCCTCTCTTAAAGGATAATTTTTTGAAATCTCTGAAAAATGAGATTCTGATTTTACTTCAGCTAAGAGGTTGCAATTCTTCTGAAGATATCCCAAATATAAGGTTGAACATTAAGTGTTAATAATTTTTGTGAATTTATACACACCTAAACGTTAAGTACACAAATATTTTATTTGTTTTACAAATGAGGAATAAGTAATTTATAAATTAAGAAGTCACCTATAAAAATAAAAAGATAACAACCCTATCATTTAGCTTATTTTTAAATTACCTGAAAAACGATATTCTACACTCAGTTTCCTTTTTGACCCTGAGTTTTCAAACTGTTACTTCCCCCATATTTCTCAATCCATTTCACTCAATTGCACAGTCTTTTAAACCCTGTAATTGTCACACAAAAGTTTCTTTAAAAAAAAAAAAAACTTTAAATGGTTAGCTTATTCAAAGAGCACTCCTATAATATAAAAGGAACATGTGTTAAACACAATAAAAAAATTTTTTTTTTTTCTTTGAGATGGAGTCTCGCTCTGTCCCCCGGCTGGAGTGCAGTGGCGCGATCTCGACTCATTGCAAGCTCCGCCTCCCGGAATCACGCCATTCTCCTGCCTCAGCCTCCTGAGTCGCTGGGACTACAAGCGCCCGCCAACGCGCCCGGCTAATTTTTTGTATTTTCAGTAGAGACGGGGTTTCACCGTGGTCTCGATTTCCTGACCTTGTGATCCGCCCGCCTCGGCCTCCCAAAGTGCTGGGATTACAGGCGTGAGCCATAAGCACAATAAAATTTTAAATGGCTCTAAATCAAGTACATCAAAAGTATACAAGTCTTAAAGGCTTTTTAATACATACTCTTTTCCCATCTATGTAACCCAACTTGCACATTTCAGCTGCATGTGGTGAATATGCATCATACATTTACTTTAAGAGGTAAGATTTTACTTGCAAAATACATGTGCAAATCAGGGATCCATCAGTTGATGGAAGAGATGGACTCTAGAATATTATTTCTTACGGTTATTACTCCTTTACAAGCACTTTCATCTCACTTGATCCTCATAAGGAAACTATGGCTCAGAGTGAGTAGAGCTGGGTTCAGAATCTAGATCTTCTAACTCCAAGCCATCTTCTCTTTCCACTGCAGGAAACTGCCTCTTTTGTCAGTGAAATAATAGAAAGATTGTGTTAGTTAAGCAATAACTGTCATTTGTTTGAAAATGTATTTGAGACTAAGCAAATAGCATTTAAACTACTGGCATACAGATAAGATATTGTACTTTTGCGCAATGTTTATGACCTTTGATTAAATTGTAATGTGAAGCTTTTACTAGGTGAATAGTTCATTATGTAGTGGAGGCTTCGTGGTTGTCCATTGAATTGTCACAGCAAAATCTATAAGTTTCTTCAATTCTACAAGATAGATCCGTATACATTTGATCACTTAGAGACTCTTTTATTGCTGGTTTTTAAATAACTCAGGTAAATCAGACCTTTACGGAGTACACGGCTAGATGAAAGAATTACTGAACAATCACCTTGAAAATCCGAAGGACTAATATACCCTTTATGTTCCTGACTGATGCACAGAACCTGGGGGAAATCTACAGCAACATACAGGTTGCAACGCCGATGACACAACAGCAATCCTCTCCTCTACATGGACTTACTGTTGCATTTTTTTTTATTATTATTATTGGAATGGGATTTTAGAAAATAGAAGTTACCTTTGTGTGTGTTTTAGGGAAGGTAGAGAAGAATCTGCTCTTTCTCTGAATACTGTTTTGACCCCAGGCGGGACCTTGGAAAGGCCAGAACATTAACAGTAGTACTTCTGTTCACTGAAGAGTTATGTTACCTGAAGATAAAATGGTTTTGTCGTGTTTATTATTGTATTTTGTGTTGATGTAAATAAACATAGTAATTTAAACAAGGAACCTCAGAGGGATGATAGTTTCTTTTATTTGCTTGGTACAAAACCCTCTTCTTGGATTTCTGGATTCCTCTGTGACCTGTTCTGACTGCCTTGCTGGTTTTGGTCTGGGGCCAAGGAGAAGAGCAAAAGGAGGCAGTCACGGAAGGCAAGAGACAGGAGGGAGTGGGCCTGGACATCACCACTTTGTAAAGTCAAGTTCTTTAGAGTTAGTGCTATGAACTGAAATGTATCATCTTCCACCCCCAATAGCCCCTGTCCCCCCAAAATTCATGTATTGAAGTCTTAACCCCCAATATCTGAGACTGTAGTTGTGCTTAGAAATAGAGCCTTTAAAGAGATAATTAAAGGCTGGGCATGGTGGCTCATGCCTGTAATCCCAGCACTTGGGGAGGCTGAGGCAGACAGATCACAAGGTCAGGAGTTCGAGACAAGCATGGCCAACATAGTGAAACCCCATCTCTACTAAAAATACAAAAATTAGCCAGGTGTGGTGGCAGGCACCTGTAGTCCCAGCTACTCGGGAGGCTGAGGCAGGAGAATCGCTTGAACCCAGGAAGTAGAGGTTGCAGTGGGCTGAGACCAGGCCATTGCACTCCAACCTGGGTGACAGAATGAGACTCCATCTCAAAAAAGAAAAAGAGAGATAATTAAATTAAAATAAGGTGATGGAGTTGGGCCCTGGTCCGGTATGACTGGTGTCCTTATAAGAAGCAGAAGTTAGGACTCAGACATAAGGAAAACCATGTGAAGATATAGGGAGAGGGTGGCCAACTACAAGCCAAGGAGAGAGGCCTCATAAGAAACCAACCCAATTGCCACCTGGACCCTGGACTCCTGGCCCCCAGAACTGAGGGAAAATAATTCCTGTTGTGGAAGCCCCCTAGTCTGTGGTGCCTGCTGCAGCAGCCTGAGCACACTCACGCAGTCAGGGAGTGTATTCTTCTGCACATCCATTTGTTAGGTATCGTGGTGCCATGCTTATCTTCTGAATCGGGAAAATTAAGCACAGAGAGACCAAATGCTGGCAAAAGGAGTCCATTTAATCCCTTTTTAAAGGCCCATTTCTTACAAAACGACAGGCAAAGTCAAATCAAGAGTACTTATATTCTGAAACACACTGTCTTTTGCAAACTAAAGGCCATATGTCTGAAAATAGAGAAACTGCTCCCATTTTGAACAGCACCAAGAAAGTCCCTTCTCTTCTTAATTTTTCCATCTGGGAGGTGGAATTCTTGTGTCTTCTAGCAGCTATCACAATTCCTGACACAATAGCAACTCAATAAATTCATTCAACAAATATTTATTGAATGCCTTGCATATGCCAGACACTGTTCTTATGATTATGGATATAGTGAACAATGGGCAAAACAAGTAATCTCTATGCTTCCGACTGAGACAGAAAATAATAAACCAGTAAATATACATTATTAGGGTCCTGGACCCAGTTTGTGCAGACCCCAGATCCACTTAGCCCCACCTGCTTTCCAGGCCTATGCCGGGAGTTACCCCTGCACAGTCCCCTTGGTAGTAAAACCCCAACTTCTTCCTAATTCCTCACAGGTTGAGGAGCTGCTGCAATTCCTGTGCCCAAGTCCAGAATGGCTTCCCTAGCTGCTGCCCCAAGGGACCACATAACACAACAGGAAGGTTCAAGGAGTCAACACTCTGAAGAAGGAATGTAGATCCATAAGAGACAGAGATGGGAAGGAACCAGTAGATGAACGGGAGCTGAGCCACCAGCAATGTCTTCTGGGGAAGCAGTGGCCAGCTTCCCAATGCCTCATCTTGTATCTCCGTTCCCTCATTAGCTGCCTCCCTGCCCTTTTTCACTGAGATAGCACCCCCCAATAAAACATTAGCACATAACCTTGCTTGGGTTCTTATTATATAAGGAACCTGGACTAAGACTGTCTAACAGTCCTAAGAACTAACAGAAAATAAAGCAGGACAAAAAACGACACAATGCCCTGTGAGGGTGCGCCCTTAGAGTAGTAATTTCTTTTATTTTTATTTATTTATTTTTTGAGACAGAGTCTCACTCTGTCACCCAAAATGGAGTGCAGTGGCATGATCTCAGCTCACTGCAATTTCCGCCTCCCAGGAAAGTGAATCCAAAAGTGAATCACTCTAGACTGGGCAAAGGGTAGAAAACTTGATCTTCTATCTTTCTCATTTGGTTTCACAACCAGCAAGGGAGCAGCATGGCACCCCAGAAGTTTTGCATCCCATGAGCTCTCCTGGAGCTAGGCCCTGGGAGATGCCTGGCGGTCAAAGGCACAGATTTGACCGCCACTCTTTGGTGTCATTGACATGGCAAGACTTCACAAATCCCACAGAGGATCTAGTTCAGTTTGAAATTTTAATCTGACCTTTGCAATTTCCAGGTATGTATTTTATAAAAGAACTTACTGCTCAAATAGTATTTACTTTTCTGGCCTAAAATACATTTACATTTATGGTCTTTCATATTAATCAATCCTGTTCCAAGTCAATATCCGAAACTTTCGTATCGAGGAACTCTGTTGTTTGTCAATAACTGGCCCAATGAAAAGTTTATTTTTTTAATCCAGTTGACTTTGCTATACATGATATAGATGAGTGTGTATGTGTATACGTAAATACATACATATATGTTTCTTGTTTCAATAGCTATATCTTACTAGCATTAAAGAGCTTGCATTGCTAATAAAAATTAGGGTTAACTGCAAGTTGTGCACATGTACCCTAGAACTTAAAATATAATAATAATAATAATAAAGAAAAAAAATAAATCAAAAGCTCAAAAAAATTAGGGTTTAAAGAAAAACATTAGATGAATTAATTTTAACAGAGTTTAATTGAGCAATTCACAAATCGGGCAGTTCCTCAACCAGAGTAGGTTCAGAGTGACTCTGGCAGTTCTGTGTGGTCAGAGAGGATCTATGAACAGAAAAGGGAAAGTGAGATACAGAAAACAGAAGTGACAGGCAGAAACAGCCAGATTGGTTACAGCTCTGCATTTGCCCTATTTGAACACGATTTGAACAGGTGGCTGCCTACAAGTGGTTGAAGTGTGGCTTCTGTGATGGGCTGAGACTTGGCTACTCATTACAAGAGTAAGTTACAGTCTGTTTCCACACCCAGTTAGGTTACATCGGTATATACAGAGAAACCTTTAGGCCAAATTTACCAAGAGGCAGATTTAAGCTAAACCCAATTTAACTTAAGGTAACACCTACTGTTCTAAGTACATTATACATGTTAACTCATTCAGAGCTCACAACAACCCTATGGGGGGGTGTTATTTTTATCTCCTATTTTACAAGTGAGGAAACTGAGGCACAGAGATGTTAAGTAAAGTCCCCAAGTCACACAGCCTAACAGACTTTGAAGTGTCAAAGATAAACAAAGTCAGACACTACTTAAGGTGAAAACAACAGACTTTAATCAGTAATGTGCTATTGCAATAGGGAAGAGCCCAGCATTAAGTGAACTCAACTTCCATTTATACGAAGCTTACTGAGCATTTTATTTTATTTTACTTTATTTTTATAATTTTAAGTTTTTGTGAGTACATAGTAGAGGTATATATTTAGGGTGTACAGGAGATGTTTTGATACAGGCATACAGTGAGTAATAATCATATCAGGGTAAATGGGGTACCCATCACCTCAAGCATTTAGTCTTTCTTTGTGTTACAAACAATCCAATTATACTCTTTTAGTTATTTTGAAATGTACAATAAATTATGGCTCACCGTAGTCACCCTGTGGTGCTATCAAATACTACATCTTATTCATTCTATCTAACTATATTGTTTGTACTCATTAACCGTCACTCCTTCCTCTCCCTGCCCCCTCTACTGCCCTTCCCCGCCTCTGGTAACCATCCTTTTACTTTCTGTCTCCATGAGTTCAATTGTTTTACTTTTTAGCTCCCATAAATAAATGAGAACATACGAAATTTGTGTTTCTGTGCCTGGCTTACTTAACATAATGACCTCCATCCATGTTGTTGCAAATGACAGGATCTCATTCTTTTTATGGCTGAGTATAGTACTCCATTAAGTGTATGTACCATGTCTTCCTTAGGCATTCATCTGCTGATGGACACAGGTTGCTTCCAAATCTTGGCTATTGTGAACAGTGCTACAATAAACATGGGAGTGCAAATATCTCTTTGATATACTCATTTCCTTTCTTTTGGGCATATACCTAAGAGTAGGATTGCTGGATCATATGTAGCTCTATTTTTAGTTGTTTGAGGAACCTTCAAACTGTTCTCCATAGTGGTTGTACTAATTTACATTCCCACCAACAGCATATGAGGGTTCCCTTTTCTCCACATCCTTGCCAGCACTTGTGGCCTGTCTTTTAGATAAAAGCCATTTTAACTGGGGTGAGATGATATTTCATTGTAGTTTTGATCTGCATTTCTCTGATGATCAGTGATGTTGAGCACATCTTCATATACCTGTTTGCCATTTGCATGTCTTCTTTTGAGAAATGTTTATTCAGATCTTTTGTCCATTTTAAAATCAAATTTTTTTCCCCATAGAGTTGTTTGAGCTCCTTATATAATCGGGTTATGAATCCCTTGTCAGATGGATAGTTTGCAAAAATTTTCTTCCATATTGTAGCTTGTCTCTTCACTTTGTTGACTGTTTCCTTTGTTGTGCAGAAGCTTTTCTTTTATTTTTTTATTTTTTTATTTTTATTTTTTTGACACAGGGTCTTGCTCTGTTGCCCAGGCTGGAGTGCAGTGGCACAAACTTGGCTCACTGCAACCTCCACCTCCCAGGTTCAAGCAATTCTCCTGCTTCAGCCTCCCAAGTAGCTGGGATTACAGGCTCATGCTACCATGCCCTGCTAATTTTTGTATTTTAGTAGAGACAGGGTTTCACCCTGTTGGCCAGGCTGGTCTTGAACTCCTGACCTCAGGTGATCTCTGTCAGCCTCGGCTTCCCAAAGTGCTGGGATTACAGGCGTGAGCCACCATGCCTTTTAACTTGATGTGCTCCTCATTTGTCCATTTTTGCTTTAGATGCCTGTGTTTGTGGAGTATTACTCAAGAAATCTTTCCCCATTCCAATGTCTTGGAGAGTTTTCCCAACGTTTTCTTGTGGTATTTTCATAGTCTGAGATCTTAGATTTAAGTCTTTAATCCATTTTGATTTGATTTTTGATGTCCAATTTTCCCAGCACCATTTATTTTGAAGAGACAGTTCTTTTGTCGACAATGTTCTTGGCAGCTTTGTCGAAAATGATTTCACTCTAGATGTATGGATTTGTTTCTGGTTCATGTATTAGTTCATTCTCACATTTCTGTAGAGAAATACCTGAGATTTTGGTACATGGCAAGAGATAGGGGTCTAGTTTCATTCTTCTGCATTTAGATGTCGAATTTTCCCAGCACCATTTATTTTGAAGACTCTGTTCTTTTGTCGACAATGTTCTTGGCAGCTTTGTCGAAAATGATTTCACTCTAGATGTATGGATTTGTTTCTGGGTTCATGTATTAGTTCATTCTCACATTTCTGTAAAGAAATGCTGAGATTGGGTAATTTATAGAGAAAAGAAGTTAAATTGCCTCACAGTTATGCATCCTGTACAGGAATCATTGGCACCTCTGCTTCTGGGGAGGCCTGAGGGAGCTCTTACTCATGGCAGAAAGCAAAGCAGACATCTTACATGGCAGGAGCAGGGAGTGGGGAGGTGCCACTTTTAAGACAACCAGCTCTCATGATTACTCACTCATTCACTATCAAATTTTATTTGTAGCTATTTATTTCTTTTTCAGATTGCTTGCTGTTGGCATATAGATTTTTGTATGTTGGCATACTGATTTTTGTATGTTGACTTTGTATCCTGACACTTTACTGAATGTATCAGTTCTACTAGTTCTTTGATGGAGTCTTTAAGTTTTTTCAAATATAAGATCATATAATCTGCAGACAGGATAATTTGACTTCTCCCTTTCCAATTTGATGGTCCTTTATTTCTTTCTCTTGTCTGATTTCTCTAGCTAGGACTTCCAGTAATATGTTAAATTACAGTGGTGAAAGTGGGCATCCTTGTCATGTTCCATATCTTAGAGGAAAGGTTTTCAGTTATTCTCCATTAAGTGTGATACTAGCTGTGGGTCTGTCATATATGATATTTATTGTGTTGAGGTATGTTCCTTCTATACAAAACTTTTTGAGAGTTTTTATCATGAAGGGATGTTGAATTTTATTAAATGCTTTTTCAGCATCAATTGAAATGGTCATATGGTTTTTGTCCTTCATTCTGTTGATACAGTGTATTGCATTGATCAATGTACATATGTTAATTCATCCATGGGATAAATTCCACTTGGTCATGATGAATGATCTTTCTAATGTGTTGTTGAATTCTATTTGCTATTATTTTGTTGAGGATTTTCACATCAATGTTAATCAAAGATATTGGCTTGTAGTTTTCTTTTTTTGATGTGCTTTGATTTGGGGATCAAATTAATACTGACCTGATAGAATGAGGTTGGAAGGATTCCCTCTTCCTCTATTTTTTGACATAGTTTGAGTAAGATTGGTATTAGGTTTTTGGGTTTTTTTAATGTTTGGTAAAATTCAGCAGAGAAGCCATTGGATCACAGGCTTTCCTTTGCTGAGATACTTTTTATTATGGCTTCAATCTTGTTACTTGTAATTGGTCTGTTCAGGTTTTGAATTCCTTCGTGGTTCAATCTTGGTAGGTTGTATGTGTCTAGGAATGTATCCATTTCTTCTAGGGTTTCCAATTTATTGGCACATAGTTACTCATAGTAGCCTCTAATGATCCTTTGAATTTCTGCAGTATTGGCTGTAATGTCTCCTTTTTCATCTCTGATTTTATTTATTTTGGGTCTTTTCTCTTTTTTTCTTAGTCTGGCTAGAGGTTTGCCAGTTTTATTTATCTTTGCCAAAAAAATCTTTTCATTTTGTTGATCATTTGTGTTGTTTTCTTCGTTTCAATTTCATTTGTTTCTGCTCTGATCTTTATTATTCCTTTTCTTCTAATTTTGAGTTTGGTTTGCTCTTGCTTTTCCAGTACTTTGAGATGCATCATTGGGTTGGTTGTTTATTGAAGTTTTTCCACTTTTTTGATGTAGGCACTTGTAACCATAAGCTTTCCTCTTAGTAGTGCTTTTGTTGTCCCCATGAGCCAATCACCTCCCATTGGGCTCCACTTCCAACATTGAGGATTACAATTCAACATGAGATTTGGGTGGAGACACAGATACAAACCGTATCAGGTTTTGATATGTTGTGTTTCTGCTATCAATTCTTTCAAGAAAAGTTTCAATTTCCTTCTTAATTTCTTCATTAACTCACTGGTCATTCAGGAGCATATTATTTAATTCCCGTGTGTTTATATAGTTCCTAAAATTCCTCTTGTTACTGATTTTTAGTGTTATTCCACTGTGGTCAGATAAGATATTTGATGTAATTTTTTTTTAATGTTGTGAGACTTGTTTTGTGGCCTAACATGTAGTCTGTCCTTGAGGATAATCCATGTGTTGAAGAAAAGAATGTGTATTCTGCAGCCATTGGATCAAATGTTCTGTATATCTATTAGGTCCACTCGGTCTATAGTGAAAATTAAGTCTAATGTTTCTTTGTTGACTTTCTGTCTGGAAGATCCATCCGATGTTGAAAGTGGGGTGTTGAAGTCTCCAGGTATTATTGTATTGGGATCTATCTTTCTCTTTAGTTCTAATAGTATTTGCTTTATATATCTGGGTGCTCCAGTGTTGGGTGTATGTATATTTATAATTGTTATATCTTTTGCTAAATTGATCCCTTTATCATTTTATAATGATCTTCGTTGTCCCTTTTTACAGTTTTTGTCTTTTTGATTCTCATTTGCATGGGATAACATTTTTCATCCCTTTATTTTTAGTCTACGTATGTTTTATAGGTGAAGTGTGTTTCTTGTAGGTAACAAATCACTGGGTCTTATTTTTTATCCATTCAGCCATGCTATGTCTTTTGATAAGTGAGGTTAGTCCATACAACATTCAATGTTATTATTAAGTAAGGACTTGCTGCTATTATTTTGTTACTTTTTTTTTTTTTTTTTTGAGACAGAGTCTCGCTTTGTCTCCCAGGCTGGAGTGCAGTGGCGTGATCTCGGCTCACTGCAAGCTCCGCCTCCTGGGTTCACGCCATTCTCCTGCCTCAGCCTCCCGAGCAGCTGGGACTACAGGCACCCACCACCACGCCTGGCTATTTTTTTTTTTTTTTTTTTTTTTTTTTTTTTTTAGTAGAGACGGGGTTTCACCGTGTTAGCTAGGATGGTCTTGATCTCCTGACCTCGTGATCCGCCCACCTCGGCCTCCCAAAGTGCTGGGATTACAGGCGTGAGCCACCGCACCCGGCCTGTTACTTGTTTTGTAGTCTCCTCTTCCTTCCTGTCTTCCCTTTGGTGAAGATGATTTTCTCTGGTGGTATAAACTTCTTGCTTTTGATTTTTTGTGTACCTGTTGTATTTTTTTTTTTGAGGTTATCATGAGACTTGCAAATAATATCTTATAACCCATTATTTTAAACTGACAAGAATTTAACATTGATTGCATAAACAAACTAATTAACAAAAAGAAAACTAATTTAAAAATCTCTATATTTTGACTTTGTTCCCCCTTTTTTCTAGTTTTGTGTTGTTTCTATTTATATCTTATTGTACTATCTCTGTCTTGAAAAGTTGTAGTTATTATTTTTGATTATTCATCTTTTAGTCTTTCTACTCAAGATATGACTAGTTTACACACCACAATTACAGTATTACAATTTTCTGTTTTTCTATGTATTTACTCTTACCAGCAAGTTTTGTATGTGTAAACAATTTTTTGTTGCTTATCAGCATCCTTTACTTTGAGATTGAAGAACTCTCTTTAGCATTTTTTTATTATTATTATTGTACTTTAAGTTCTACGGTACATGTGCACAATGTGCAGGTTTGTTACATACGTACACATGTGCCATGTTGGTGTGCGGCACCCATTAACTCATCATTTACATTAGGTATATCTCCTAATGCTATCCCTCCCCCTCACCACCACACCACAGGCCCCAGTGTGTGATATTCCCCTTCCTGTGTCCAAGTGTTCTCATTGTTCAATTCCCACCTATGAGTGAGAAAATGTGGTGTTTGGTTTTCTGTCCTTGCGATAGTTTGCTGAGAATGATGGTTTCCAGCTTCATCCACAGCTTCATCCATGTCCCTACAAAGGACATGAACTCATCCTTTTTTATGGCTGCATAGTATTCCGTGGTGTATATGTGCCACATTTTCTTAATCCAGCCTATCGTTGATGGACATTTGAGTTGGTTCCAAGTTTTTGCTATTGTGAATAGTGCCGCAATAAACATATGTGTGCATGTGTCTTTATAGCAGCATGATTTATAGTCCCTTGGGTATATACCCAGTAATGGGATGGCTGAGTCAAATGGTATTTCTAGTTCTAGATCCTTGAGGAATTGCCACACTGTCTTCCACAATGGTTGAACTAGTTTACAGTCCCACCAACAGTGTAAAAGTGTTCCTATTTCTCCACACCCTCTCCAGCATCTGTTGTTTCCTGACTTTTTAATGATCACCATTCTAACTGGTGTGAGATGGTATCTCATTGTGGTTTTGATTTGCATTTCTCTGATGGCCAGTGATGATGAGCATTTTTTTATGTGTCTGTTGGCTGTATGAATGTCTTCTTTTGAGAAATGTCTGTTCATATCCTTTGCCCACCTTTTGATGGGGTTGTTTGCTTTTTTCTTGTAAATTTGTTTGAGTTCTTTGTAGGTTCTGGATATCAGCCCTTTGTCAGATGAGTAGATTGCAAAAATTTTCTCCCATTCTGTAGGTTGCCTGTTCACTCTGATGGTAGTTTCTTTTGCTGTGCAGAAGCTATTTAGTTTAATTAGATCCCATTTGTCAATTTTGGCTTTTGTTGCCATTGCTTTTGGTGTTTTAGACATGAAGTCCTTGTCCATGCCTATGTCCTGAATGGTATTGCCTAGGTTTTCTTCTAGGGTTTTTATGGTATTAGGTCTAACATTTAAGTCTCTAATCCATCTTGAATTAATTTTTGCATAGGGTATAAGGAAGGGATCCAGTTTTAGCTTTCTACTTATGGCTAGCCAGTTTTCCCAGCACCATTTATTAAATAGGGAATCCTTTCCCCATTTCTTGTTTTTGTCAGGTTTGTCAAAGATCAGATGGTTGTAGATGTGTGGTGTTATTTCTGAGGGCTCTGTTCTGTTCCATTGGTCTATATCTCTCTTTTGGTACCAGGACCATGCTGTTTTGGTTACTGTAGCCTTACAGTATAGTTTGAAGTCAGGTAGCATGATGCCTCCAGCTTTGTTCTTTTGGCTTAGGACTGACTTGGCTATGCGGGCTTTTTTTTGGTTCCATATGAATGTTAAAGTAGTTTTTCCAATTCTGTGAAGAAAGTCATTGGTAGCTTGATGGGGATGGCATTGAATCTATAAATTACCTTGGGCAGTATGACCATTTTCACAATATTGATTCTTCCTATCCATGAGCATGGAATGTTCTTCCATTTATTTGTGTCCTCTTTTATTTTATTGAGCAATGGTTTGTAGGTCTCCTTGAAGAGGTCCTTCACATCCCTTGTAAGTTGGATTACTAGGTATTTTGCTCTATTTGAAGCAATTGTGAATAGAAGTTCACTCATGATTTGGCTCTCTGTCTGTTATTTGTGTATAAGGATGCTTGTGATTTTTGCACGTTAATTTTGTATCCTGACTTTGCTGAAGTTGCTTATCAGCTTAAGATTTTGGGCTGAGATGATGGGGTTTTCTAGATATACAATCATGTCATCTGCAAACAGGGACAATTTGACTTCCTCTTTTCCTAATCGAATACCATTTATTTCTTTCTCCTGCCTGATTGCCCTGGCCAGAACTTCCAGCACTATGTTGAATAGGAGTGGTGAGAAAGGGCATCCCTGTCTTGTGCCAGTTTCCAAAGGGAATACTTCCAGTTTTTGCTCATTCAATAATGATATTGGCTGTGGGTTTGCCATAAATAGCTCTTACTATTGTGATATACGTCCCATCAATACCTAATTTATTGAGAGTTTTTAAGATGAAGACCTGTTGAAATTTTTTCGAAGGCCTTTTCTGCATCTATTGAGATAATCGTGTGGTTTTTGTCTTTGGTTCTGTTTATATGCTGGATTACGTTTATTGATTTGCACATGTTGAACCAGTCTTGCATCCCAGGGATGAAGCCCACTTGATCATGGTGGATTGACTTTTTGATGTGCTGCTGGATTAAGTTTGCCAGTATTTTATTGAGGATTTTTGCATCGATGTTCATCAGGGATATTGGTCTAAAATTCTCTTTTTTTGTTGTGTCTCTGCCAGGCTTTGGTATCAGGGTGATGCCGGCCTCATAAAATGAGTTAGGGAAGATTCCCTCTTTTTCTTGGATTAGTTTCAGATTGGAATAATTTCAGAAGGAATGGTACCAGCTCCTCCTTGTACCTCTAGTAGAATTCGGCTGTGAATCCATCTGGCCCTGGACATTTTTTGGTTGGTAAGCTATTAATTATTGCCTCAATTTCAGAGCCTGTTATTGGTCTATTCACAGATTCAACTTCTTCTTGGTTTAGTCTTGGGAGGGTGTATGTGTCCAGGAATTTATCCAGTTCTTCTACGTTTTCTAGTTTATTTGTGTAGAGGTGTTTATAGTATTCTCTGATGGTAGTTTTTATTTCTGGGGGATCAGTAGTCATATTCCCTTTATCATTTTTTATTGCATCTATTTGATTCCTCTCTCTTTTCTTCTTTATTAGTCTTGCTAGCGGTCTGTCAATTTTGTTGATCTTCCCAAAACACCAACTCCTGGATTCATTGATTATTTGAAGGGTTTTTTTGTGTCTCTGTCTCCTTCAGTTCGGCTCTGATCTTAGTTATTTCTTGTCTTCTGCTAGCTTTTGAATGTGTTTGCTCTTGCTTCTCTAGTTCTTTTAATTGTGTTGTTAGGGTGTCAATTTTAGATCTTTCCTGCTCTCTCTTGTGGGCATTTAGTGTTACAAATTTCCCTCTACACACTGCTTTAAATGTGTCCTTGACATTCTTGTATGTTGTGTCTTTGTTCTCATTGGTTTCAAAGAACATCTTTATTTCTGCCTTCATTTCGTTATGTACCCAGTAGTCATTCAGGAGCAGGTTGTTCAGTTTCCATGTAGTTGAGTGGTTTTGAGTGAGTTTCTTAATCCTGAGTTCTAGTTTGATTGCACTGTGGTCTGAGAGACAGTTTGTTATAATTTCTGTTCTTTTACATTTGCTGAGGAGTGCTTTACTTCCAACCATGTGGTCAATTTTGGAATAAGTGCAATGTGGTGCTGAGAAGAATGTATATTCTCTTGATTTGGGGTGGAGAGTTCTATAGATGTCTATTAGGTCCGCTTGCTGCAGAGCTGGGTTCAATTCCTGGATATCCTTGTTAACTTTCTGTCTCGTTGATCTGTCTAATGTTGATAGTGGGGTGTTAAAATCTCCCATTATTATTGTATGGGAGTCTAAGTCTCTTTATAGGTCTCTAAGGACTTGCTTTATGAATCTGGGTGCACCTGTATTGGGTGTATATATATTTAGCATAGTTAGCTCTTCTTGTTGAATTGATCCCTTTACCATTATGTAATGGCCTTCTTTGTCTTTTTTGATCTTTGTTGGTTTAAAGTCTGTTTTATCAGAGACTAGGATTGCAACCCTGGCTTTTTTTTTGTTTTCCATTTGCTTGGTAAATCTTCCTCCATCCCTTTATTCTGAGTCTATGTGTGACTCTGCACGTGAGATGGGTCTCCTGAATACAGTACACTGATGGGTCTTGACTCTTTATCCAATTTGCCAGTCTGTGTTTTTAAATTGGAGCATTTAGCCCATTTACATTTAAGGTTAATACTGTTATGTGTGAATTTGATCCTGTCATTATGGCTGGGAATGTGTTGAGTCACACTTGAAGCTAACACAGCTTTGAGCCTTACCCAGTGTCCATGGCAAGTGCTGCCTGACTACCAGTGTTGATAATTCAAGACCCCAAATCTCTTTAGTCAGCAGTTGATGAATCCTTCAAGGATTCAAGGTCAGGAGCTAAGGCCTGGAATGGGGGCCTCACAACTCTGCCTAGTACCCTATCCTATCATAGCTGTGCTGATATATATGTTGCGAGACAAAGTTATCTTTATCCTTCCTTCTCATCTCCTCAAGCAGAGGTAAGGAGTCTCTCCTGGAGCTGTGAGCTGCACTGCCGGAGTTTGGGTGAGGAGTGGCACAAGCACTCCTTTGGCTATTCCAGCTGATGTATCATTGAATTGTATGTCCCCCAAGTCCCGTGGCCCTGAGCCCAGCCCAGCTCCAGGACTTGCCCAGAAACTGCAGTCCTTGTTGTGTAGACTGCCTTTCAAGTTTATTTAGGGTCCCAGAGCACTTTAGCCTAAGGTGGTAGAGCTTGCTGGAACTCAGGTTCTGAGTGCTGGCATGGGCAATTCCCCTCTGTCTAGAGCTCATGTAAATGCTCCTTCTATAGACGGCAGCTGAATTCTGCACTGCATTGATTCCCACTGTGACAGGAAGCACTGAGTTCCAATGCAAAGTTCCACAATCACTGCACTCTCCTACCCCCAAATGTACAGATTCTCTGTCTGTACCATGAGGCTGCTGCCAGGGGATGGGACAGGGATGGTATTAGCAATTCAAGACTGTCTTTTCTACTCTCTTCACTTCTTCTTTCAATGATATGAGCTTAAACCCAGGTACTGTGATCACTCATCTGATTTTTGTTCTTATGTAGATGCATTTTTTGTGTGGATAGTTTTTCAATTTGATGTCACTTCTGCTATCTTGCTCCACCTCAGTTACTGGGCATTTTAAAGGGAGAAGAGGAAATCCAGTGGGGAGTGAGTGGAGGCTCGGGAGAGTCGGAGAAGTGAAAAATTACAGAAAGTGAGAAGGAGGTTTGGTCCATGTGAAATCCATCTGAGTTTATTAACTGGTATTTATGGAAGTTAGGCTTCTACTCTCCCACAGAGGCTGGAGGACAAGTCCTATCTTCAGGCATCGGCTGGAACAAACAGTAAATTCTTTTGGTAGCCTTGAGTTTTGTCAGACAGGCACTTGAAGAGGGTTAAGGTCAGGGTCATCTTAGGGATGCAGACTTGAGTTACTAAAAATGGTGTTAGTGTTTTGTTCAAGTCTTTTTTTTTTTTTTTTTTTTAATAGGGATTCTCTCTGTTGCCCAGGCTGGAGTGCAGTGGTGCTATCTCAGCTCACTGCAACCTCCGCCTCCTGGGCTCAAATGATCATTCCATCTCAGCCTCCCAAGTAGCTGAGACAACAGGCATGCACCACCAAACCTCACAAATTTTTGTATTTTTTGCAGAGATAGGGTTTTACCCATGTTGCCCAGGCTGGTTTCATACTCCAGGAGGGAAACAATCCACCCACTTCAGCCTCCCAAAGTGCTGGGATTACAGGTGTGAGCCATTGTGCCCTGCCCTTTTAAGTCTTTATAGGCCAAAGGTGAAGCCTAGTTGAAAAGAGAGGTCAGAGGAGACTGGCTAGAGTTTGGTCAAGGTGAAAATATTTGAATCCAAGCAACCTAGATTTGGAATGCATGCTCCTAACCACTATGCTATACCATCTTATAAATGCCCAGTTAAAGACATAATAATGACACAGGCACCATTTATTGTTTATCTGCTATAACCAGCATTATGCAAAGCATATTTCAGTCCCTGACTAAATATGATCAGATATATAATATGCTTTGCATAATGCTGGTTATAGCAGATAAATAATAAACAAACAATACATGCATCTTATCATATATCATATTTAAATGTTTCCCCTATTCTTTAGAAACTGAGCCTCAAAAAGCTTAAGAGATTTGCCCAGAGTTACTGAGTCTGTAAATTACAAAGGTGGGATTTGAACCTGAGCACCTCTCACTCCAAATCCTCAGCCTTAAACCCTGTTTTATAGTGATAGTCTCTTCTAGAGCTCACCTTGGCTTTGTCCCTTCTTTTGTATAAAATGAGAGGTGCTACTTTCTGCCCCTTGGTACTAAACATCTAAGTTGCTTTTCCAGATATAGTCATGGATTTGCACTGATCCATGTGGACCTAACCGCCTGAGAGTTAAATTAATACACCTGAGAACTGGGGTGGGGAAATGTTCTGCTCAGTTCTCATTCAATAGCCCTGTCTGCCACTCTTTAAACCAGATGGGGACTGCTACTATGCACATATGTGTGAAGTTTTATCTCAATATCATGAGTCCTAGGGGTGGGGAAATTGAGGTTGTTTTGAGGTAGGGATCACAGCATGTCAAGGAATCTGTTCTTGGCAGCAAAAACTTCCACATCCATACTGACGTTTTCTAGAAATGCTGCTCTTTTATGCTCACATGGGTAGAAGTGTTGTCTGAAAGTCCTCTTCCCACAATATCCTTGCAGAGTTCACACACTGCTGTCCTGATGGTTCCCTTTCTTCCCTTTGGGGGCTGGTACTAGTGGAAGCAAATACTCAGCAGAAGGGGCCCTGCCTGCTTGACATGAGAGAATTGGAGGAAAAAGTGGACAATGTGCCAAAGCCAGGATGCCCTGCTTTGCTAGATGATTAATTAGAAGATGGAGACAAGGGTAAGAATGAGGGTGTGGGTGATGGCAAATGTAGCCAGAAAATATTAATGACCATGCAAGGAAGGTTCTCCAATATGGGTAATTCTGAAGCCCTTGTCTTTACTTTTTTTTTTTTTTCTCCCCCCAGAACAAGCTACTGGAGATACAAATTGGGGTAAGTCTTTTTAAAATTGAAAATGGTTACCATTTAGTAGTTTTTTAAGAGATCTTCTTAGGCTACATTACATAAAGTACTCTGAATTCAAGGTGTAATTACCTTTATGAAATGTCTTAACAAAACGCACATATACACACACATTTTAATGCTATCAATAAACAAGTTTTTTCATAATTTTCTCTTTCATTAATAACTATTTTTGCTCCATGTTTTTCTTTTAAAATAAAAAATTATGCCTCTTTTAGTTGTTCATCTCCTATAAGAAATAACTATATTCTACTATATTCTCTTTAAAATACTATTAGTGGGATAATGAAAATTTAAATTAAATAAACTGTTAAATGTATTTTGCTTAGTTTTAGTACATTGAATATCCATTTAATCGATTTCTAGAAGTATATCATATTTTGGAACCTTTGTTTATCAAAGTGATGGAATTGGAGATAAAAGATATAAATAAAAGAAGATTGAAAACAGAGAATAATAAAAGATACAAACTTGTCATAGAGGCAAAAAATAAAATATATGATGTTTCTCTCTGAGGCTTCCTTGGTCTTAGCCACACATGCTCAGTTCAGTCAGTGTTTGATTTAATCAAATTTAATATCCCTTTGTAGAGACAACCAACACATGCTTTAATAAAACTTTATAATTCATTCAACAACCTGAAAATAGTTCCAGTTTCAGAGAAACCCAGGGAACACCCAGTATAATTTCATCCTATAGTTGCAGAGCAACTTTCTCAGCACAAAGTTATCATTTTAATTCCTTGGCTTAGAATTAGTCTAAGATTTAGATAATTAGCTTTAGAATTAGATAATTTAGTAACAGGTTATGAATATGCATGTCTTAACTTCACATACTAAGTTCACAGGGGAGAGATAGCAATCTAATGGACACTCCTGTTCTCAGCTTGGTTCTGTGTTCTATAACTACGGCATATATCCTCACTGATTCCCTAGAGTCATTGTGAGGATTAAATGAAATAACATTTTCAAGTATTTGACCTAATATGCTCAATAAATGGTAGCTTCATTCATTAACTGAGTGCCTCTCATAATCATCCTCTTAGAAAAAAAGAAGAGTACCCAAGGTTGGAGGTCTAGGTATGATTGAAGAACTGGTGAAGGGGGAAGGTACAACAGAGAACAAGTTTCAAATAACCATTAGGTACATGAAAAACAATAACATTAATACCATGAGTTAGATCAGGGGTTCACAATCCCCAGGCTGCACAGAAGGAGGTGAGTGGCAGGCAAGCTAAAAAAGCTTCATCTGTATTTACAGCCACTCCCCATTGCTTGCATTACTGCCTGAGCTCAACCTCCTGTCAGATCAGTAGCAGCATTAGATTCTCATAGGAGTAGGAACCCTATTGTGAACTGCATATGCGAGGGATCTAGGTTGTACACTCCCTATGAGAATCTAATGCCTGATGATCTGTCACTGTCTCCCATCACTGCCAGATGGGACCACCTAGTTGCAGGAAAACAAGCTCAGGTATCCCACTGATTCTACAGTATGGTGAACTGTATAATTACATATTACAATGTAATAATAGTAGAAATAAAGTGCACAATTAATGTGATGCACTTGAATCATCCTGAAACCATCCCCTTGGCCAGTCTGTGGAAAAACTGTCTTCCATGAAACTGGTCCCTGGTGCCAAAAATGTTGGGGACCTCAGAGTTAGATAACTCAGAACAAGGGTCATATTGTAAGAGGAGAATGCTGGTTCTGGGTAAATATGGTGGCAGTTCCTTAAACTACACCTCAAAAGAACTATATATAAACTAAAATCTGACCTACTGAACTCTTGGGACCCAAGCAATACTAATGTGGGTCCCTTTTGAGACAAGTAGAGTACAGAAGAGGAGACCTGCTTCCAAATGGCTAAAAATAAGATGAGTCTATCATCTCAGAAGGCAGAGCATCTAGCTGTGGACTGGAGTTGAGTGGCTTCAGTGGAGCAGGGACCTGCCAATGCTGCAGACTGAGCAGAAGCCTAGAGACAGGCAGGCACAGGGAACACAGTGGGCCACTGGAACCTTGGGAGGGGCCTAAAGGCAGGCGCTCAGCACATGCCATGAAAGGTGGGGCAGCGTTCTGAGCCTGGGCATGGAGCTATGGAGGCTGCCAAGGAAGTAGCTGCCTAAAGGAGCACTGAGAAGCTGCCATGAGGGCATGTGAGGTGCCCCCTGAGTATCCCCAGATACTAGAGGTGAGTGTGAGCACTGGAAGGGGCCCCTCAAATCTTCCAAGGACTGCAGTAAGTAACACAGGCCACAAAATTCAGGTCTGAATGTTAAAAAGACTGTTAATTCCCACTGGGCACTGACACTTGGAAAGGTTTGGGACTCAAAGGACAGAAATATTTGATATGAAGGTAGACAAAGGAAAACCAATTTAAAGTAACATTTCTCAAATTAACATCTGTAGACCCTTAAAGGTCATTGCTGAATTCTAAGAGTAATTTTACAATCATGTAGCTTATTCAGTCCTTTCCCTAGCCAGTCCTCCCAGAGGGACAGTACACCAAACAAATCTCAAGTTTTTCTGGGAAGTAGGATGGCAGTGGGAAAATAAGGAGGAAGGAGTGGAGGAATGACGTAGGTCATGAGGACCTAGAGGTAAAAATAAGAGTACTGATGGAAATAACAAAGCCACAACTATTATGATAAATAACAAGCATAAGTGACAGATTCCAGATCTCATTTTTTAAGAAACTCAAACAAGCCAGGACCAGTTCAGATTTGGGTTTAGCCTTTCTGAAAATAACCACTCTTACTAACAAACAGGAATTTACTTGACTAGAATGCACAAGTCAAAACAGAAATTTACTAAAAAGAGATGCATAGATTTTCTGTAGCTCACACAGGTGAGTCACACAACCCTCTCTGGGAATATAATTAAGGACAAAGGAGCAGGGAAAAATTCCAGAAGGCAGAGTATTTCATCACACTAAGGGAGTGGAATCTTTTAGAAAGTACCGCGACGCCACCTGTGATTTAGTTTAAGCATGGCATGCCTTTATCCAGCCTATAAAGTAGAAGTGTACCACCCTGATTTGGAAATTAAAGTACTCTGAAAGCAAAATCACTCAGAGAGTGAAAAGTCAGCTCAAAAGGAGGTCATTAACCATTTTCAGAAACAACCCAAGAGACCATCTTTGAATAAGAGATTTAGGGAGATTTGGAAACCCACAAATATAATTAAGGCAACAAGAATGAGATTGAGATGTGATTTTCCACAAGAAAGCCCCAAGACAATTGACATTTTCTACCGTACAGTCTGAGGAAAGACAGTGTCAGTAGAAAGCAAAGGTCTTCATGGAGCTTAGAAAAGGAAAGGTAAAAGTAGACCCTGGACCAAATGGAGTTTATTCCAGAAATGCAGGGTTTGTTTAACATACAAAATCAATAACATAATTCACCATATTAACAAACTGAAAAGAAAATTCATATGATCATCTCATAGATGCAGAAGCAGCATTTGACAAAATCCAACATCCATTCCTGATAAAACTTCTCATCAAACTAGGAATAGAAAGGACCCTACTTAAGTTGATAAAGGACAGCTACAAAACTTTAGGGTTAACATGCTAACTATCCTAGCTACTACTGGAGGTTCTAGCTGGTACAATCAGGCAATAAATAAAATAGATTAGAAAGAAAGACATAAAGCTGTCTTTATTCATAGATGACATGGTCATCTATGCAGAGACTCCAACAGAATCTACAAAACTACTGTAACTAATAAATGAGCATAGCAAGATTTCAGGATATAAGATTAATCTACAAAATCAATTGTATTTCTATATATTCACAGCAAACAACTGGAAAATTTAAAAAAGAATGCTTCTTATAAGAGCATCAAAAATATGAAATATTTTGGAATAAAAATGACAAAAATATAAAAGATCTATAAATTAGAAACTATGAAACATTGCTGAGAAAAGTTGGTGACTAAATGGATAGATATTTCTTGTTCATTGGGTCAAAAGACACAATATTGTTAAGATGTCAATTTTCCCCAAATTGATCCTTAATTCCATGCAATCCCAATCAAAATCCCAGTAACGCTTTTGTAGAAATTGGCAAACTGGTTGTGAAGCTCAAATCAGAATCCAAAGGATCTTCAACAGCCAAAACAATTCTGAAAAAGAACAAAATTAGAAGGCTAACACTACCTGACTTCAAAACTTATGATAACACTACCATAATCAAAACAATGTGGTACTGATGTAAAGATAAATAATTTAGTGGAACAGAAAAGAGAGTCCAGAAATAGACATATATAGATAACTCATTTTTTTTATCAAGGTGCAAAGCAATTCAATGGAAAAACTGACACAGGAGCTAGAAAGAAATTATTTAGGCAGCTAGAAGGGCAAGAGAGTCCTCGGCAGAATTTCCCTTTTAACAAAAAGAGTAACCCAAAATCATTATTTTTCTAACAAAGAGTAGCATGAAAAATTGAGCTACAGACATAGATAAGCAAGCTGGAAGCTTGCACAGGTGAATGCCAGAAGCTGTGCCAATGGAAAAGGGCTACCCGGGGGCCAGTTATGTTCAACATGGAGGCTCCATCTTCCCTTTTCTTTGTCACCATCTGTACAGTAAAGAAGCAGGCAACATGGTGCCAACCAGGCAGATAACTCATCTGCATAAGAAAAGATTAGGAGGGAGACAGCCAGATTTTCATATGCTATGCAAATGGCACACCTGGTCTGACTAATCTTTCATGTTCTATGTAAATCAGACACCACCTCCTCAAGCTCATCTATAAAACCCCTTGCATTTTGCCTTGGACCAGAAAATATGCTCTGGACCCCTCTCTCTGCAGGAGAGAGCTTTTCTCTTTCTTTCACCGATTAAACTTCCGCTCTCTTTCTCATTCTTTGAATGTCCATGTCCTAGTTTTCCATGGCCATAAGACAACGAATCTTGGGTATTTACCCCAGACAATGGCACTGCTTCATTTTGGGGGCCCATCCGGGTAGATTCATCAGAAGGGTGAGTATAGAAGCAGACCCCAACCCTTTCTTCTCATTTTGAGGCCTCCATCTTCCATTTTAAAATCAAAGCAAACACTGGGCCCCCTTCAGTCATTTAAAAACAGTTAGTGTGGCTGCCAGCCTTACAAAACTGGGGGCAGGCTTGCCAAGAGAACTTAGTGAATTCCTCAGTGCCCTCAGGGTGCTGGGAATGTTGGCTTTGTTTTGAAACAGTTGCTTTTCACAGAGAGCCTAGCTGTCACATGAGGCTGGAAGAAGTTCAGAGGTAACTGAGGGTTCCTGGCCAGGGTCACACTCTGGTGTTATGTGAAGCCTTCTGGACTAACCCCAGCCTCTGACAGCCTGAAGGGCATTGGAAACAGGATCTCCAAGCTTTTCATATCACAATTTTCCTCCTTTTCTGTCTGCAACCACCATGTCTCTTATGCACTCTCTGTATGCAATGCTGTGGGAATTTTTACAATTCAGGGAAGTAATCCTGTTAGTCAAGATCAGGAAATGCCATAGTAACCAGGAATATAGCTCAAGGGATTGCTATTTTTGCAATTTTCTAGAAATATGGGGTCTTCTTCCCCTCCTCCCTGCCCCCCCTCCCCCCCGCAGTGAGTGTCTCTCTGTTTACCCTTGGTCTGGAAATCACGTGGTATTTTAAGGCCAACAGTACCACCTAGTTGAATAGGACTCCTCCCCATGAGGCACATTGTCAGCTGTTTGATGAAACACTCTAGTTCCCCAATTCTCCTCCCTTTTGGCACTCCTCTACCAGAGACCAGGCTTTATGTCCCTTCTGTGAACAGGAAAACTCAACAATGGGGAGGAAAAGTTTCTCCAAAACAAAATTCTAGTCTTGATACTGTCCCATCATCAGAAAGACTGCCATTCAGTCCCTATGTTCTTTTAAGGCACCTCTTCTGCCTCCAATTAGAATGGTACTTAAATAATAAGGGGATTTTATGTCTGGAACTTAACCAGAGCTGCCAAAAAATAAATGTTTTAGTCCAGGACTCCCTCCATTAAAAGGCCTTGCCAATTGCAACTGTTACATAGTCTTACCCAAGATCCATTTATTGGGGAGTGACACAGGTCACACAGGTCTAGGAAGTCAAAGGGAAGTGGAGAACTAGAGGCACATGGTTGGGGTGAGCGTGACTAATCCCAATCACTCAGTTCCTCCATTTCCATGGCTGAGGGTCATGCCTGCATCCATGGGTGGCACCTTTAATGGATGCTGGGGCTCAGGGAACCATGGAGGGAAAACAGTTGAGGGGATGCCTCCCCTATCTTCCCCTCCACCTTGGGCTAATCCAAAGGAAAGGAAAGAGACTAAAGGGACACTTTTTTTCTCACTTTGCTTTCTAGATGGGTAACAGACCATCTTCAGCCTGCACTCTTTTGAAACTCTGCTTTTGCACAAGGATAGCCTTCTTACTAGATTTTTGCAAGCATAGCACAATCTACCCAGCTCTTTTAGCAGTCATAGCAGGCAGGCCCATAGGGAATGGTTCCACAAAATTAGAGAAGCAACTTCCAGGGGAACTATCTGAGGCAGACATTGAGTGTCCAGGCCCTTCTTGTCCCCCTTATTTGGGGCCCCACTCCAACTGTGCCATCAGCTCCTCCAGTTCCACCATCTCCAAAACTCTCCACCCTCCCAACTTCACTCTTAACCCTACAGGAAATGCCCAATGGAGGTGATGCCACTAGGATTCATGTTCCCTTCTCATCACAAATAAGTGAAATAGGCAAATAAAGAGAGACTTAGGCTCATTTTATGACAACCCTGATAGGTATATAGAAGCTTTCCAAAATTTAACTCAGGTGTTTGACCTCTCATGGAGGGATGTTATGCTGCTCCTAAGCCAAACCCTAACCACAGCTGAAAACAGGCAGCTCTGCAGGCAGCAGAGAAGTTTGGAGAGAAGCAATATGTCTCCTACAGCAGGCCAAAAAGGAAAAGAACATAGTCAAGGTGAAGAAATAGGGAAACCATTATTCCCAGTAGGAAGAGAAGCAGTACCTCTTGACAAACCTGAATGGAACCCCAATGACTCCACAGATGAATGGAAAAGGAAACACTTTTTTATTATAATAAAATTATATTAATTGTGTATATAATTTATTAATTAATAATAAAAATATTATTTTATCATTATAATTTCTAGGGTACATGTGCATAACGTACAGGTTTGATACATTGGTATACATGTGCCATGTTGGTTTGCTGCACCCATCAACTCATCATTTATATTAGGAATTTCTCCTAATGCTATCCCTCTCCCAGCCCCCCAGCCCCCAAGAGGCCCCAGTGTGTGATGTTCCCCGCCCTGTGTCCAAGTGATTTCTATCCAATTCCCACCTATGAGTGATGATATGCGATATTTGGTTTTCTGTCCTTGTGATAGTTTGCTAAGAATGATGGTTTCCAGCTTCGTCCATGTCCCTGCAAAGGACATGAACTCATCTGGAAAAGGAAACACTTTTTAATGTGAATATTGGAGACCTATGAAAAACTAGGGCCAAACCTCTTAATTACACTAAACTATCTATGATAGACCAAAAGCCAGATGTGAATTCCACACCCTTTATGGAAAGGCTGAGAGAGGCACTAATAAAAATACCTCCTTATCCCCTGATTCAGTCAAGAAACAGCTAATTGTAAAGGAAATGTTTATTACACAGGCAGCTCCCAATATTAGGAAGAAACTGCAGAAGCAGGTATAGGGCCAGATAGCACCTTGGAAAACCTCCTAAGGGTAGCCACCTCCGCCTTTCATAAGAGGGATCAGAAGGAGGCCCAAGAGAAAGAGTGAAAACACAAGAGAAGGACTGAGGCTCTAGTAACTGCTTGGTAGGCTTGCAAAGTCCAGGATCCCTGAGGTGCATCCACTGGTTGCTACCAGTGTGGCAAGTCAGGGCACTTTAAGAAGGAGTGCCCAGGCAGCAAGAAGAAGCCACCTCAACTCTGTTCAGCCTGTAGTGGGACCACTGGAGATCAGACTGCCCCCAGAAATGAAGGTCATTGGGTTCAGAACCAGTCTCACAGATGGTCCAACAGGACTGATGCTCTCAGGGCTCGAACCCTTAGCTCCAGCAACTCAAACTGCCATCACTGCACAGGAGCCCTGGGTAATTCTGGAAATTGAAGGAAGGAGGGTGGACTTCCTTCTGGACACTGGAGCCAGTCTCTCTCTTCTCCTCTCTGATCCAGACCTCCCCTCTTCCTGTAGCACAAGCATATGGGCATCTCAGGAAAGGTTCTAACCTGAAATTTTTCTCAATCCCTTAGTTGTAGTTGATGGGAACCCATTATTTACATGTGCCTTCTTAATCATGCTAAAAAATCTCACTCCTTTATTAGGTAGAGACATTTTAGCTCACATGGGGGCCAGCATCCTGAGAGCCCCAGGACACTCTTTGTCTCCCCCTGGTGGAAGCTAATATTAATCCAGAAGTATGGGCAACTCAAGGAAGAATAGGTGGAGCTATAACCGCTAGTCCAGTCAATATCCATCTTCAGGATCCCACTTCTTTTCCTAACCAGAGTCAATATCCCCCAAAGCCAGAGGCTAAGAAAGGGCTAGAAGCCATTATTAATAACCTGAAGATGCAGGGTCTCCTCAAACCCTGTAACAGCTTCTGCAACACCTCAATATTAGGAGTGTAGAAACCCAATGGGGAATGAAGACTAGTTCAGGACCTCTGCCTCATTAATGAGGCCATAGTCTCAATTCATCTGGTGGTCTCTAATCCCTATACCTTGCTAACTCAAATACCTGAGGGAACTAAATTATTCACAGTCCTAGAGCTAAAGGATGCCTTTTTCTGTATACTGTTACATACTGACTCTCAATACTTGTTTTCCTTCAAAGATCCCTCCAGCCAAACCACCCAGTTAACATGGATGGTGCTGCCTTGGGGATTTTGAGATAGTTGTTACTTATTAAGACAGGCAGGGTCAAAGGACCTTTCCAAGTTTTCCCATCCTCAGGTCAGGTCTTGCAATATATAGATGACATATTGGTCTGTGCCCCAGTTGAGGAAGCTTCTCAAGAAGGCACTGAAGCTCTTCTTAATTTCTTAGCTGACACAGAATGTAAGGTTTCAAAATCTAAGGTCCAGTTTGGCCAAACCTCAGAGAAGTACCTGGTTTTGGTATTGACTGAAGGGACCAGAGAATTAGGGGAAGAAAGGATTATTTCCTCCTTTCCCCTCTCTAAAACCCTCAAGCAACTAAGAGGATTTGAGGACACTATGGAATTTTGCAGACTATGGATACCTGGGTACGGTGAGATAGCACTTCCCTTATGTCACTTCATAACAGAAACTCAAGCAGCTGAAACTTATTTCCTAACCTAGGAACCTGAAGCTCAAAAGGCCTTTAACCAGTGAAAACAAGCCTTAGTTAAGGACACCAGCCCTCAGCCTTCCCACAGGGAGGGCCTTCAATCTTTATGTATCAGAAAGGAAGGGAATGGCCTTGGGAGTTTTAACACAGGCCCAAGGACCAGCTCAACAGCCACTGAACTACCTGAGTAAGGAACTTAATTTGGTGGCTAAAGGATGGCCAGCATACCTCCGAGCAGTTGCCACGGTGGCCTGACTGGTACCAGAGGCCACCAAATTAACCCTGGGAAATGGCTTAAAGTTATGTGGGGCCTGGGAAATGGCCCCACATAATGTAGCAAGATGGCTGTCTTCCAGGAGAAGCCTTTGGCTAACAGTCAGCCAGCTCCTTAAATATCAGGATTTGCTGTTAGAAGGATCTACAATCCAATTGAAAACTTGTTCTTGCCTAAATCCGGCCACTTTCCTCCCTGAGAAAACGGAACGTAACTGTGAACAAGTGATGGTACAGACCTATGAAGCCAGGGAGGATATTGGGGAAACTCCCTAGAAAATCCATACTGGACTCTCTTCACGGATGGAAGTTCCTTTGTAGAGCAAGGAGTTCATAAGGCAGGATATGCAGTAGTCACTCTGAATGATGGTATTGAAAGTGTGCCTCTCTCTCTAGGCACAAGTGCTCAACTAGCTCAACTGATAGTTCTTACAAGGGCACTTGAATTAAGCAAAGAAAAGTTAGCTGACTCCAAGTATGCTTTCCTAGTTCTCCATGCTCATGCTGCCATTTGGAAGGAAAGACGCTTTCTTACTGCTCATGGATCCCCTACACAATATCACCCGGAAATTAACAGGTTATTATCCTCAGTTTTTCTTCCACGAGAGATAGCAATGATGCATGGTAAGGGACATCAGAAGGGAATAGATGTAATAGCCAAATGAAACAAGCTAGCTGATCAGGCAGCCAAGTCAGCAGCAATGAAGCCTCAGGGCATCCACACACTTGAAGCCCCTCTAATCTGGGAAGGCTCCATAAGATAAATTCAGCTTCAGCACTCCGCGGCAGAGAGAGAATGGGCCATCTCTTGAGGGTACACTTTCCAGCCCTTAGGATGGCTACAGTCAGAGGAGGATAAACTCCACTTGCCACCCTCCAGCCTGTGAAAAGTCCTTAAAATCCTTCACCAAGCTTTTCACTTGATAAAGGATAAAATTTATCAGTGTGCCCAGAGATTGTTTTCAGGAGAGAACTTATTAAAAACAGTCAAATAGGTTGTTAATGCTTGTGTGAAGTCTGCCTTAAAAATAATCCCCTCAATAGTTGGCTCCTTCCTCCTCAGACCCAAAGTATTAGAAGCTATCCCAGGGAGGACTGGCAGATAGACTTGACCCATATGCCAAAGATGAAGGGCATCCAATACCTCCAGGTATGGGTAGATACTTTCACTAACTGGGTAGAGGCATTTCTATGCTGTACAGAAAAGACCTCTGAGGTAATAAAAGTGTTAGTGAATGAGATAACTCCCCACTTTGGCCTACCTAAATACCTCAAAAGTGACAAAACCCCTCATTTAAGGCAGCCATCACACAGGCGGTCTCAAAGGCACTAGACATACAATATCATCTCCATTGTGCTTGGAGACCCCAGTCCTCAGGAAAGGTAGAGAAAACAAATGACGTCATCAAAAGACGGCTCAGAAAACTGTCTCAAGAAACTCACCTTCCTTGGGTCACTCTTCTTCCCATGGCTTTACTGTGGGTGAGAAATACCCTTTTAAAGTTAGATCTAAGCCCTTTCAAAATGCTGTATGGACAGCTTTTCCTGGTCTATTAGACCAGGAAGCCTCTCAAACGGTTAAGCATGTAACCTCTCTGGCTCACTTCCAATAGGAATTCATACAACTAGCAGAAACCCAACCCCAAGAAATAGGACCACCTTTATGAACCCAGGAGATTTGGTATTGGTGAAAGCTCTCCCTTCTTGCTCTCCTTCTCTAAGCCCAAGCTGGGAAGGACTCTACACTGCTCTTCTTTCAACACCCTCGACAGTAAAAGTCGAGACAGTAAAAGTTACAGGTATGGACTCCTGGATAAATTACACTTGAGTCAAATCCTGGAAAGCTGGACAGCTGGAAAGCCCCAGACAGCCCAGAGGAACGTCCTGGATGTCAATGTGAAGAAATAGGAGATCTTAAGCTGAAAATCGTAAAAGATAAGTAAATGAGTGAGGGCTACTCAACCTACTCAGTCCCATGCCTACCTTCTCTATTTTTAGTCATTTCTACTGTTCCTCTCAAGATTTGCTGTCAGATATTAGAATTCCTTTTTGACCCTTAAAGGGAAATTCTATATCTTGGTGTGTAAAATTTTACATGGAAATTATTTATTTCACCACACTTGTAGGATTGCTATACTCACTCTACTATTTGCATTAGGAATACACACTGTGGAACCTGCAAAGTGGAATTCTGGATGGAAAATTCTAATTGCTGTGATATTCTGCCTAGTTATCATCTTTATAACAGGAATGATAATTACAGGAAAGATTTAGCCAAAGTTAACACTAAAATTACTCTGGTCACCCAATCCAATGTCACTTTTCCTAAAAGGAAAAATGTTGCTTCTATATTAGTGCTTCTAGTGAAGTACAGTGAAATCTGGTAGAGTCAAACCAGCATTACAACCCGTCAAAATGACTAAGAGGTATCAAACAAACTCTGTTGTCATGGTTATGGCCTATAGCACCTGCACTAATAGTGGAATTTTTTTTTTTTTTTTTTTTTTTTGAGACAAAGTCTCATTCTGTCGTGCAGTGGCGTGATCTCAACTCATTGCAACCTCCACCTCATGGGTTCAAGTGATTCTCCTGCCTCAGCCTCCTGAGTAGCTGGGATTACAGGCACCTGCCACCATGCCTGGCTAATTTTTGTATTGTTAGTAGAGATAGGGTTTCGCCATGTTAGCAGGCTGATCTTGAATTCCTGACCTCAGGTGATCTGCCCACCTCGGTCTCCAAAAGTGCTGGGATTACAGGTGTGAGCCACTGAGACTGGCAAAATAGTGGTAATCGTAATACTCATATTAAAACCCTATATTGAACATATATTTACAACAAACCGTCTTGTAAAATTTATCTCTTCTCACCTAGAAGCTATTAAACTTCATACAGTGCTGTGATGAAACCATGCATGGACACATCATTCTTCTGAGGGTCCTTAGATTGACCCCAGGAGGAGCCTTAACTGCTGTTCCCCACACGATGCCGCTTTTCAGCAGGAAGTAGCCAGAAAGAGTCATTATCCAACACCCCCTAATAGCAGTTAGAGTTACCACTCCTGAGGGGGGATTATGATACAGGATCTAGAAAGAAATTATTTAGGCAGATAGTAAGGGCAACAGAGTCCTCAGCAGAATTTCCCTTTTAATAGAAAAAGCAGCCTCAAAACCATTCCTTTTCTAATAAAGAGCAGCCTGAAAAATCGAGCTGCAGACATAGATAATCTAGCTGCTTATAATCTAAGACAAGCTGATAACCTAAGACGTAGATTATCAAGCTGGAAGCTTGCACAGGTGAATGTCAGCAGCTGTGCCAATAGAAAAGGTCTACCCGGGGGCCAGGTATGTTCAACACGGAGGCTCCATCTTCCCTTTTCTTTGCCACCATGTGTACAGTAAAGAGGCAGGCAACATGGTGCCAGCCAGGCAGAGAATCCATCTGCATAATAAAAGGTTAGGGTGGGCGTGGCCAGATTTTTGCACTTAATGCAAATGGCACACCTAGCCCTAACCAGATTTTCACACCTTATGCAAATGGCACATCTGGTTCAACCAATATTTTTTGCCCTATGTAAATCAGATACCACCTCCTCAAGCTCATCTATAAAACCCTTTCCATTTCGCTGTGGACCGGAAAACCCACTGGGGACACCTCTCCAGGAGAGAGCTCTTCTCTTTCTTTCACCTATTAAAATTCTCCTCTGAACTTCACATTTTATGTATCTCTGTCCTAGTTTTCTGTGGCCATGAGACAACAAATCTTAGGTATTTACCCCAGACAGTGATGCTGCTTTGAAAGGATGGTCTATCCAATAAATATGTTGGACCAATTGAATATTCATATTTTTTAAAAAAAAAACTTCACAGCATGCATAAACATCAACACCAAATGAACCACAGACCTAAAAGTAAAATCTAAACGCATAATGGCATTTAGAAGAAAACAGAATATATTTGCGACCTTGAGTTAGTCAAAGATTCCTTAGATTCAAGGATCCATAAAAGAACTTATTGATGGCCGGGCGCGGTGGCTCAAGCCTGTAATCCCAGCACTTTGGGAGGCCGAGACGGGTGGATCATGAGGTCAGGAGATCGAGACCAAACTGGCTAACCCGGTGAAACCCCGTCTCTACTAAAAAATACAAAAAGCTAGCCGGGCGTGGTAGCAGGCGCCTGTAGTCCCAGCTACTCAGGAGGCTGAGGCAGGAGAATGGCGTAAACCCAGGGAGGCAGAGCTTGCAGTGAGCTGAGATCCGGCCACTGCACTCCAGCCTGGGCAACAGAGTGAGACTCCGTCTCAAAAAAAAAAAAAAAAAAAAAAGAACTTATTGATAAGGTGAACCACCAAAATCTAAAACTTACATTCTTCAAAAAACCAATATTGATGGGCACAGTGGCTCACGCCTGTAATCCCAACACTTTGGCACCAAAGTGGGCAGATCACCTTAGGTCAGGAGTTTGAGACCAGCCTGACCAACATGACAAAAACCCTGTCTCTACTAAAAATACAAAAACTAGCCAGATGTGGTGGTGTACACCTGAAGTTCCAGCTACTGAGGAGGCTGAGGCAGGAGAATCACTTGAACCCGGGAGGTGGAGGTTGCAGCAAGCCAAGGTTGTGTCACTGTACTCCAGCCTGAGTGAAAAAGTGAGACTATGTCTAAAAAAAAAACCCACAATATTAAGACAACACAAATATAAGCCACAGGCTGGGAGAAAATATTAATAAATTATATATCTGATAAGGAACTTGTATTTAGAATATATAAAAATTTCTCAAAACTCGATAAGAAGAAAACAACCCAATGGAGAAGAAAAAGAGACAAAGAATTTGAACATGTATTCCACCATTATTTAACATGCGGATATCAAATAAGCACATGAAATGATTTTCAAAATCATTAGTTATTAGATAAACAGAAATTTAAACCACAGTGAAATCCACTGTCCTCCTATTGGAAGGGTTAAAATTTAAAAGATCAACCATACTAAATGTTGTTAAGTGTATTCACATCTTAGGACTCCCCTAACAAATTTCCACAAACTAGGTGGCTTGAACAGTATAAATGTATTATCTCACAGTACTGGAGGCCACACATTTGAGATCAAGACGTTGACAGGGTGGGTTCCTACAGGGAGCCATGAGGGAGAATCTGTTCCATGCCTGTCTCCTAGCTTCTGGTGGTTTGCTGGCAGTCTTTGGCTCTCCTAGGCTTGTAGATGCATCACCCCAACCTCTGACTTCATATTCACATGGTGTTCTCTTCAGGTGTATGTCTGTCCCTATGTCCAAATTTCCCCTCTTTGTAGGGACACCAGGCATATCAGATTATGGCTCACCCTAATGACCTCACCTTAACCTGATCATCTGCAAAGACCCTAGTCCTAAATAATAAGGTCACATTTACAGGTACTGGGGGTTAGGACTTCAGCATCTTTTGAGGGGACACAGTTCAACTCAGAACAGCAAGGATGTGGAGGAACTAGAACTCACACACTGCTGGTGAGAACGTAAAAAGTTAAAGTATAACTTCTGTGTGATCCTCTCATTCCACTCGTAGGTATTTACACAAGAAAAATAAAATGGCATGTCCATACAAGGATTTATACATGAATGTTCATATCGGCTGTATGTGTAATAGGCCCAAATTGGAAACAACCCAAATATCCATCAACAGATGATGGGTAAACAAATTGTGGTACATTCATGCCATGAACTACAACTCAGCAATAAAAAAGATTGAACTATTGATGAGTGTAACATGGGTGTATCTCAAAATATGTTGAGTGAAAGAAGTCAGACCAAAAAAAAAAAAAAAGGAGTATGCATTGTATGATTTCACTTACATAAAATTCTGGAAATTGCAAACAAATCTATAGTGACAGAAAGCAGCTCAATAATTCACTGGGAGCTGGGGTGGGAAGGGGTACAACAGAGGACTTACCAAAGAACACAAGAAGCTTGCAAGAAGCTTGCAGGAATGGTAGGTATGGCCACTACCTCGATTATGGTAATGCTTTCATGGGTGTAAAAGTATGTCAAAAACTTTCAGACTATATACTTTAAATGTGTACAGTCCATTATATGTCATTTATGCCCCATTAAAGCTATAACAAGGGGCTTATATAATTTTATAATTCATTGGATTCGCTAGGAATATTAAAATTGTATTTAATCTATCAATTCTAGTATCAAAAGTTGAGGTTTCTGGCCCTATATTAATAACTTGCTTTTTTCTAGCGTCAAATGTAAATGAAGCCACTATGCAGGAACAAAACTATATATTAATTGATAAACATAACACACACAAAAAAATTAAGTTACGGTCATGGATTCCTGATCACTTGTCCATCCACATCTTCACCTTTTATAAAATTTGCACATGGCAACATTGTAATTCCTGTTTTAACCCAGAAAACATGTTAAGCTAAGGAAAAACCATACAGCATGCCTCAAATGATTCTTAAGAGAGCTAAGCAATATAAAACAGGCTTGCCAATTTCTTAGTGCTCAATTCACTTAGCTTTATAAATCTTCTTCTCAGAAAGTCACAGTGAACTTTAATATTTAACCAGTTTTACCTGGAAAGTTCGGTGAAGACCTTTGTCCACAAGTTTCTTTTCACAGTCCCATGATTACCTCATGCCAAATCCCCATTATCTCCACTACCCTGAGCTTTAGCATTTTAAATTGCCTAGAAATAAAGTTTGACAAAGTATCCAACCCTCCAAGCAAGCAAGATAAGTATGATCATGCAGGCTTGCTGTCCCTGATCCTTTAGGACCAGCCTCCTTCCCTCAGAGTGACTGTGGCTGTACTTCTGGGGGACCTACTTGTGCCAGGTGTTTGGCTCACTTCATTTCTCACCTTACAATAACCTTGCAAGACGGGTTTTTATTGTCCCGTATATAGAGGAAGAAACAGCAAGATTATGTAATTTGACCCAGGTAACATAGCTAAGAAATAATGGAAGAAGGCATTTTCATCCACCTAGTCCAACCTGCTCTCTGTCTGCCTCCTTTTTCTCCCCTTACCTCTTCCTTCCAGATGTGAATACATTCACAGACTCCGCTTCCATTTATTGGTGGATAGTTTGGATGAAACCAAAAGATGACAGACCTTAATTTTGTTATTTTTATTTATAAGGGACATTGGTAATTATAAAAACTTTTATACACTTTCCTGAATCTTAACTGATATAGAATATTTAAATCCCTAGAAAATGATTAATAGATGTTAAGTAAATATTAGTTTAACTCTCCAGCCTTTCCCCTTGAGTTCTAGGAAGGTTATAGAGTTCAAAGGATGTTAACTAGAGATGCAATGCCTGGGAAGACACTTCAGTAGCTTTGGTTTCCAAATTGGGGTTCCTAGAGTCAGGCAGCAACACACTCCATGACAGCCATACATCTGCTGTGGCTTCCTGTGCCTTGCTCCCCATTCCCTCTGTAATTACAACACAGCCGATTGGAAATTGTATTCTAAAACCAGCCTTCTCTCCCCGAACTGAGCAACTTATTGTTGATTTCCCTTTCTTTCCATGTCCCAAGCATTACCTCCTGCCCTTTTCTATTCAGAACCCAGAATGGGTTCTCTGCACAGACCCAGCCCTTCTCCACTCTAGCTGCATATTAGAATCCATCACTTTGGGAGCTTTTCAAAAAAATACTGTTGCCTAGTCCTACCCAAAATCAACTGAATCAGAATCTCTGAAGCGCTGAGAGCCTGAATAATGGCTGATTTTGAAAGCTCCCAGGTGACTCTGGCCACAGTGAGGGCTGAGCACTACTGGGCCTTCGTAGGTTTCAGAAACATATGCTGCAGGTGCACATTCTCTCCAGGGTGATTGCCTCTTTCTTTTAACAATGTGTGCCTCTTTGCCTGCTTCCTCTGCATCGCCTCAACAAAGTTACATATAGGAAGCAGAAGTGAAGGCGTGAGCACGCAGAAATTAGGCTTAGCTCACTGACAGGGGAAGAAAGAGACCCTGTGCAAGCCCAATCAAGACAGAAACCCAAATGGAACTTCTGAGTAAGTGAAACTTTCTTTCTGGCTAAGAACCACACACGGGGAAAGCCATTAATTGAATTAAATTGATATAAATTGCTGCTTAGACTAAGGTGAGCAGCTAGTTCATTAATACACTACTGAAATTGGCCTGTAGCCCAGTAAATTTTCACTTCTTTTCACCTCTCAGTACTCAAGCCGCTGTGGATGTTATTAGTTAAAATACGGTTCTGCAAAATCGCAACATAAAACAATATTTTGAACACATCCAGAAGTGTTTAATAAGTAGCTGGGAGATAGCTGCTAAATATACATATTCAATAGGTTAGAAAACTCCTGTCTTATATAAACCAATGTTCTCTTTTATCTGTAGTACAGTTGCCTCTTAATGAAATAGCTTATTACATGTAGTTAATGAATAACTCAGGATAGAGATTTAACAATGCGTCACTTAACCTCTTGCAGTGTCCTTATCAGTATCTAGTGATTTTAAAAATACAAACTTCATGGTGTTGCTGTTGTCAGTATTACCTAGCAACCCTAGCTACATTTCGTGAGCACTCATTATTTGCCAGGTTATGAGTGCTATCCATGTATTATGTTATGGAGTGAATATTCTACTACCCTAATTTACACAAAAGAAACTGAGGCTGAGCAAAGTGCTGTGACTTAGCATAGGTCCCAGAGAAGATTCCAAACTAGGCAATATGACCTTTTAACCACCGCACTGTGAGCACAATGCATAAAGCCTGGCACATACCAACCTCTCAATAAATGGGAGCTACTAGGAAGAAACGAGGACAATGTCATACGGCTTTTCTCTCCACCCGTCAAGAAGACAAATCAATACTCATTCTTTATTTGCCTGCAGGATATTTTTATTTGTTTTAAGTAATAACAATTAATAATAAAAGCTACTTTTGTTGAGTATTTACTATGTGTCACTGTTCTAAGCACTTCCCATGTATTAACTCATTTATTCTCCAAAACAAGCTAATGAGATAGGCACTATTGTTGTTGTTGTTGTTGTTGTTGTTGTTGTTGTTGTTGTTATTTTGAGACTGAGTTTCACTCTTGTTGCCCAGGCTGGAGGGCAATGTTGCAATCTCGGCTCACTGCAACCTCTGCCTCCCGGGTTCAAGTGATTCTCCTGCCTCAGTCTCCCAAGTAGCTGGGATTACAGGCACCCACCACCATGCCCAGCTAATTATTGTATTTTTAGTAGAGATGAGATTTCACCATGTTGGCCAGGCTGGTCTCAAACTCCTGACCTCAGGTAATCCTCCTCGGCTTCCCAAAGTCCTGAGATTATAGGCGTGAGCCACCACGACCAGCCGGCACTATTATTATTATTCAGTTTTGCAGATGAGGCAACTATGGTACATGAAGGTCAAGCAGCTTGCCCAAGTCACACAACTGATGAGTGACAAAACCATGATCTGAACCTGGCAGTCTGGCCCCAGAGCCCTCTCTGCCTGCCACCACCTATCCATCTGTGGTCATGGAGCTGAGTCCAGTGAGATTCCCACCAGGAACTACAACCTTTCCCTTGCCCATATCCTCAACTCTTTTGCATGTAACATCCTGATTAGGCAACATCAGCATGGAAGAAGCCCAGTGCCCACCTTCTTCCAGCCGACACCTGCACTGCTGAACATTATTAAGAAAACACGTGAGTCTTCGTAAATTCATTGGTCCTGGACTGCATTTGGGCCCCTGGTGATTTTCAGATTTCCAGTCTCCCCAGCAGCTCTCTCTGCTGTTTTATATTGAAGCCAGCCTCACCCACTCTCTCCAACTCCAGCTCTCCCTTCATTCTCAGCTGATGAACTCCTCTGTCACTTCTCAGGGAAACTAGAAGCTAGCAGATGAGAGAACTCTCAACTCTACCCACAGCTTACAGGCTTACCTCGGTCTACACTATTATTTCCTGCATTTCAACTATATGAGAGGTTCCACCTTCCTTTCTAAAGTGAGTCCTCTTAGTTTTGGATCTGGAAACTTCGGCCTTCTCAAGGACCTTACTCTGTAAATTCCCTCAGAGTAAGCATTTTTGACTTCTCCCTCCCTAGTACAGTCTTTCCATCAGGGTTCAGACATGTTAAATCTCTCATCTAACAATGTAATAATGACAACAATAACAACAACATTCTATGTTCCCAGCCTGTTTCTGACTTTGGTACCCATATATGCAACTGCCTCCAGACATTCTCCTTCTTCCCTGATCATATACCCACAGACTATACAGCCATTTCTCCTTCTCCTTGCAACTACAAACTGCTTGAAAGAGTTGTCTATCCTTGTCTCTGCTCCTAGTCATTCTCAAACCACCAATATGTCTCCTGCCTCCAATCCTTAAGAGCATTCTTCCCAAGCTCATAGTTTACCTCTCTGTCCCAAAATTCAGCACATGTGTCTATCCTTAATCTTTTGACCTCACCAGAGCATATGAAGCTGTTTTTGTTATCTCCTTGAAACACTCTACCCAACTTCCAGAGCACCACACTTTCTACCTACCCTCTCCTGCCTCTCTAACTCCATCTCAGCGTGCTTCCCTAGCTGTCCTTATATGTTGTTATTTCCTATGATTCTTTCAGGCCTCTCCTCTTTCTTCTCAACTTATACTCCCTAGGCAATTGCACATGCTCCCATGGCTTTAATTATTAACCACGGATAACTCCCAAATCTATGTTTCCAGACTGTTTCTGACTTTGATACACATAATATGCAACTGCCCTCTGGATATCTCCACCTGGATGTCCCATCAGCCTTTCAGCATATCCCAAACTGAAATCCTCCACCTTCCCCAAACTGTTTCTCAGTGTATGAAGCAATTAGGTTGGCCATAAAATGGGAAATCATTCTTGACAACTTCCCCTTTTACTCCCCAACACACTCAGTCAAAACTACATCTTGATGAGCCTTCCTCTTCAATATCTCAAAATGTGTGTTCAGATTTCTTTACCTTCCACTGCCTCCTTCCTAGTCGAGACAACTGCCCTCTCTCTATCTAGGCTCCTGCAGCAGCCTCCTAAGCCTTATGAATTGCTCAACCCCATCCATTCTCTATGCTACAGCAGAAACATTCTTTCTAAAATGTAAAACATAAATCTGGTCACAATGAAACCACTTAATGACTTCTTCCTGGCTTTAGCATAAAGTTCTTAACATGATCTTGGATCTAGTACCAGCTTTTCTATTTAGTCTCAGTGCTCCTAGAACATCCCAATGCAATCCAATCTGTCTGCTACAAGAGTCTCTCAAGCACCTTTTATGTGCACTCTCACCTCTATTCAGTCTGTCTGGAGTATTTGTTCGTTCCTTCTTGGCTCAGCTAAGTCTCTGTCCATGCTAGCCCTTCATTCCCATTCCCAGGCAACCACTGATCTGCTTTTCTGTCACTACATATCAGTTTACATTTTCCAGAATTTTCTATAAATGCAGTCATAAAGCACATACTCTTATTTGTCTAGCTTCTTATAGTCAGCAGAATTATTTGGAGACACAGTCATGTTGTTGCATGCATCAATAGCTCATTCCTTTGGCTTACTTGACTTTGGATTCCTGGTCTATAAAACAGAGAATAATTCCCAATGTTTTAAGCCACCCAGTTTGTGGTACTTTGTTATGGCAGCCCTAGAAAACAAATAAGGTAGTTGTATGTTTATTGCTTTTTAAAATTTATTTTTATTGTATGTATTTAAGGTATACAACATAATGTTTTGACATATATATACACATAGTGAAATGATTAAAAGCCAAAAAAATTAACATATCCATCACCTTCCATAGTTGTCTTTATGTGTGTGTACTAATAGCACCTAAAATCTACTCTTTTCACAACTTTTCAGTATACGATACAATATCATTAGCTAGAATCTTCATGCTGTACATTAGCTCTCCAGACTTACTCATCCTACATAACTGCAAATTTGTATCCTTGACTTTCTTCCATTTCCTCTCCCTGGTAACCACTGTTCTACTCTATTTCTATTTATTCAAATTTATTTTGTAAGATTCTGCAAATAAATGAGATCATACAATATTTTTCTTTCTATCATCCTCCACTCTGCTCTGTACTCTGGGAAGCTGGCTTCTGTGGACTTCTTTGCCCACTGAATTCCAGCTGGGTTCTGCCAATGGGAAGATGTCAGAAAGCAGGTGAAGACAGACAGGGTATTTACTGTCTCAGCTTCCTCCCCACCAGGCTTCAGTTGGTAATAGTTGCTGTTCTCTTGTCCTAGCAGATGCCCTCTGTCCCAAGGGTACAGCTTTCATTAGGCCCGTGTTACTGCTCCCTGCCCCTGTGTTCCTTCAGGTCTACCTGTGGTAAAGACAGCTTCATTCTTGCCAGAAGCTGGGTGCTTCACCACCCTATTTTGGTCCCCTTCACTCTGCCCATACCTTTGTAAATAGTCCTGTGAAAGGGAAATATCTTGGCCTCCCAAAATCAGTAAGCTAAAGGGAAAAGTCACACTGGGAACTGCTTAGAGTAAACCTGCCTCCCATTCTATTCAAAGTCACCCCTCTCTTCACTGAGATAAATGTATATCTAATTGCCTCCTGTGGAGAGGCTAATCAGAAACTCAAAATAATGCACTCATTTGTCTCTTATCTACCTATGACCTGGAAGCCCCCTCCTCCACTTCGAGTTGTCCTGCCTTTACAGACCAAACAAATGTTCATCATACCTACATTGATTGATGCCTCATGTCTCCCTAAAATGTATAAAACCAAACTGTGCTCTGAGCACTTTGGGCACATGTCACTAGGACCTCCTGAGTCTGTGTTATGGGCATGTATCCTCAACCTTGGCAAAATAAACTTTCTAAATCAACTGAGACCTGTCATAAGTTTTCAGGGTTCACATTTTGGTAACCATGAAGGGATTCTGAGTGGAGGTATCCCTAACCTTTAACAAATCCCCTTTCTGTGCTTGGTACTAGCATGAGCTAACTTTATGGCTCAAACCAATAGGACAATTTGTGGAAGTCTGGGACCACCCCCTCCAGAGAATCCCTGATTTCCCAAAATTTGGTCAAGATCTAAAGTTTATTTTGCTGCAACTCCCCTCAACCCAGCCTTTTTTTTTTTTTTTTTTTTTTTTTTTTTTTTTTTTGGAGTTTTACTTGCTTACAACAAGGAAGGCAAGTTTTTCTGCTTCTATGGCAATAGAAGGCAGGTAACTCCTTCATGGAGTTTGAGCTCATTTCCAACAGGGAATATAAGTTATTATTTTTTTTCTGCTTCTAGGATAGTGGAGATACATTTTCAGCATGAGACCCACCCCTAGGTAAGTAACTGAACAGTGATTTTTGTCTTGGAGAAAGTTAACAACCAACTGGTCTTAATTTCTCTTTACCATTAGAGCACTCAGTAATCACATAAGTTGTACAATTGTTTGTTTTGCTTAACTGTGTTTTTTTGGGGGGGTTGTCTGGTTCTGTTTTCATTGTTGGGTCTTTTTCCCATTGGGTTTGATCAACTCTGTCTGACTTGATCAAATCCAAAGAAAGTTCCAAATTATGGGGAACAAGGCTTCTGAGGTGGCTAAATTCCCACAAATATATATAAAAAAAAGTAGTGTGGTAGGGGGGAGAAAAATGATCAGCAAAAGGAAAAAAAAGAGGAAAGATTTTCGATTTTGACTACTAAGTGACTTTACTTACATAACAAGACCACTTTTTTGCTAGCCAGGCAAAACCGAAACATCAATAGCTATACTTCTGAAATCGCAGCAATTTGTCCTAGCTGAAATATGGTAATGGGATTTAAAAAGATTTTTTTTAAAGAAGTTCAGTGGTTAAACGTCAGCTTAATTGAAAGCTAACATCCAACGTGTGTGTGTGTGTGTGTATGTGTGCATATGTGTGTGTTTGTATTTCAAATGCCTTCATGTTTTTCTTTTTGTTTTTCTCCTAGGACTTTGTCTTTTTTTAAGCAAAAGCTTTTTCTTCTCAGTTTCCTGAATTCTGTTTTCTTCATTTACTTCTGTTGTCTCTCCTTTCTCTTGCACCCACTGCTGTATGGTGGACCTAAAATGCACTCATATATGGGACTCCACAGAGAAAATAGGTAAGGCAGCAGGCTCCCTTTAGGGAAGAAGCCTGTTTTACCTTATGGAACCACAATAATGAGAACAGACAAGTTTGTCTCAGCTCTTAACTGCTTACTTTTGTATTGTGTTACCTTTTTGTTTGTTTGAGTTTTTTTGTTTTGTTTTGTTTTTCGTGTGTGTGTGTTTTCTTTTTTTTTTTTTTTTTTTTTTTTTTTTTGCCTAAAATAGTTGTTGCCACAGAGGTACTCCTGTTTTTTTAAGGAAGAGTGTGGTTTAGACACTTGGAAATGTCTTTATTTAAAAAAAAATTTTTTTTAAGTACACTGCAAAAGCATCACAAGGTCTAAACTCATAATAATTCTTCCTTTTTGGAGACCCAGGATTCAGTGGGAGCTTTGCCCAGAGCTCAGAGATCCTGTTTAAAGATAGGTAGTCCCTATGTAGGTAAAATTGGTCTCCTTATACAATCCTATGATAGATTTCTATAATTTTTTGTCTGATTTGACATCCATCTTTAATATCCCTCTAGGACCACCAGATATTTTCTCTCTGTACCTTATGACATACATTTTGCTATTCGATTTTCACCTGAGTTGTTTCCTTTAATATGCAAATTTAAGGCTATTAAGCTGACAACTGCCTAGGGTTGTGAAATAGTTTATCTAGAATCTGATAGCCTAAGATAGAAATAAAAAAGGTTTTTATGAATCTATAAGATGTATTTCTATCAGCATGCCTAATACGTCTGTGTATTTATGTGTACACAATGTTTCACTACTGAAAAAATATAAAAAACCTCTAATTCATTGGCTTAAGAAAATAAAAGCACTTGGATCAAATACTTTATCAGGATAAAAGAAAAGACTAGTAAAATGCTTTTTCAAACTTATGTAACTTAAGTAAAATGTTTAATAAATAAGTTCGCTTTAAAATTATTGGTAAAGTATTATTAGAAATGTCTTAAGAATTGCCAGCATACATTTTTGTTTACATTTATAAATCAAGCAATTTCATACTTATCCCTGCCAAATACTATAAGTTGTTAAAATATTGGCATAGGGGTTACAAAACTATAAACCCAGCCCAAATCAGAATGACCTTTGCTTGAGTAATCTTTAATAAATAAGATATTGATATTGGTTTAATAAAAAAAATGCTACATCTTGAATTTAGTACAATTACCATATCTTCTAATCTTGTGGCTTTAGGTGGTCTATTCTACAGTCAGTAAGGTTTGTTTTGGGAAAGGACTGTTACAGTCTTTGTTTCAAAGCTAAACTATAAACTAAGTTCCTTCCAAAGTTAGTTAGACCTATGCCCAGGAATGAACAGAACAGTTTGGAGGTTAGAAGCAAGATGGAGTCAGTCAGGTGAAATCTTTTTCACTGCCTCAATTACAATTTTGCAATGGCGGTTCTATAACTTTAAATAATGACAGTCACAGTTTTTGTAAATAATCTGGGTAAATGATAAAAAAAATTATTAGGTAAATGTAATAGAATAAATACTTGTAGACAAAATAATCATAATTTAGAATCTAAAGTTATATCAAATTAAATAACAAATATTTTATTATTTGGATATTTTCCAATAAAAATATATTTGTAGGAAAACATTCAAAACAAATGTGTCCTTTAAAAAAAAAATGGTAAACAATTTTTATCAAATTCAAAGTTCATTTAAAGGTCATGTATAAAACAAGGTAAAAGGAACCAGGAAATAAAAGAGATGTAAAGAAAGTTATTAAAATAAAGAGGGTTTTTTGTAAGAAAGCTTAAAGGAAAATAATTTCATATGAGAAAGAATCTTGTATGGTAAATTGAGTCCTAGAGTAAAATGACTGGTTGTTTAAGAAAGAGGGATGTTCAGAACAAATCAGAAAGTCCAAGCATATCATGAATAGTCTGTGTAAGTCACAATAAGAGGATTTATTTTTTAAAGACCCAAAACTTTTATATGATCAAGTTGTCATATTATCATTTAAGTTTTGGTTTGCTTAGGAAAAAAACGGAGATTAAAATTTTTAAATGAAGGTTATTACATCCATCTATCTCTCATCTCTCTGTATGCACTTTTAAAATACTTGTGACACTGAGTTACAGGGCTCTGACTCCTGGGTCTAAAAAGGACAGCAACTCCTACTACATTTTAAACACTGACAGCAATTAAAGCCCCATTTTCAGGACCTGTAGGAGACGTCAATCAAAATAAACTGCATTTCTAAGACACACGGCCAGAAATTAAAGCTATTTCAACTCAAGTTCCAGGGACTGTCATGGAAAATATGGGCACATGAGATTGTAAAGGCTGATTTTGAAAGATAAAATAAGTTGTTTCTCTATAAATTAATCATCAATGTTAAAGGCAAAGTGGTGCAAGACTAGCATGTGGGACCCCTGTGTCAAATTAACAAGGTTGTCTTGAAGCATTAACTGACTCCTCAATAAAGGTTATAAAAGGTTTATGGAAGTTATATCTTATGGTCAAGATTAAAATTTTATAGATTGTTTATAAAATTTCAAAAAACAAATGTAATTGGCTTCATGTTGTTTTTATTAGCTTATTGTTTGGAACGTTAAGTCTCCTTTCTCAAAGAATGAAGGTTTTTGCCTTTTTTAAATCCTTGAGTTATCACTTTGGTTAAATGAATGATCTTATTTTGTGATATCAAGAGTTTTAAACCTTTGATATTTGATGAACTTTCCAAAATCAAATTATAAATTATGTCTTTTTCTAACCTAATCAATCCTTTAAGATATTAAGTTCCTTAAAGTTCAAAAATGACATTGTTTGGTTTATCTGGTATGAAAATTATACAGAAAACATTGCCAAAGATGAAATGGTGTTTGGTTTTCTTTAGGCTGCATTTATATAAATATGTGGTATCTGTTCCAAAATCATGAGCACTCCTATAATTCTGATATGACTTACTGTACATTATCAGTAATACTTATAATTGTTATGTTAAATTACTGTGTGCCACAGAGGTAACACATTTCCTTATCAATTGTGTCTTTGACTATGGCTGTCCTAAAACTTTTTGTCATCCACAAATAATTGTGGTCTTGTTTTGGTCCTCTTTACGAGGTGGTTTTATAATCAGCTATAAAACTCTAACAGGTGTTCTTAAATGCAGGTTTTTGATAACTTTACAGACTGTGACATTAGAATAGAAGAAAAAGCTTTCAGGACTCTCATGGAGAGCTGAAATGTTCATGAATATCAAGCAGAACAGGAGTTAACTGTGTAAAATGAACTGACAGAAGACTAAAGTAATCTTTTTGATTTGTGCTTTAAATGTTGCTGATCCTTCGTTTTGTTTTTTTCAGAGTCAAGGAAACTTTTTTTTTGAGCTATTGACAACTTTAACAATTTAGTATACTCCTATAAACACAATTTGGAGCATATTTGTTTCTCTCTACCTGATTTCTCCAGAATTTGGAAACTATTTGTGGGTATTCTTAACTTACGGCAATACAGTTATTTGCATAAGTGCAATAAGAATCTATTTTTATTTTGCAACAGGACACAATTGGAGAAATTGGTTATTTTACCAAGGTTTTAATGGTGTGCATTCCTTTAAGGAATCAAACTTGACTTACGGAGTCAATAAAAGCCCTTGGGGAAACTGACCTCATACCTTCCCTGTACAGTGGTAAGTAAAGAATTTCACTTTCTGACAGGCCCAGGAGCTCCAAGTTTATCTTGGAACCTCAAGAGGAAAGGATCACCCAACTCATAGGTATTAGGTGGCACAAATTCATCATTGGGTTCAGCTTTAAAAAAGTCTTATCTGAGATTCCTTCTATGGAACAGAGTCCCATCAAAGACGATTTAAAAGCCTATGTAAAAATAATTATTCTTGCTGCACTGTATGCAAATAATTAGGACAAGTATAGTAAAGCAAATCAGTTCTACCATGATTTGTCTGGAGAGAGAAAAATTATGTTTCAAAACTGTAGTGCACCTGTTGTTAGATTCTAGTCTTGCCTGATATTTTTCAATTTTATTATTTTCTACAGTTTGGACTGAATTCTATTTTTTTTTTTTTTTTTGGCTATTAGTTTTCAAAACAGTGTTTTCAATTTTTTTCCCTTTTTCCCCCCATTTCTCCTAATTTGGAGTCCCTGAAAACAAAACTGTGCTTACGTAAAGCTCTGCAAACTGAGGCTAGACAACTTGAACTTCAGAAGACAATAACAACCACCTATTTACATACATAAGCCACTTTCATACCTGCCTACTGATATATGGACTTCAGAGTAATGTGGCCTACATTGATTTTCCAAAATGGTCCTTTAGTTTATTGTTGTTGTTCTCCCTTCCTCCCTCTGTTTTCACCATAGGACATGAGACTTCACAACCTTCTAAAAATGAGCTTTCCTAATAACTCAGGACCTACCTGTCTAGGAATAAATCATCCTAGCCGTGAGATATCAGATAAAAAGACAAAACCTGGAACCAGAGACTAATTTTCTCCAAAAGACTTTTTTTTTTGAGATGGAGAATGGCTCTGTCACACAGGCCGGAGTGCAGTGGCATGATCTCGGCTCACTGCAATCTCTACCTCTCAGGTTCAAGCAATTCTCTTGCCTCGGCCTCCTGAGTAGCTAGGATTACAGGCGTGCACCACCACACCCAGCTAATTTTTGTATTTTAGTAGAGACAAGGTTTCACTATGTTAGCTAGGCTGGTCTTGAACTCCTGACCTCAGGTGATCCACCTGCCTCAGGCTCCCATAGTGCTGTGATTACAGGTGTGAGCCACCATGCTCAGCCTTCAAAAGATATTTTTAGAAGAAAAGGGGAGAGATGTGAAAGAAAAATATCTTGGGTCCCCCAAATCACTAAGCTAAAGGGAAAAGTCAAACTGGCAACTGCTTAGAGCAAACCTGCCTCCCATTCTATTCAAAGTCACCCCTCTGCTCACTGAGATAAACGCATATCTGATTGCCTGCTTAGAGGCTAATCAGTAACTTGAAAAAATGCAACCACTTGTCTCTTATCTACCTATGACCTGGAAGCCCTGCTGTCCACTTCAAGTTGTCCCGCCTTTCCAGACCAAACCAATGTTCATCGTACATACATTGATTGATGTCTCATGTCTCCCTAAAACGTATAAAACCAAACTGTGCTCTGACCACCTTGGGCATATGTCGTCAGGACCTCCTGAGGCTGTGCCATGGGTATGTGTCCTCAATCTTGGCAAAATAAACTTTCTAAATTAACTGAGGCCCGTCTCAAATTTTGGGGGTTCACAGTCCCTTGGGTAAACGTTCAACAAACCAGGACCTCACCCTTTCTTGCTGATACCCTGATTCATACAGTGCTCAAAAAATTTGTTAATTTTGACAAACCACAATCTATACATTGAGTTTTAAATCCCATTTTCTTCACTATCAATACAATTCAAAGTTTTAATATTTTTCTCAAGTTTCAAATGACCCCACACACTGTACAGGAAGTCTTCACTTAACACCATGAACAGTTCTTGGAAACTGCAATTTTGAGTGAAATGACATATAGCAGGTCCTCAAATAACATTATTTCCTTCAACGTGATTTCATTATGACATTGATGAGAAAAAGAAAATTGGTTTTATTATATGCCATTTTGCTTAAAATCATAGTCTCTAAGAACCTATAGATGACGTTAAGTGAAGACTGACTTTATTTCTTTCAACCTCTTTCTTTTCTTCCCTCATTCCTTCGCTCATTCAGCAGAAACTGAGAGATGACTAAGTGCCAGGAAGTGTGCTGTCCTGGAATTCACATTCAGGTGAGAGATATAAATAATGAATTCCAATTCCAAAGGAGAAGGGAAGCAATAGGAAGCTGTACAAAGGCCAGCAGGCACTGAGCCCTGCCTACCGTGTTCCTCAGCTGGAGTCCAGAGCCATAATTACCATTAGCACAGCGCTCTGCAGCCTGGCTTCTAAGCTCTCCTTTGCTCTTGCTCTCTGCTCCTCATGCCCTCCCCACACACCCACAGCTCCCAGAGGTGAACTTTACAGTGTGCTAGCACTGTGCTAAGCACTCTGCATACATTAGCTCATTTAATGCAGCCACACAATGAAGCAAACATTATTATCTCCATTTTACATAGAAGGAAACTGAGGCTGGGTCAAACTAAGTGGTGTGCTGGTAAGTAGCAGAGCTGCCTCTTTTAACCATGACCCTACAGTGCCTCATGAACCTGAAACACATGTGAGACCAGGATATGGGTGGTGGTCATGTTCTTGAAGGTTAAAAAGCTCTTTACCACAGATTTTCATTTCAAAGCTGCAGTGTTTCAGGAACAGATTAAAAAAAAAAAAAAGCAAAAGAAAGAAAAGAAAAAGTAGCTCTTTTCTGAGCGTTCTAATGGTTGAATAGAAAATATGGGGTTGGTAGGCCAGGAAGCTGTCATCACCTCTCTTCATTATACTAATTGCTCTGAAAATGAAATAAGGTTTGTTTCTCCCTTCTTATCCTACTCATAGTCCTAGCTCTGCTACTTCAGAATTGTATCTGCTATGGGTCAAGGGAAGCTTTTTTCCCCCTCATTATACAGAGACTAAAACAGGCCCATAGCACGTGGACAACTCACACTGGTGTACAGCCAGTGAGAGGTAGCCCAATGTCCCAGCAACTGTCCTCATTCATCAGGGTGCCCCAGTGGCTGCCCTTTATTTCAACCAGGCATGCCTCACTCTCTCCCATACAAGTAGTTCTCACTCTAACCTTTGTATGATATATATTTTTTTCACAACTTCTTCCCATCCTAGAACAGCCTCTTCCTCCCAATATCCACCATACTATCTGAGCACATTTAGGCCTCTATGCCCACTCCAGCCTAGTCTTTCTCCCCTTTACTGTCACTGCCCTGGACCTCACCAGAGATTAGCATCAGTGTCCCATTTTATGACCTAATTATGCCACATGCATTGCACTTGCCTGCTGCAATGCATGCCAACCTGCTCAGGCAGGGCCAAATCTTCTATTATAATACTACGGGGATATTCCCATAGCAATGTAGTTCTGAGACCATAGGAGAGATGGATACATAGTTTGTAGCTGAAGTCTGTGTAATCTACTAGGCTTAAAGTATTTCTTTTCTGCATGTTTTCAAGCAGGGATGCTGAATTCTACAGGTAATGATATGTTATAGACTCTACACACATTGGAACCTCTCACATCCTCTCAACTCACCTCTTACTCCAGCCCCCTCTGCAGCCTGTCTCCCCTAGCTGCCCCACCCAACCCTCCTGAGAAAAAACCTGACAGCGCCTCACCTTTTGCCATGCTATGCACCCAGAGCTTCTCAGAGACAAGGCATGGGACCATGCCTGAAACTCACCACTGCTGTAGAACAGTGCAGCAGAGTTAATAACCCTAGGATCTCCCTTACCAACAGGGAAGGATAAAGTCCATGGATAAACGCTTGCCCCTTTTGTCCTTGGACAGACAGTTCTGAGGCTCTCTGAGGTTTCTGCAGGACTGAGCACTTTTTGTTAAGGCAGTGGCCAAGACAACCACTTTCCCTTCTTCCACTTTTAGCTCTGACCTTCAATCCTCCTCCCTGCTGGGCATTTCCTTCCAGGCTCTGCTTTCTGCCCTCCCCTCCCCCTCTCTTATGTTTTAATGACTAATGTCAAGGTCCCGCTGAGGAAAGGTCTTATATAAGCCTGTTCTCAGAATATTAAACACTTACAGTGTTCTGCTGGTTATTTGAAGGAGGACAGTTAGAAGGACTACATTCTAGCCAGGACTGTCCTACTTACTACAGAGAAATTTTTGCTGGATTAGGAAGTAACCTAGGGCAAAGCACTTTGACTTTCTGGGCAGGGTTTCTCAGCTGTAAAAATGGGATAATAGGGACCCCGGCTACTTTGCGGAGCTTGGGGGATCAAAGGAGATGTAAAGAGGAGGTTATTTCAAAACCGAAGGAGCTGAACAATAGAAGAATCTTTGGGTTACTCTGTGGCAAGTAAGGTAGACCACGGGGTGGCCCCTCAGGGGTTTCCAGTGCTCCACATTTCAGAGGAGTCCAGGGCGCTGCCAAAGCGCCCGGGTCGCAGAGCAGCTGGGTTCAGTCTAAGCTGCCCGCGGCAAACCCACGGTGTTTTCTAGAATCCGGGTGGTTTGCAAACCCGGATGTCAGGCTCCTTGTGCTGGAGATTCTCAAATCGCTCACCCACAACTCCTCTTCGGCCTCCCCCGGAAAGGAGAGAGCGGGGCTGCGAGCTGGAGGAGCAGGGAGTGTGCGCTGGGCAGCCTCACTGCTCCTGTCCCCACCCCAAAGGCAGGAATTTCTGGGATGGGCAGACATGGCTCACCCCTCCTCCTCCTCCTTTCCCAAGCCGCAGTGGGTAGGGCGGGGAAAACCTCCTCGACTTTCCCGCGTCCCAGCGAGAGCCCCGAGTGTCCGTTCACTGTGGCGACAGAGGTGGCGGAGTGGGTCTCCAGGGCCCGGGGATGTCGAGACCCCCGGAGGGGTGGGGAGCGGAGGAGGCTGCGGATCCGCCTCCGCGCGGCAGGGCCGGGTGCTTGGGGCGCAGCTCTGGGCTCCCGGGACAAGGGGCGCCCGGCGAGCCCAGTGGTTAGCGATGCTGCTGTCGCCGTCGCTGCTGCTGCTGCTGCTGCTGCTGCTGCTGCTGGGGGCGCCGAGGGGCTACGCCGAGGACGTGGCGGCGGCGTTCACCCCCGAGCGGCTCCTGGAGTGGCGGGGTGAGTCTCCCAGGGTCGGGGACTGGATCGGTACGTTGGGGAGGGGGGTCGGGGTGGTCGAGGGAGAGGAAGAAGGGGTGAAGCTAGGGGCCAAGCTGGCGGGCAAGGGTGGCCGCGTTTGTAGGGGTTCGTGTGTCAGCAGTCTTGAGCATGGGGGGAGGGAGTGGTGTCCTGCAGCCTCATGTCTAGGCCCAGCACCCCACTCCTGCGGCCCAGCACCCTCCTGGCTTCTGCGGGGGGCGGGCGGCGGGGGGCAGGGCTTGGTCTCGCAGGCAGCTCCTCTCGGCTCTGGCACCCGGAGCCAGCCCGGGGTAGGAGTGTCGGAGAAGTTTCAAAACGGAAACTTTCCGAGAGCTTATTTGGACCGATCGCATCTCGGATAAATCATGGCCAAAAAAAAAAAAAAAAAAAAAAGGCTCAGTTCGTCCCCTTGCAAAACAAGCGCTCAGAGTGTACTGCCGCCACCTGCGGAGTGACCCCCAAGCCAGGCCTCCCCAGTCCACCCCTTCCTGAAGGAAAACTTTTTTTTTTTTGAGACAGAGTCTTGCTCTGTCGCCCAGGATATAGTGTAATGGCGGGATCTCGGCTCACTGCAGCCTCCGCCTCCCGGAGTCAAGTGATCCTCCCACCTCAGCCTCCCGGGTAGCTGGGACCACAGGTGCGTGCCCCCACGCCCAGCTAAGTTTTTGTATTTTTGGTGGAGACGGGGTTTCACCGTGTTGCCCAAGCTGGTCTCGAACTCCCGGGCTCAAGTCATCTGCCCACCTCGACCTCCCAAAGTTCTGGGATTACAGGCTTGACCCACCGCACCTGGCCTGAAAACATCAGACCAGGTGAGGAAGAGGAGCCCCAGTGACTCCATGAGCTGTGTGATCTGGAGCCTTTGTGCCTTAGTCTCTGTCAGAGGAAAAATGGGGTTTGTTATATACATGGGACCCCTGAGAATTAAGTTACTCCCCAAACACGCACGTGCACACACAGACCAATTCAGCAAACACTTATTGAGCACCTACTACACATGAGACTCAGAAGGATATGTAAAGAGATGGAAGGAGATTTCTGGCCTGCAGGGGTCCGCATTCGAGAATGGGCCACCTCAGGCAGAGAAGCCTGCGCCTAAGTGCAGAAGTCCATATATGCAAGTAGGAGGGGGACAGGAGGGAGTTAAATATGCCAGGAGGAGACTCCAGGCAGACTCCACCCTCTCTGTCTTTGGAGATAAGTTTGGAGAGAAGGGGTAACACAAGATGTGATCAGTATCTGCGTTCACATTTTTTCCTCCCCAGTAGAATATGTCTACATTTTTGAGGTAATCTGTTTTAGACTGTGTTTTCTAAGATCCCTGGAGGCTTAATCAGGGGCAGGTAGAACAAGACCATTCTTATTCTAAAGTGATCAAAGTCAGAGATGCTCTTACCTTCTTGGTCAATTCAGTAAAAATTGCTCCTGTGGATGCACATCTGATGCTGTGGTATGTTTGATTCCTTCCCACTAAGTTTACCATGCAGTGGTTATTCCTTTGCGTTTTAAAATGTGGGTTTTGACTGGGCACTAGGTGGTAGAACAGGGCAGCAGCCCACAGGACAGAAGTTGGACTGGGCCACACAGAGTATGTGCTGGTGATCTCTGAGCGAAGGGCTAATCCTTTTTATATCTAGCAGACCCAAATCCTGGCCTAAGACAAATTCTCATCAGTGTCTTCTTTTCAGTAGTCAAGGGCACTCTGAAATTAGAGCCATCTGCTAGCCCTTGTACCTACTAGGTGCAATTTGCAAATCTGACAAGGTTGAAATAGTTGGCCTAGAGATTCTTCAGATATGAAAATGCTGCTACTCATTTTCCAAGTAGCACAGAGGTGATGCACCAATCCTCGCGCAGGCTCCCTCCCTGACTCCAGGCATCTGCATCAATAGAATTTCAAGTGTAAGCTAGATAGGTTTGAAGTCAAGTTTTTACTGTCAATACAAAATGGAAAAAGAAAATCTTAACATTGAAAAGGACCTGAGACATTGTCTACTCTAGCCCTTTGTTCTTCAGATGTGGAAATTGAAATATGGCTGCCATGTAGTTAGCAATGCTTTGGGGTGCCTCAGTCTACCGCTGTGTTCGCTGTACCACATTGACTCACTTTAGCCATGATTGACATCCACAGAGCAACTGAGAGAAAAATGCACACTCATTTTCATTTCCAATCCACTAATAATGGCTATGTGATAATGTACAGCAGATTATACATACAGCATTTTTATCTGAATTGTTTGGTATTATTTATAGATCTGATACGTATTATAAGCATGCCAGCCTTGGGAGGCAGATGATATATTGTATTGTAATGATTTTCCAATGATTTATCAATAATTCTTGATATGGTTTGGCTGTGCCCCCACCCAAATCTTAACTTGAATTGTATCTCCCAGAATTCCTACGTGTTGTGGGAAGGACCCAGGGGGAGGTAATTGAATTATGGGATCTTTCCCATGCTATTCTCTTAATAGTGCCTAAGTCTCACAAGATCTGATGGGTTTATCAGGGATTTCTGCTTTTGCTTCTTCCCCATTTTTCTCTTGCCGCTGCCATGGAAGAAGTGCCTTTCGCCTCCCATCTTGATATTGAGGCCTCCCCAGCCATGTTGAACTGTAAGTTCAATTAAACCTCTTTTTCTTCCCAGTCTTGGGTATGTCTTTTTCAACAGTGTAAAAATGGGCAATACAATTCTGTATTCAAAAGTCAGTAGATACGGTATTATGTAGTAGCTAAGTTATTGGGCTTCAGAGCTAGACAGTCTGAGTTCAAATCCTGACTATGCCATTTACCATCGTGTGACCCTGGACAAGTACTTCACCCGTCAGTAGCTCAGTTTCCTCATCTGTCAAATGGAGCTAGTAATAATACTAATCTAAGTGTTGTCCTTTTGCTGCCCTCTCACCATAGCGCCCTCCTTCTCTGGCCAATCCAGACTATTTTGACAGGTTGATAGCCCCATAACAATTATTTACTACCCTGTGTACAGCACTGTACTTGGCAGGTCTGAAGCTCATCTCCTCCTACCTTTAGTTCAGGCATCCCCAACCTCCAGGCCACCTATCAGTTTGTGGCCTGTTAGGAACTGGGCCACACAACAGAAGGTGAGCAGCAGCGAACAAAAGAGGCTTCATCTGTATGTACAGCTGCTCCCCATCCTTCACATTACTGCCTGAACTCCACCTCCTGTCAGATCAGTGGTGGCATTAGATTCTCAAAGGAACATGAACCCTATTGTGAACTGCACCAGCGAAGGATCTAGGTTACACTCCTTATGAGAATCTAATGCCTGATGATCTGTCAGTGTCTCCTATCACCCCAGATGGGACCGTCTGGTTGCAGGAAAACAAGCTCAGGGATCCCCTGATTCTACATTATGGTGAGCTGTATAATTACTTCATTATATATTACAATGTAATAATAATAGAAATAAAGTGCACAATAAATGTAATGCACTTGAATCATCCCAAAACCATCCCCCACCCCACCACCCCACTGGTCTGTGGAAAATTTGTCTTCTATGAAACCAGTGCCTGATGCAGAAAAGCCTGGGGACCTTTGTTCTGGTTGGTTATTCCAAGGAGCCTGATTGTGGTTGTTTTCCCTGATCAGAATCTGAGCCCTTCTTCTAGCAAGTGCTAAGACATGCTAACTTCACTCACTCACCGTACTCCAGATACAAAGAGGATGGGGGGAGAAAGAAGAAGAGGATGGAGCATCCTGGTGAAAGCTGGGCATAGTCATTGCTGAAGGAAATGATCAGGGGGCAAGTAAAATGGTTTTGAAGCTTTGTTGAGGGTTGAAAAATGATCAATGTGAAATGGTCCCCAACTAATATCGTAGGGGAGTTTCCTTCTGTAGTGCTCAGCTTCCCAGAGCAGAAGTGGAAAGAACCCAAGTCTGTGTCAGTGCCTGGGGACTCTCAGGGTAGGCTCTTCTAAATGACCAGTGACCAAGGGAGGTGAGGGTGCTGATGAGTGTGTGGTCAGTGTGCTTACCATCAGGTCCTAACTTGGGAGAATAAAGTGAAACAGGGTTGGGTGTACAGTGTGTCTCTTGACATGCTGTGCCGATGGAAAGAGGGGTAGGGGCTGATGACCTCAGTCATTCATTATCTGTCAGGCACTATGTGTTTTATCTTCCTATTTTACTTGGGCTCATCCAAAAGCAATTCCTGAGACATGTTTTCATTAGGGTGCAAGTAGTTGTTTTTTAAGAGGTGATTCTAGGAAGCATGGTAAGGGAGTGAGGACATGAGACCAAGGAGGGAAGAAAGCCACCACAGGCCACTGGGGCTCAGTTTCGCAAAGAACCCTTTGAGGAACTGTATAGAACTTAGTGGACCCACCGACAGACAAGAAGCTGAAGTATTTATCCACCAACTCCCACCTCTTGTTGTCTAAGGGTCACTCCTGGGGCATTCACCCCCTGGTGCTCCTGGTCTCCCTGAAACTCTCAGGCAGAGAGCCACAGAAAGTCACTGGGAGTGCACGGGGCCTGTCTACAGGTGAGTGAGCTCCAGGTTAGGGGGTGTGAGGAGGGAACCAACAGAATCTGCTACCCACCTCCAGATTGGGGAGGTAAAAACATGAGTAGGATGTGACACTGGCCCCAAGAGGCTGTGAATCCAGGGACAGATACAGAAACACAAACAATTACAAAACAGCGAGAGAGGTCTTATGATAACTAGGGATGAGCAAAGTGCTGAAGGCATGCAGAGGAGGCGCTGGCCTGGGGAGCTGGAGGCTCATAAAAAAACATTTGTTTTCCTAAAGGATAAGTAGGCAGTTGCCATATAGGAAAAAGGAGACTAAGCATTCCTGGGAATGCATATTTCATGTGCAAAGGCACAGGATCATGTGTCAGGCAACAGTAAAAGTTCAGTGAGCTGAAAGTTCCCTTCTGAGCTCTTTTGGATTCAAGGAAAGAGGCCCACTGAAGGTCACTCAAGCAAACGTGAAGTTATTGTAATGGTCCCTGGATCTCAAGGGGGGCCCAGGACAGGTTCTTCAGGGCAGCCAGATCTTCTGGGACACAGGTACTGGCCACTGACATGAAGCATTACTTTATGTGTTTCTCTCTGTCTCTGGGGTTCTATGGTGTCTCCAGCTTGGTTGTTCTGTTGACTAGTTTCTTTGGCTTTGACTAGCAGGACTTTCCTGTGTAGCTCCCTTAGCTTCCCGGGAAGAGTCCCTTAATTTCCTAGGAGAGGGGTCCAGTTACCTTCTTCACAGCATGCTAGTCAGTTCCTGTGCTCTGCCCTCGAGTCGAAGGCCTTCCCCTGGCTAATTGGCCATGGCAGGGGCAAGAGGTGGACACAGGGATGGATGCTGCTTCATCCGGGGCTGTGGATGGGGTAGACCACCAGAGTAGGGCCCCAGGCAAAACAAGAAGCAGTGACATGTCTATATTTGGAAGCATGAGAGAGATGAGGAAGAGTTGGTTGGAGGCACCCTGCTTCCAGAAACAGTCTGGTCCAGTGAATTGGGTACTGCTGAGAAGGGCCTTGTGTGTTTGCACAAAGGGGAACGAGATCGCATATTTAAGTTTAGAAGCGCCATGTTCCATTTGGGCCTTGAAGAGAGGGTCTCTTGTCACCTTGAAGAGGGTAATTCTTGAGGGCAGCAAAGAAACCGTCTGGATAGTTAAAGCTGAGCTAAGTCAATCCCGATAGGAAGATTGAGGAACAGAAAGTTTTGTTCAAGAAACAGGGTTTAAAAAGAGGAAAATATATATTTAAAAACAATAACAAAAGAAAACAGTGAAGGTTAGGAGATGAGGGAAAACTGCGGAATAGGAGAGGTAGTGGTTATAGAGTGCAAAATCCAAGTTTTAGAGATGGACCTATTCTTGGTAGTGACCAGATCTGTGATATGGTTGTGGGAGTGGTCACCAAAGTGGAGAAGAGGCAAAAGAAGGTCCTCACCACAGAGAGGTCAAGGAATCCAATGTCCTGTGCAAAGCTAGGTTGGAGTAGAGTTTGGGACTCTTTTGTCAGCAAACCACAATAAGAAACACATTTTATGTCACAACCCACAGCATATAGGTCTACATATGTATAACTGAAACAATGTTTCATTTTTAAAAAATATCCTTATCTAATATGACATGCTGCCACATTTCCCCCTGTTTCATTCTGTTTTGTTTCGTCTAGCTAGTCATAACACGCTCAGTTGATTGCATGACCATAAATGGGCCACAATCTGCAGTTGGGAAAGCATTGAGTCAGTGTTAGGTCATTTGTGTGGAAGCTAAAGTGGCTTTGGGGTGTGGAGACCAGCGGAGAGTCTGCTGGTATCAAACCATGGTGAATGTGGGGAAGAGTGGTTCAGGGCCGAGGGCCCCAGTGGCGAGGAAGAGGGGTAGGTGCCACCTTCTGAAAAACGCCAATAAGAGCCACTACCTGGAGGCGGCAGAGGGGAGAAGCTGTAGCCCTGAGATTTCCCACATAGCTTCTGTTTCTAATACAAAGGTAAAAATGCCCCTCTACTGCTTCTAGTATTTTCTAACAGCTGGGGAGTCGTTACTCTTTGTTGTTTTACTTACATCGACACATTGTCTCCTCATCTAAACAGGTAGGCAATATTAACACATACCCTTCTTTTACAGATGAAGAAGGGTTAAGCAACTTGTGCCCACAGGAGCTTGTAGCATGGGGTTTGAATCAAGCACTCAGCACTAGTGCAAAGGATCCCTGAATGGCTTGTGACCCCATGGTATGGTTCATTCTGTATCCCGCTGCACGACAGGCGCGTACGATTTGGTTTCACAGCAGGAAGAAGAGGAGGCCAGCCTCTTGCTCTCTGCAACTCCTCCTTTTCCAAACCCCTCCTTTCACAAGTGGGAGTGATATTTTCCTAAAGCAGAAATGTGCAAAGCTACTGATTTATGTATTGTTCTAGGCAATTCTGATGTCCCTAGGTAATGAGCCATTCTACTAATCTGGAGATGGAATTTCAGTAAAAGTGTGATCAGAGAGTGGTTTAGCTGCCCTTCCTGGCCATGAATCATGCTAGTCATCTTGACTCCATTTCTCCCGTTTCTGTTTGTCATCCCTCAGCGTTTCTTCCCCTTCATACTTTTCTCATCCCACCTTCTCTACCTGCCTCCTTTCCTGGCAAGCCTTTGTGAGTCAGCATAGATGTCCAGTTTTCCTGGTCCTATTTACTCTTTCTCATTAAGCCTCTAACTATTTTCCTATTGTTGGTTGTCACCATAACTGATACCACACAATGCAGGTTCCAAGCCCATGACAGGAAAGATGGGGCCACACAGATGGCTTAGTTGTCCCTGCAGCTCCCCTTCTTTGACCTAACAATCTGCTTATTTATATCAAGTTTTCTGAAGAAACGATCCCCTTGTGTTGCCTCTTCTGAACTCAATCCTAATGCCGCAAATCCTCATGTAATCTATCAAAGTAATTGATTTAAGACATTTATAAACCCTTCCCTCCATTTTTCTTTTTAGAAATTATGCTTGAGAGCCTTTTGGAGATGTTCCAATGCATAGCTAGGAGCATAAATTATATTTTGAACTGATCAAAGCAAAAATAAATATTATTGTTCATAAAATAAACAAAAGAGCACCATATAAACACTATATAAAGTCATTTAGGGAAAAACATTTTATAAAGCCACTCAAGAAAATTAGAAAATTATAATTAGAATTCCTGTAACTTGGGTTCTGTGACACAGAGCTAAACAAAACAGAAAAGTCATAACCACTTGGCTTTTTAATTTATGATACTTTCCAGACAACTACAGTTCCAAAGAAATATGGAAATAAAGTAGTGTTACCACTTCTAGCTTTTGGTATTCTGCTCTTGAGAACTTTTCAATTATGAAAATATAAACAGGAATCTCAAAGTAATTATTTAACTATAAACATTTTTTTTTGTTTTGCTACTCTTTGGCACCATTCATATTCAAAGTTAAGATTGGCTTTTATTTTTATTAATATTTATAAAGTGATCATCATAGCTGAGATAATCCTTATCAAGGTCTTGTGAGGCCAGCACTATTATTTTTTCTTTTTATTATAAATTTAAACTTTTTGTAAAGAAGGGGCCTTGCTGTGTTGCCCAGGCTGGTCTCAAACTCCTGGTCTCAAGTTGTCTTACAGCCCCAGCCTCCCAGAGTGCTGGGATTACAGATGTGAACTACACACCCAGCCCCAGCATTACTATTAAACCCATTGTGCAGATGGGAAAACCAAGGCAGATACTCTCCTAGTTTTAAGCAGCTCTGCCCTAAAAAAAGTGCTCTGTAGTTTGCCAAGGTCTTTTTGCTATAATGTTAACCTTGTTCAAATGCAAACAAGAAGAGCTTCATGGGGATATCACCAGTGCAGTTGCACAGGGTCCTATAGTCAGAAGGGCCTTCTTTCCACTTAGGGTTTAAAGCTCCATGGTTTGGGGTCTTGGGATTTGTAATTATTTCTATCTTTGAAATTGTGTGCTGTGCGTGATGTCCAATGGAACAATGGAACTCAAGCCAGAGGTTTGGAGCCTCTGTTCAATTCTGCCTGGGGTCCCCTGTCTACCTCCCCGGGATGGGTTCTCAGCTGCCTCCCCCCTACTCCTGCCCCACAGTTGCTGCTGCCTTCTGCACACAGTGGCAACCAGGTTGCATTGAAGTTGGGGGACTGGAGTCCTGGGCCCTGGGAGTGGATGCCTTGTGGCATCTGGGCAGTGCAAGGCAGCATTTGTCACCACTGGACTGATAGCACTTCTGTGGGTTCTGTGAGGGCTGAGTGGGAACGTGTCACGTATCCTCAATCCAGGTACTATATTCCAAGCATGTTATAGCTCAGAGGTTGCAATCTCTTGTGGGCCCAAGGGAAGGGGACATTGACTTGACTTCCCCATGTCCAGCTGAGACCACATATTTTCATTATACCCTGGACCCTGCAAATGATGCGGACAGCCTGAATAAGAATGATAGGGATGGTTCTGACTAGAATTTTGTTTCCCCCCACCACCAAATTCATATAAAAATGAGACTTTACTTAGAGATAAGGTCTTCACAGAGGTAAACGAGTTAAAATGAGGCAGTTAGGGTAGCCCTAGTCTATTATGAGTGGTATACTCATAAGAAGGGGAAACTTGGACACAGAAATATGCATAGAGAGATGATGTGAAGAGACACAGGGAAAAGGTGGTCCTCTAGGGGCCAAGGAGAAAATCCAGGATCCCATCCTTCCCTCACAGCCCTCAGAGGGAACCAACTCTGCCACATCTTGATCTCACGCTTCCAGCCTCCGGAACTATGAGAAAAGAAATTTCTGTCATTGAAGCCACTCAGTTTGTGGTATTTTGTTATGGCAACTCTAGTAGCAAATCAATACAGGGACTAACACTCTACCTACCACTAAATGTTTTTTTGTTTTTGTTTTTGTTTTTAACATTTCTGCCTTGCACTGTAGTAAATGTTTTTTTTTTTAATGGCCATACTCTCAAAGCAGCTAAGATGGATAGCTCATTGTAAGCACTTTTGTTTTCAGTCATGCCATATCATTTCCAGAGTTGTTTTGGTTGATGATGGAGTTGTTTTCTGGTTTTGTTGGTTTTTTGTGACCCAGTCTTTGAATCATTTCCAGGCTTTAATATGCAGGCATTTGTGAGGGCATCTTAACAATGTTCTGTCTTTTTGTCCTTGCCCTAACTTGCACTTTGTAATGAGGCATGCTTTTGACTGAGATGGTATATTTTCAACAGAGTGTATAAGGTAATCATGGAGCTGCTGTAAATAATGATTTTTACACCAGCAATGTCTGTTAGGTACTTTCCAGTTAAATAAAGGTAAAACAATGGGAGAAGAGATGAAAAGCTAAAAGGAAGAAGAATGTTTTCAACTCAGTTTAAAAATTCATTGGTAAGATATAGAGGTCTAGCAAAGAATCACGGAAGAGAGATTTTCTGCCAGGGTCAGCAACTGCTAAATAAGGACAGAGCAGGAGGACAGAGGAGGGAACAGGAATGGCCAGAGAGTGGCAAGGACAATCTGAAAGGGTAAACCCCTCCTGGCACAGGGGTTAGTAACAGGCAATTTGAAGCCTCACAGAACTGCAGTCCGGTGGCACTGATTATGCTGGGTTTCATTTTTCCCACATGTGAGAAAGACTATTGTGGGAACTTGGAGAGGCAATTTGGGGAGGTTAGAGAGAAAAGGGAAGAGAACATGTACAAAGATCTATCAAGAGGGATCCACGACCCTGTGGAGATGGTGATTATCCAGGTTCAGAAGCTATAGGAGAATAAGGAAGGCTCAGAGTTAAGGACAATGCTAGGACAGAGAAAGAGAAGGAAGTTCTGAGACAGGACAAAGAGGTGTCTTAAAAAAGGTATTTGGTTAACTTTTTAGTTGATTAATAGAAGGCAATTGACAGGAACTCAAAAGCTTCAGATTAAGAGACACATGAAAACTCAGATGATTTGAGATAAAATGCACATTTTCATGCAGAGAGAGGTAGGAAGGGCTGGCCCACTTTTCACTTTGTTCCGTGGATCTATTCTTTGAAGAACCATGTACATGCTGATTGCTGCAAGCATGGGAAATTCCTCACTTATTGGTTTGAAAGGTCATATTAAGAATCCAGATTTTCTGCATCACTCGGCCATGAATAGGACTTGATTCAGCAGCTTACAGTATCCCTTCCTGCTACAGAGTAATCTTAGGAATGCAATCGGCTCTGAATCCATTGTTCACTAAATGGAACAGATAGAGACAAACCCAAATTTGTGAAGCTGGAAAAGGTCAATACATCTCAAGAGAGAAGCTGCTCACCTTCAGATTGGTTACAGAGGAGAGATGCTCTCCCCATTTCCTTCTGGACTGTGTCCCTGCTGAAACCTAAATACTGTCAGAACAGCAAGGAAATGGACAGAGTCAACAGAGGCTGCAGGGCAGGAAGGGCGTGAGCCCAGCACTAGCTCTGTGGGTAGATGGAGTAGAAGCAATTTCAAACCTATGGACTGGGGTAGGAGATTGAAATTGGGCTGCAGCCTGCATGCTGTGGCTTTCTAATAGCTTGTCTTACGCATTGCACTTGATGTGAACCGTGCACTGGAACTTTTCCTTCCAGTTCCCTTAATGGAGCAGCACAGAGACTGACTTTATGTGTATAGTTGGATTAGGTGAACACCTTCATGATATAATTTATCGATTACCAGAAAGTCCTTTGTTTGCCTAAAATGCCACCATTAAAATTGCTGTTTTATTGTTTCTTCCAAGTGCTTTTTGTTAAAAATGCAGAAACTTCACAAAAGCTTAACAGTACAAATCTTATCCTACTCACTTAACACTTCAAACCTTGATTCAGCTAGTTCTAAGAGAAGAGCTGTCTAAAGCTAAAGGGAACACCAAAGGCAAGTAGAGGTGATCAGAAGGGGTGCAGAAGGTCAAGTGGTGGGGCCTCAGGAGAAACTTCTGGTAGGTACCACCAGTCTGCTGTTCACACAGACAGATCAAACTGCAATAATGGCCCCAGGCTTTAGACTCCAACCTCATGGCACACCATTTCGCTTATATCTCCTATGTCAAAATATATGTTGGTATTAGGTTATAATTTTTTTCTGTGTATTTCAGGGATTCCCAGGGAGAATGTGACTTCCTTGCAGGCAAACACTATGACGTATATATCCTTCTGTCTGCAGGATTCCCAAACCATGCCACATTAAGCACTTGTTAGATCTTTGTCATCTGAAATTTCAAGCCAGCTACTTCAAAATGTTTGGCGACAATCTATAGCAGTTTATTTTCTTCTTTCTTAAGTTATAAATGAATGCATGTACATAAAGCTACACCTGGACTGAATATAGTAGATCGATATAAAACTTCTAAGACAAAAATGAATTTGAAAAAAAAAAGTAAAAGATTGGTTCTGTTAAATAATCTTTACAGTTCCATCCAGCTCTGAAGTTCATGGTTCGGGATTTATGGGTGAAGTGAGTCTCCTCTGCCACACCTGTCTTCCTTCCAGCACTGCCCCGCTTTGTCCTCCCTAGAAAGTGGGCAAGTATATGTGCGTGCACGCTCCCTGCTCAGAGTCTGGTGACACTGAGGGGTCCTGTTCAACTCACATGTGACATCAGTTGAAGAGCCAGTTCAGTGTCTTAAATTTTGGGTTATTTTCTTTCTCTTATTTGTTGTCACTTAGTTTTTTAAATCTTTTAAAATCATTTTTTATTTTATTTTAAGTTCCAGGATGCATGTGCAGGATGTGCAGGTTTGTTGCATAGGGAAATGTGTGCCATGGTGGTTTCCTGCACCTATCATCCCAACATCTACGTATTAAGCCCACATGCATTAGCTCTTTATCCTGATGCTTTCCCTTCCCCGGCCACAGGCCTCGGTGTGTGTTCTTTCCCTCCCTGTGTCCCTGTGTTCTCATTGTTCACCTCCCACTTGTAAGTGTTATCACTTGTTTTTAAGAGCTTATTGTATCAGTTTGTTGTTGTTGTTTGTTTGTTTGTTTGTTTTGAGACACAATCTCACTCTGTCCCCCAGGTTGGAGCGCAGTGGCTTGATCTTGGCTCACTACAGCCTCCACCTCCTGGGTTCAAGAGATTCTTGTGCCTCAGCTTCCCGAGTAGCTGGGAATACAGGCACGCACCACCAAGCCCAGCTAATTTTTGTATTCTTAGTAGAGACCTCGAGTGATTCCCCTGCTCTAGACTCCCAAAGTGCTGGGATTACAGGTATGAGCCATCATGCCCCACCATTAAGGGCTTATTTTAAATGCAATTATAATGTTTTCTTTGGAACTGATGGAACGCCCTTCTTTTCATTAGCTAGCCAAATTCCCATGATTCCAGAACAAATATACACAGTTTCAAAGGACAGGTATTTAGGCAAATAATTTCTATCTCTAGCATCTTACCCAATGTCTATGAAGTAGCTGGCATCCAATGAAAGCTAGTTGAAGGAATGAATGTTCCATATGCAGTCATAAAGGTAATACCCTAAACTTTGGTTTAACAGTTGATCAATGAAATGTTCTCCTCCCACTCCTTAGAAGAGTACACATTATCTTATGGGGCCAAAGAGTGGATCTGAAATGATCTCCTCCTAAAGGAACTCAGAAGTAGAAAGTAGAACCACGTCTTCCATGGATTTTATTTTCGAAAAAAAAGGATAGAAATTAGCTTATAAGTTTCTTCTAATAAATCAATCCTTTTTCTCCTCTTAAACTTATAATTATGAAGGGAAGTATAATAACATTTTCCTGCAAAGAGATTTAGTAATTCTGGCAGTACTTCATTAATCACTTAATCAGTGTTCAAGCAGAACTGATGTCCTTGACATGTATAATCAATCTTGATTCCTCCCACATTTGATTTTCATCTTTTAAAAAATCCAGCCTATTTTCACATTATAGTTTTGTTAGAGACATTATGTGCATATAATAACAATCAGAATATTGATACCTATATTAAGTCTCCTCGTAGTCTGTTTGAACATAATTGTTTTCTCTTCAGTGAATTTATGGAGATTAACAGTGCCAGGATCATATTCTATTATAACTTAATGGAAAAATGGGCTCAAGTCATTTTTTAACTTAGTATATTTGGAGGCAGCATGTTGATTATTATTGGTGAACCAGAGCTACTTGCCTATGGCAGATTCTGAAAAACTTTTCTAAAGCTATTTCCTAAATGCAGCTGGCATGGAAATATAAGTAGCACCCCAAAATTAAGCAGCAATGGATTAGGTGTGTCTAATATGTTCTGCTTTGGAAAGGTAATTTTGTGATTGCTGGTGTGATACAGAAGTTCCAATTTCTGCCACCCTTTTTCTCTTAACACTTATTAATTTGGAAGTTTAAAAGCATTATTGGCCAGGTGTGGTGGCTCACACCTGTAGTCCCAGCACTTTGGGAGGCCAAGGTGGGAGGATTGCTTGAGCCCAGGAGTTTAGAGACCATCCTGGGCAATATATTGAGATCCCGTCTCTACCAAAAACAAACAAATAAAAAATTAGCCAGGTATGGTGGTACACACCTGTAATCCCAGCTACTCAGGAGGCTGAGGTGGGAGGATCAGTTGAGCCTGGGAGGCCAAGGCCTCAGTGAGCCGTGACAGTGCCACTGCGCTCCAGCCTGGGTGACAGAGCAAGACCTTTTTTCAAACCCCTTGCCCCACACAATATTTATTCACCCCAAATGTTAGGTTTGTAATTTTCATGTCCACTTATTCACAGACCACCCATTCCCCACATCTACACACTGCTTGTCAACACCATGTATTTTTCTCTTTCCTATTAAAAAACCTACAGTGTAGACTTTACTGGTGGGTAATGCAGAAAATCAACAGATGAAGGCTCTTAATTCATCATTGCACACATATTTGAACAAATGAGGCAAAGATTTTGTTATCTGGTTGTTTGGAGAGTATTTTTCCTCCAAAAACGGTGATAGCAATTGTTTAAAAAAAAAGCGATAGCATTGTTTAAAACTAAAATGTCTGCACCCACTGTGTGCTGCAGAAACTGCAGTAAAAATAAGCTTTTGTGCTAACAGTGTAAGAGGAGAAGCCTTTGAGGGATGCTGAGATTAGCACTCTGTAGGTTCAACCAGGTCTGCAGCTGGATCTATAGACCAAGAATCAGGAAGTCAGAGGGATAAAGTAATAATGATAGCTCCCATTTCCTAAGGCTTTTCATGGTAGTATGTGGTGTGCTTTTCATGGGCTATTCAATGGAATATCCTTAACATTCCTAAGAGGTGAGTACCATACATATTCCCAGTTCAAGGAGGAAAGACGAGGCTCACTGAGATGGAGCCATCTGCCCAAAGTTACACAGCGGGTCCATGATGGTTCTACATGACTCCAGAGCTCTCAACCACTAGCCAGGTCGTCTATGTACCTATCTGAGGTGTATAAACTGAGGCACAGTCAGTACGTTGCAGAGCTTATAATACATTTGAATATATATATTAGGTAGAAGCTGAACTACAAAACCATTATAGTAAAGTAATTATCCTTTGATGAAAAATTAATGAACTCTAGGTTAGCTAGAAAGTAATTAGTAGGTTACAACAGAAATTAAGGTGAACATTCTACCCAGGCATGAAAAGGGGAAAAGGAGAGTTGGACAGAAGGTTAATTATCGGACTCCATGTCACACTGATGAGAGGTGGATTTGATTTTGAATCACTATTACTAATAACCATGCAGACAAGGCCCTCATTAGGAAAACAAATTTCCTGATCTAAATGAAATCTCCCTAAAACCATGCATTTTCCCCACCCCACCCCCTCTCTTTTGCTCTGATGTACGGTGATCAAAACAATTCTCTGACAACTAATTCAACTCCTCAAATCTATGGCTATAAGTAAGGTCATCAATTATTAAATGAGGTATAGCATTTATTAATACATTGACAATCTTTTTGAAACAGTATCTTAAGTGATTTTGGTAACTGTAAATCAGTTCTCCTCAGGCTGATTAACTTTGGAGAAACCAAAAGAACATTTACTAGAATGAAGCATTGTTCCCTCGTGGATCTGTGAGAACACCTGTCCTGCACTGTCCCAAACCTCTCCAAGGCCTCTGCCTGTACCTGTTCTGCCCTCCATGACACGACCCACCCTAAACCCCAGGCATTCGAGGGAACCCTATCATGTCCCTTCAGAGTTTTGAAAAATAGACAGGAAGTAAAATAGAAAAGGGCAACCTAGCTACTGGGAGAACAAGAGTGCCAGGGCCTGACCAGACATGACCGAGGTGACTTCAGCAGCCAAAGGCCGAAGCAGCAGCAGCTGGTGTGTTTCATCAACAGCAAGCGCTGACTGAATTTCCACTATGTGCGCAACACACTCCGTGCTTAGACCAAAGAAATGAGACTTGGTTTCCATCTTCAAAAAGCCTGAGAGAAAACAAGTTCATACTAACTGTTGAGTACTAGGTGCCTTCCAGGCCCGCAACTTGGGTTAAGTCAGGTAGCAGGCTGGCAGCTAACATGTATTCCCTGGCTGGGTCCCACCAGCTTTTCCACAGGAAACTCACCCAAATCCCTTCTTCCAGCTCCAGGAAGGAGAGCTCAGGGGCATATCACAAAATGCCTACTTTCTCTAACCGTCCATGTGGCCTCTGGTTTCTGCCACAATGGTGGTCCGTCACCTCTCGTGTTTCAAGGTGTGGTGCCATAGCTATTGGCCTGGGCATCTACCTGCTTCTGCCAGCCCCACCCAGTAAGCCATCTCCTACTAAGAGTCTATCCCCATAGCAAGAGGTCCCTGCCTCCACCCTTGTACTGCTGAGAAGCACTGTGTTCTGACCAGCATTGAATCCTGCATCACAAAGCAGCATTTCATTGATAGCCTTTCGGTTTTCTACAGGAACTTGATGGTAGAGAGTTTCATTCGGTGGCTCTTGATTCAGCAGCTGTGTCCCTAACATTCTGGCACTTGTCTGAGACAGTGTTGTCCCATCCATGGGCACCCAGTGTCCCTCCCCAGGAGCCCTGAGTATTATTACCAATCCCCCTCTCTAACCAATTGTGTGAGCGCACCTTCTCTGTCAGTAACAGACCTGAGTGGATTGACAGGTAACCCTTGTTCCTATATGGCCAGTGAGGTCTTAGATCAGAGCTCTCCCATTGGCTCCATAAGCCCTTTTACGCTTCCCAAGAAACTCCTTTGTTTTATGGAAATAAAGCCCTTCAGATGGACCCTGCTCAACAACGCCAGATCTGTGGGAAATGGCCGGCAACTGTGGCATATCGCACTTAGATATGCACACTGAGATCCTCATGATGCTAGTGAATTATATATGAAAATTTCATGCCAGGTCTTTGATTTTTGTTTCAGATAAAGGAATATTTATTATCCAAAGTGAGAGTCTGAAGGAATGCATTCAAGCAGGTAAATCGGTACTGACCCTGGAGAACTGCAAGCAAGCAAACAAGCACATGCTGTGGAAATGGGTTTCAAACCATGGCCTCTTTAACATAGGAGGCAGCGGTTGCCTGGGCCTGAATTTCTCTGCCCCAGAGCAGCCCTTAAGCTTATATGAATGTGACTCCACCCTCGTTTCCTTGCGGTGGCGCTGTAACAGGAAGATGATCACCGGCCCGCTGCAGTACTCCGTCCAGGTGGCGCATGACAACACAGTGGTGGCCTCACGGAAGTATTTTCATAAGTGGATTTCTTATGTGTCAGGTGGTGGAGACATTTGTGAATATCTACACAAAGGTAAAAATAATTTAAAGAAGCACTCAGGGAATGGTATTTTTTTAAAGTTTGCCTATAAGTAAAGATTTGTAAAGCATTATATGAAAGAAGTATACAAAGCCTGGACCCTCAGGGGACTTCTGCTAAATACATTTTAGTTGCTTCCTTGCTTATGGTAAAAGGGTTATGAGAGTCTCAGAATGGACATACTACATTCTACTAAAGAAGCAGAACTTCTCAGAATTGAAAGGTATTGGGAGGAAAAACATGCAAGCATGGTCGGTGGGGAAGCATGGTTTAGAGGGGAATTTCATTTTCTATGGTTATATTTGTCATTTCTAAACAAATAAATAAATAAATAAATAAATAAATAAATAAAGTTACATAGTTAAATTCTAAAATCTCAAACTTGTCCCTCAGGGTTTGTTTGGTGGTTCACTCTATCCATCCATCCATCTATCGATCCATCCATCCATCCATTCATCCCACATTTTTATATAGCACTGCTGACAAATCCACCCCACATTCATCAGGCACTGGGCTAGGCACCTGGTTTACAGAGGCCCACAGGACAAGCGGAGTCCCTCCCCTTGTGGTGCTCTGTAGAGTTATGCTTTCAGAAGAGCATATCCTCCTAAGAATTCTGTACAGTCCTGGGAAGCAGAGCAAGGAACTCCTAAAGAAGAAATGATTAAAAAGAGACAGAGCCAAGGGCCAGGCATTTTCAGGGCTCACTAAAATAAAGCTAGTGCTGCAAATCAGCACTCTGAATAATCTGCAGTTCTGAAGAGGAACTTGATATTTTGCTTCATGTTAGCTTTTTTAGCCACATACCCACATTCATGGCGCATGCAGGAGAAGATTCTAGAGAACATATGCTTCTGAGTAGAAGGAAGGGGACTGAAAGAAAAGGGCATGTCCTGAAATACCTACGGTTCCTAAGTAGCCCTAACTGCTAAGGCTGGTGACTGGTGACATGTCGTGAGCTCAGGTCGCCCCCGGCCAGTTGTGGGAAAGAGGTGGGGCTCTCCACAGCTGGTCCTTTTGCCCCAGGACCTACCATTGGCAGCCCCAGTTGAGTCGTGAAAAGTTTTTGTTGATTCCTGATTAAGGCCAAGAATGACCAAGTATTGCAAAACCCTGAGAAGGCAGCCAGCAGGCCACATCTGCATGATGGTCTCACTCTGTAGAAGTCACCCAGTCAGCTGTCTGGCTTCACCCTCTCCCCATGTCAGCTGTTTGCCCCCTTGCACCCTCAGTGATTCTTTAAAAATGGAAATCTGAACCTGTCACTTTCCCATTTGAAATGCACAAGAGACTTGCCCCCACCCTCGGAGTAGAGGCCAAAGCCCACAATATGGCAGGGAGACAGCCCTATGTGCGCTGACACTCCAGTACATCCCTGGTTCCCCTTCCCAGAGGGCCTCCTTCCTCTTCTTCATTCACCCACACCTGTTCTTGTCTCAGATTCTTTTTACTTGCTCTTCCTTCTGCTGGATCAACTCTTGTCTAAAGACCTGCACTCTTGGGTCACCCAGTTCCTATTCAGAGAGGCCTTTCACTGCCCATTCTGTCCAAAGTAGTGCCCTGTGCTCCTCCACCCCGTCTCTCCCTCTCTCTCTTTCTCTCTGTCTCTCCTTCTGTCTCATGCATACACACACACACACACACACACACACACACACACACACACCCCACTCTGTCTTCTCATCCTATTTATTTTTCATCATGGCACTTTTCACTACCTGCAATGATACTGTATGCTTACTTGTATATTTACTTTCTTTTTCTCTCTCCTTGCTAGAATAGAAGTTCCACATTAAGGAACTTATGCTGGTTTGTTCACTGTTGTATCCCCAGTACTGAGTACACTAAATGCTCAATAAATAGTTATTGAATGAATAAATTAATAAATGCCTATGAATCTATTGAGCCTTAGATGCTAATGGCTGATGTATTTGGGGACTGGAAGGTATTATGAAGTTAAATCTCATTAAAGTTTCCTTCTCTTCCATCCACAAGTATGAATGTTACTGTGGCAGCTCACCATAGTAAGTAAACAAGGAGATAAATGCGTAAGCAAACCATGTATCAGCACTTCCTCTGAGCCCAGCTCTTGGTCTCACACTTCTACTGACAGGAGACAGTGAGAACCTGAGGGCTCACTCTGCTGTAATGAGTATCTGCCCCTAAGAGGGTTTCAGTCCATAAAAAATGCTTTTGATGTATAGCAGTTTCCAAAGGTAAAGCTGACATCATACTTATCTGACTTTGTACCTTTCTTTCTCCTAGATTTGCACACAATCAAAGGGAACACCCATGGGATGCCATGTGTGTTTCCCTTCCAGTATAACCATCAGTGGCATCATGAATGTACTCGTCAAGGTCGGGAAGATGACTTACTGTGGTGTGCCACGACAAGCCGTTATGAAAGAGATGAAAAGTGGGGATTTTGCCCTGATCCCAGTAAGAATAAATTTTGTCTTCTCTATATGTCATGAATGAATCAAAGAGGATTAGAAAGTTATCTGTATCTAAACAAAAGCACTGGGATTGATATATTGAAGTCTGAATAAACACCCTGATGCTATTAATTCAGATTTTGAATAGGATTTTTGTTTTTGCCTTGAAAAGACAATTCTAATGTATATTCTTTTTGCCATACATTCAAGAGATGTTAATTAGCCATTCTTCATTAAGCTCAGTGCATAGTGATGTTTTAACCAGAATTAAATTATAATACTCTGCGATCTCATTGATCCCAGCTTCTTGGCTGGATACTTCAAAACAAACCTGATTGCATATAAAACCCAGTTAGCCTTTCAATCCACTACCTCTTATGAGCTGCCTTAATTTCTCCACATCCAGGCTGCTGGTCTTGCCCATTGTCAAGTCCAGGCACCAGCTGGCCTCTTGATGATCTTTCTAAAATCGCAATTGCCCTCATTATTTCTTGACAGTGGATTCTTGTCTTGATTCCCTTTCCTTACTACTTACCTTCTGGATATAACCTCATTTTTTTTTCTTTTCTTATCTTGATTTTCAAAGGTCAATGGCAGTGGCAATGTTCTAACTTTTTTTTCAGTTAGTGCTTTATTATTTTATTTTATTTTTATTTAGCTGAAAAGTTTCCAGTTGTTCTCAAGTATTAGAGAATATTTATATATGCCTCTTACTTTCTATATTCAATTTCCTTTCCCGTGGTTTCTGTGAGTCAGAGAGTACAACTTTTACAGTCTTCATCTCCCATGCCTGCCTCCCCTCCGCATACATAAAATGCAACAAATAAATTTGAAGCAAAAGCAAATTGAAGAGATTAACTCCAAAGAATCTGATTTATAAAGTATCTGTAGAATTGTTTTCTAATCCAAGAGCTAGTATGGCTTAGTAAATAGGAAAGTATAAGCTTTGAAATAATCAGACAGGTCAAGATTGGAGTCCTGCTTCCTCCCAACAATGAAATTTTGGGAAGCTCTCTCCATCTTTCTGAGTCTCAGTTTCCTCAGCCATAAAATGTAGATAATGTACCTATTAGGATTATTGTGCAATTCAATTAAATGAAGCATTCAAGGCACTTTTCATAATATCTGGCACACAGTAAGCACCCACAAGGGCTAACCATTGTGGCCAGCAGCTGCAGCAACAATAGCAGCAGCAGCAGCAAACCCAATTTATCTTTTCAGCATACACTTCTGAATCCATGATTTCTCCTCTCTGTTGTCAGTCAATAAGCCCTAAGCTAGGCATAGTGGTGAATGCCAAGAGTTTTAGGACTTAGGATCTTCCCTTTAAGGAACTTGGCATCTAGAGAGAAGACAGGACAGACAGGTTTGCTGTATGCCAGAAAATGCAGGCTGTATTTGAGACAATGCCCTAGAATCACCTGGGAGATAGTTTAAATGCATATCCTGGCCCATCTTTCAGAGATGCAGTGGGAGCGGTATGTAAAACCCAAACATCTGCATTTTTGAGAAGTGCCCCAGGTGACCCTGGTGCAGATAATTCATCATCAAGCAATTAATAATATGGAGATAATTCTATGCAATATACATCTATATACAGGGATAATAGCAATACATTTAACAGCCAATATGGTATGGGCTATTGTTCAATCGTAGTGGAGACCTTAGTGTGGGGTTGGGAATTTCAGAGGCCCTCTGCTGATATTAACCCCTTAGCTGCTGGAATGCAGGGGTGGGGTGCAGGGAAGCCTGGGGCAGCAGTGGGTAATAGAGAAGCTGAGAACAGTGGCTATTCACCAGCCAGCATGAAAGCATTTCGTTATTTTATAACTGTCAGATCACCAGCCTTCTCTATCTGAATCTAAATGTGTGCATGTAGGTGTGTATGCATGTAATCCCTACACTCCTTGGATTCCTGAACCAGATGTCATATTATTTTTATTATTGTCATTTTGCTTGCATCATGTTTTCTCTTTCCTTTTTCATCCCCAATAGAGGTCATTGTTAAAACCAAATAAATGAACCAATACTAATAAAGTTAACACATACTTCACATGGCTCTAATACTAGGGACTTAAAAAAAAAAAAAACTACAACATTCTCCTTAAGGTTCTGAAAAGAACCCTGCCACCATCCTCTGTCGCTTACAGCCAATGATAGCTTCCCAGTGGAAGCCTGGGTTCCGTGATGCTCTGGGCTTTTCATGCCCCAGACTATCTATTTGTTCAGCCTCCTACAGCTCAGAAGCTTCCTCTGCTTGACAGCCTGCCAGATTCCAGCTCTCCTGACCTTTACCACAACCAGCAGACAGCATGTTTATTTGTTCAGTGCCAGTTTTCTTCCTTTCTCGTTACTTTTGGCTCCCGGTAGCCAATAAAACTCAAAATGACATGTCAGAGATTGAAACCTGAGCAAGCTGATGGCTCTTTCCATGGGGTCAGCAAGTGAATAGGACAGAGAAGAGTGGGTGGAATAAAGTAAAGGTCTGTACTACTGTATCTCATCCTTCTTATGTGGGAGTTTTTTTTAGATATCGCAGTGTAAAATGATGCTACCTTTAAAAAAAAAAAAAAAAGTTGATTGGCCAGGCGCGATGGCTCAAGCCTGTAATCCCAGCACTTTGGGAGGCCGAGATGGGCGGATCACGAGGTCAGGAGATCCAGACCATCCTGGCTAACATGGTGAAACCCCGTCTCTACTAAAAAATACAAAAAAAAAAAAAAAAAAGAAAACTAGCTGAGCAAGGTGGCGGGCGCCTGTAGTCCCAGCTACTCGGGAGGCTGAGGCAGGAGAATGGCATGAACCCGGGAGGCAGAGCTTGCAATGAGCTGAGATCCAGCCACTGCACTCCAGCCTGGGCGACAGAGGGAGATTCTGTCTCAAAAAAAAAAAAGTTGATTGTAAATGAGCAAAATTTAAATGTAGTATTCATAAACACATACACAAATATACCAGCAGTAAAGGATGTAATAAAACATCTTCAGCAATAAGGATGACATACAGGAATCTCTCTGGGTTTGCTTAGCGGCAATTACGGGCCATTCTAGGTCTTTCTTGGTGGTTTGCCTTACACAGCTGCAGAACCACACTTTGAGATATTTTTACAATACCAACCTGTGAAATGATATGGTTGCCCTTGAACCTTATTTTTATATAATTCTATAATAAAGCAGATTTAGGCTGGGCACAGTGGCTCACACCTGTAATCCCAGCACTTTGGGAGGCCGAGGTGGGCAGATCACTTGAGGTCAGGAGTTTGAGACCAGCATGGCAAACATGGTGAAATCCCATCTCTACTAAAAATACAAAAACTAGCTGAGTGTGGTGGTGGGCACCTGTAATCCCAGCTACTTAGGAGGCTAAGGCAGAAGAATCACTTGAACCCAGGAGGTGGAGGCTGCAGTGAGCCAAGGTTACACCACCGTACTACAGCCTGGTGACAGAGCAAGACTCTGTCGCTGCCTGCCCACCCCCTCCCCCTGCAAGAAAGAAAAACAAGCAGATTGATACAATAAAGGTATGACTACTCTCTCCTGAGCCCTCAACATGAATCAGCAATGCTATATGTTTCTGTCATGCAGCTCTCACACCCCACGACGACCCTGCCAACCTCTCTATTCTCCTTTAACTTCTAACCCTACCTTCCAGTCTCCTTTCTGATTCTCAGTAGGTGACCTCAATTCCTACCTCATAATGGCAAAAAGATCCATCAGACAGGCAGTTTGGCAACTTCCTGCTCCCTCGTCTTTAAGCCTACCTGCATCTGTGCCCATCCTTATTTCCTTCCTTTTATGCACGAGGATGATGTTCCTCCTCCTGTGTAGGCCAAGTCTCCCCACCTGGACTCTGGAGCACCCCATCCAACCTTCTCTAACCTGTATCTCAATGGTTCTCAATGTGTGGTCCCTGTTCCAGCAGCATTGGAATTCCCTGGGAGCTGGCTAGAAATGCAAGTAGCAGTCACACCCTACTGCTAGACCATCATATCAGAAATTCTAGAAGTGCAACCCAGCAATCTGTGTTTTAACAAACTTCTAGATGATTCCAGTGCACACCCCCAGTGCTTCTTTGCTGGGCCCTTTTCCTTAGCAGTTAACCCTGTGCGAGTCTTAAAATAACATCTTAAAAATATTGCAATTCTTTTATTCCCATTTCTGCCTCCTGAAAACACCTCTCTCTCTCATTCTCTATGTAAAGAGAATTCGCAAAAGAATTGTCTATACCTTCTTCAGGGCGCTGTCTCCTCTTGACTTCTACAACAATGCATGCCTGATCTGACTTTGACCTCCATTTCCACAGACCATTGATTCATTTATCCATTTAACAAACAGATATTGAACACCTACTATGTGCCAGGGACTTCTCTGGCTCCTGGGGTTATAACTGTGAATGTGAAATATGAAAGTCATCGTGCCTGCCCTGATGACATTCACATTCAAGTATAATACCCAAATTAATATATAATTACAGTTTATCATGGGTTCTACCTTAAGAAAATACAGTATTATAAATGAGAAACCAAAGTTAAAATTGGGAGTCATGGAAGGTTTTCCTAAGGAAGTTGTATTTGAACTTCCCAAGAGATGAGTAGAAGTTGTCAAAATGGAAAATGAGGGAATTAGATATTCACACAGAGATGCATGATGCAGCCATGTGCAAAGGAAGGGGAGAGGGAGTGGTCAGCATGGGATGCAGGCAATAAAGGGAGTATGTGGTTTAAATAGAACTAAAAAATAATAATAAAACCAAGTAAAAGACAGCATGCTTTTGATTCACCATGCACATGCTCTAGCAATTCCAATGTCATTGATCAAATATGCCCACCTGTCCAGGCTGACTGCTCCTCCACCCCCAGCCCTCAGCATGTCACTGGCCAAATATCTGAAGGTTTTGAAGGGGGAAAGAGGTTATTGCAATCTAAGGAAGTCAACATGGCAAGAGTACAGTGATTGAAGGAGAGAGAAACAAGACACTCTGAAAGGGCAGACAGAGCCCAACTCATGGACAGGCTAGATAGTTCAGAGTGTCATAAATGTAAGGACTTAGCTAATTCTAAGTGCAAAAGAAAGCCATCAAAGGGTTTTAAGCAGGGGAGTGATGATTTTTTTAAAAAAAAGATATTTAAGGATTACTCTGGTTCCATTATACTGAATGGCTTGGAAGGGAGCAAAAGGCAAATCCTGGAGGCCAGTTAGAAGGCTAGAGCAATAGTCTGGGCCAGGAGTAGTGGTGCCTTCAGTTAGGTGGCAGCAAGGGGATTGGAGAAATGTGGATGTATTGAAGATCTAACCTGTAGATAAACTGAACAGGACCTGGTTGTCAGGAGCTTAGCTGGACTGGAGACAGCTGAGCTGTCATGTGTTGGAGTAGCTAATTAAAGCAACGAACCAAAAATGAAGGTGTTAAGCTGTTGATCACTCACTACGATGGTATAATGAAGAGAATAAAAGAATTCGCCACCTCTCCCTGTTCCATTTTTCCCCAGGGAACAGCACCGCCATCAAGGGTCAGTGGATCAGCACAGACGTGGAGTTCAGCTCAGCTCACCATTGAGAGACCCCTCAACAACAACAACAACAAAGGCTTTTCAGTTGTATAGATTCTGGGCTGGGGTAAGGTGAGGGGAAGAGCTAGGAGTCAAAAAGTACTGAGCACTGAGTCAGAGTGGGGAAAAAGTGTCTTCAAGATTCCTCTCCTTCCCGCTCCATACCAGCCTCGGCAGAGGCACCTGAAGAGGACCTTGGCCCAAGGCCTCACACAGAAAGATACATAGGATCGGAAGGCACCTGTGCCAGAAATGCAAATAACACAGAGCATGATGGGCCTGAGGGGCCTGAACCCTTAACTACGACTCTCTTTAGAAACTGCAGTGTGCCAGCTCAGCACCAAGTCTGGAGTAGGGGCAGCTTTCCCCCATGAGGCCTGCCAGGTAAAGGCTTTGTAACTGCCTATGGTCAGGCCTCAAGAATCACATATAGGTTTTAACCAGGAATAGGACTTCTCACTCCTAAGAACTTGGAGGCTAGGAGAAAAAGTGAGACATTAATTCAGACTCCGTGTTTCTGACATGCATAGCTAAGTTTATGGAGATATACAGTTGGAAAAGAAAATTAAATACTATTCAGGTTGGCACATGTTATATGTGAGTCAGTTATGTAGAGATGTGGACTAGGTAGGTAGATGTAATGATCTCTATGTATTTGGAAGTTATAGAAAATGGATCCATGAGAACAAGTTAGATAGCCATGTGCAGAAAGAATGTGTAGAATAGAAAGGAAGGGGGCTCAGGGCCAAGTCTTGAGGCCTCCAACATTTAATTTGAGTAGAGAAGAATAAATCAGCAAGGGAGACTGAAAGGGGGCAGCCAGGGAGGTTTAAGGGTAGCCTGGCATGGGAAGTCAAGAAAAGAGTTAGTAAATCAGCACGGAGAGGAAACTCAGCCTGCCAAGTGCTGATGAAGGGCCTTGTTTGATAAAGTCTCAAACTAACAGTTGCTGAATTTGGCAACACAGGGGTCATTGATGGTCTTAAACAAGATATACATTAATGGCTAGATTGAGTGGATGAGAGACTAAGTGGGAAATTGGAAGAGGATGAAACACTTCCCAAGTCATTCTACGTATGCACTTCAGTTCATTAAAAAAGACATGTAGTTTAGGAGGGGAAAATCACCTATTTATAACGCCATGAAAAAGATTTTGGTAATCTCTCATCACATAATAGGAGACTCAAAGTTATATATGACACGATTGCTTCCCTGGAGCTCATAATTTAGCAATAGAAGAGATGATATAAAGACAATCAAAGATGTAAAGAATATAACAATAGGATTCTAGCCCTTAGATTAGAATTTTTCCAGAATAATAAACATACCTGAAACACCAGCCTTTGATCCTGCATTTTCTGTGGCTTGGAAGGAGAGACTATATGTAAGTGCAAATGCCCAGGTCAAGGTGGGAGCCTGTGGAAGGTGGTGGGTTCCCGGGGGGGCAGTCTTTGAGCCAAAGGTTAACATGTGGGATTTTCTTGGGGAGCCCCTTCAGGATCAGTTCTTGTGGAAAGGAAGGGAAGAGAGCAGGATTGCACAGAAGAGGCTCTGATGCAGGCCTGACGGCCCCTCGACCAACTCTATTCAGAGTTCTCGAGATTCATGGAGTGACATGCAGTCCACCCAGAGAAGCAGAGAAAGGACTTGTGTCTGCCTGTATAGAAGTACAAATTCTGGCCAGGCACGGTGGCTCAAGCCTGTAATCCCAGCACTTTGGGAGGCCGAGACGGGTGGATCACGAGGTCAGGAGATCGAGACCCTCCTGGCTAACACGGTGAAACCCCGTCTCTACTAAAAATACAAAAAACTAGCCGGGCGAGGTGGCAGGCGCCTATAGTCCCAGCTACTCCGGAGGCTGAGGCAGGAGAATGGCGTGAACCCGGGAGGCGGAGCTTGCAGTGAGCTGACATCCGGCCACTGCACTCCAGCCTGGGCGACAGAGCAAGACTCCGTCTCAAAAAAAAAAAAAAAAAAGAAGAAGTACAAATTCTTATACAGGCTGAGTATCCCTTATCCAAAATTCTTGGGCCCAAAAGTGTTTTGGATTTCAGATTTTAGGATATTTGCATATACATAATAAGATTTCTTGGGCACAGGACCCAAGTGTAAAGACAGAATTCATTTATGTTTCATATATACATTATACCCATAGCCTGAAGGTAATTTTATACAATATTTAAAATAATTTTGTGCATGAAACAAAGTATTGACCAAAACCCATCACAAGAGATCAGGTGGTGTCATATCCGCACTCAAAAAATTTTCACCATGTTGCCCAGGCTGGTCTTGAACTCCTGGGCTCAAGTGATCCACCTGCCTCAGCTTCCCAAAGGGCTGGGATTACAGGCAGGAGCCACCACACACAGCCTCTTTCTTTCTCTTTTTGTAGCAATAGGGTCTCGCTTTGTTGACCTGGCTGGTCTCGAACACCTAACTTCAAGTGATCCTCCCACTTCAGCCTCCCAAAGTGCTAAAATTACAGGCATGAGCCACTGTGACTGTCCTAAAAGGTTCTTATGCACACCAAAACTATGAACACACCCCCGCTCCCCCATCATGGTCTCAGCTGTCATGGTGGGTGAGTATGGCTGAACTAGTGCCTCATAATACGTAGTAGCATATTGTCCACCTCAGGGAAGGCCTAGCATTTTAACTGAAAACAATCTCTAAGGATTCCATCTCAATTGGGAAATTTCAGCCACTACGGCAAAATGGTTACTGAAAATTTCCCTTCTCTTTTTCCTTTCTTTTTTTCCTTCCCTTCAGTGTTACTTGGTGATAGCCTTGTCTTCTGCCTTCCTTTAATCTTGGATCCTTCTATAAACACAGGTATCAGTCAGGAAGCTCTATAGACAACCTTAGATTTATATGTGATTTAAAACCTCTGGAATGTATGTTGCAATCAGACATGAAAATAAACTTTCCACATTTCCCAAGGGGACCATCTAAGTGTTATGAGGGAGAAAAAAACAAACAAAACAGATTTTATTGTCAAATAAGTTTGAAGTACACTGAATTAAAATTAAGCACATTTGTTTACTCCAAAACTTCTCAGAGCCTTGAATATGCTAATGTTCGTTGTGAATTTCCCAGAGAACCCTATGCATGCATTGTGTCTCAGATTTTCTTGGGGAGCCTCTTAAAGTTGTCTTACTTTGGGAATCACACTTTGGGAAAGGCTGTCCTAGATTTCAGCTGGTTGCCTGTCAGTCATTTTCAGTCATGCTGCAGTATGGCTCACATTCTCTGCATTCTGACATTCTCTGTTTGAGTTTGATTTCCGGTCATTATTGTGGCTACTTAGTTCACCTTGGAATTTGATTTAAAATGTTAGCAAAAGCACCCAAACTCAGTCTTAATTTTCTGTTATTTCAAAAAACTTTGGACTTCAGCTCCACATTTCATACTTTATTTAATTTACTTTTGAGCATACTATGCAGTCTTCGGCCAGTGTCTTACAAGTGGATCTTGCTTCTATTCCTCTTGGCTGAAAGAACTTTCTTAAACTATATGTCAGTGTTCCGGTGCTTGATGTTTATTTGAAAACTTGTGTTTACTATTGACTTATATTCCTACTCTATCCTTTTGTTTTAGCATTTTGTATTTGGGAAGAAATGCCTTTGAAATAACATTTGTATCACTAAAATGAACTTTTAAAGACAGACGTTTTCAATGTAAAGTTCTAAATGACAAAATAACTCAGATCTTATTTTCACAAATACTTCGCTTCCATTTCCTTCTCTTAAAACTGGTTCCTGTTATTACTCTGGAAAGGATTATAGCTTCTTCATAGGTGATTTCTGATATTTCCTGACGTAAATCATGAAAGAGTTTAACCATATCTTAACAATGGGATAGCAATGCAGATTTTATCATAAAGACCTAATCAAGAATAGATAAGGCACTGAAGTTTTAGAGATTGCAAGATGGAATAATTCCATTCGGATTTATCTTACAAATATGTTGCTGTATAGATGAAATAAGACTTGGATGTTTTTAACGGCCATTGTTTCCAGCTTCTGCAGAAGTAAGTTGTGATTCTATTTGGGAGAAGGACCTCAATTCACACATTTGTTACCAGTTCAACCTGCTTTCATCTCTCTCTTGGAGCGAGGCACATTCTTCATGCCAGATGCAAGGAGGTGCTCTGTTAAGTATTACAGATGAAACTGAAGAAAATTTCATAAGGGGTAAGTAGGTGGATGATGCACATTGATACTGATACAATAAAAAGACTGTTGTTAACTGTTTTCACATATACAAAAATATATTCTGAAAAAAAGCTCTTAAAAAATATTTTTCTTTCCTTAATATGGCCCAAAACTCTCACCCAAAATGTTTCCATGAACCTTGAGTGATTCCATTTGGCATCCGGTGATGTCTTTCTTATTTTCTCCCCCTTGGAGAAGAGAATTTGAGGCCACAGCAAGGGACCCAGGAGAGTTGCAGTTCTAACAAGTGAATCAGGAAGATTTCTAAATTTAAGGGCTATTTCTTGCTCTTCTGGAGATCTTAGCCATTCCATTTCCATTAATAAATCATTAAGCATTTTATTAATTAAATGGAATCTTACCTATCATTCACCATGTGCAGGTACATCATAGGCCTTCTGGTGGGTCCCAAAAACAAAATCTTAAACTTTGGTGGGAAAAGCAAAAGCACATATATGTTAACTAGCAGTATAGACAATAATGTGTTAAAAGAATTGTGCCAGTAAACTAAGACTTGTGTTTCACTCATTTCCTACACTCTCCTCTTACTTTTCCTTTATAGATTAAATGTATTTGTATGTGTGTACATACACCTCTTTAAAAACTTGTGGAAACATTAGAAAATATCACAAAATGAGTCACTTTCATTAACAGTTTTTGATGCCAGTTTTTTTCAAATATTATTGCATATATAGTCCATGTTTATTTTAGAATAATTTGTAAAATTCAGGTATATAGAAAGAAAAACCAATGAAAAAGTTCCCATAGTTCTGTAATCCAGAGATAACCGTGTCTCTCTGCAAAAACATATAAATTCATGTGTACATACATAGTATATATATAAAATGGTATTATATGAAAACATGGCAGCAGCCAGGCGCAGTGGCTCACACTTGTAATCCCAGCACTCTGGGAGGCCAAGGCGGGTGGATCAGTTGAGGCCAAGAGTTCGAGACCAGCCTGGCCAACATGGTGAAACCCTCTCTCTACTAAAAATACAAAAATTTGCCGGATGTGGTGGCATGCACCCGTAGTCCCAGCTACTAAGGAGACTGAGGCAGGAGAATCACTTGAACCTGGGAGGTGGAGGATGCAGTGAGCCAAGATCATGCCATTGCACTCCAGCCCAGGCGGCAGAACCAGACTCCATATCAAAATACATAAATATATAAATAAAAAATAAAAATAAATTAAAACATGGCAGCTATTGCACAGTGGTTAGGAGAGCAGGGAGCCACCTGGGTTTGAATCCTGCCTCTACCACTTGAGTAGCAGGGTTACTCAAGCAAGTGATTTAACCGCTCGGTGCCTCAATTTCCCCCTCTACCAAGTGGAAATAATAATAATGCAAATTCCTGATGTGGATTACATATTTTAATACAGGTGAAATCATAGAAAAGTGCCTGGTGCACATAACAAACACTCAGTGTGTGTTAACCATTTAACAACAACTATGTACACAGTTTGGTAGTCTGGTTATTTTATTTACCTGCATATAATGAACATTTGCCTGTATCTATAAATATAGATCTACATAATAATTTTTAATGGTTACATAGTAGTATAGGTTAGTGGTAATATATTGATCGAATCTCCTTTTACTAGAGATATATTGATGAAACCATTTGTTTTTTATTTATTTATTTATTTGTTGATATTATAAACCATCCCTGCACATAGCTTTGTGCATACCTCCCCAATTATTTTTTTATAAGTTTGCAGAAGTGGGTTCACTGGATGGAAAAGTAAGCACACTTTAAAACTTTTGTAAGTCATTAATATCTTCCAGAAGGATTGTAAGAAATGAATGAGCAATGTGTGCCCACCCTTTCCCCACAGCTGTGCAAAAGTCAGAAATTATTATTGAATTTGATTTGTGTAAGTCATAGTGCAGAAAAACATCAATTTTCAAAATCATTATAAGCCTGAAATGGTTTTCATATAAAAGTTTACATGCCATTTATGAATTACAATTATCTATCTTAACTGCCAGGATCTGTCATGAGAAGGTCTGGATTTATTCATCAAATTTGAATAATAATTTAAAAAAATAAGACATGTCAGGGACTTTGCTTTAACTACCTCAGTTGTATAATTAGTCTTTGGGAATTGTTTGGAAAAACAGAAGTCTGTTCATAAAGACAGAAACCTGTTCGTTCCAACCAAGGTATTTTTTAATGATGAAAATAATCTAATGTTTCTTGCTATTTCTGGTGAACATGTACTATGGTACAAGGAATTATCTAAGCTGTCATGAATGCCAAGAAATATCCAAAGGAATTTAAATTCGAGTTTCTTATTACAGTATTGTGGGCCAGCTTAGTCCTAAAGATAAATAGATGGTTTTTTGTGCCTTCAGACACAGATTATAAATTGCACAATGATTTTGTATCTGCATTATTAAAACAATTGCACAATGAGTATTCAAAATAATTCTAAGATAAGAATAATTAACTTTTTAATATTTTAACTAGATTTTAAAATGGCACTTGGCACTTGCCTGGATGTGAAATGTGAAAATTTCTCCCTGCCTTGTCAATCCATTTCACTTCTTATCATCATAAGACCTGCTAAATGATTTAATCAAATGGTGCTATTGAAAGGAATAATCAAATGGACATTAGAAAGAGATTCCATGTGAATGCCATGGAAACTTGGAAGGGTGAAACCCACGTATAGGATGCTGTTTCTGTTTATTGATTTCTGGGGATCTCAAAATTATAAAGCACCTTTTTCTCTTTTCCTAAATGGGTTAGGTTCTTTGAGTTTTTCACAATTGTATTGAAATGTCTAGTCACTGAGGATACTGCAGCCTTGTTATATGACTACAATGACCTTCACAACCTGGGTAATCATACAGTCTATCATCCAAACTGAGACTCTTTTGATAGTAAAAGGGACTGCGATTAATAATTATTCTGGAACTACCAGCATGAACCATGAGCTTTCCAGGAAAACAGGGGCATACGGTCACCCTGTTTATAACTCTTATCCGTCAGGGTCTTAATCTCAGGCAGGACCCCTGCATCTGACTAAAAATACATTGGGCTCTGAAGCAGGTGAATTGTAAGCGAACAATGCTCTCCTTTGTAGATTAAACGATTAAATGGCAACATTTCAAAGCGTCACAAAATTGCCACTTTCATTACGTTTCTGATACTGGGTTTTGGTTCCCCCCCCCCCGCCCCCATTTTTACTGCACAAATAGTACCTATTTGTTCTGGAAGAATGTTTAAAATTTAGGTGCACAGAAAGAAAAACTGAAGAAAAATTCCCATAATTCTATAATTTTGATAACTATGTTTTTCTGCACGTCAATGCATGTCTTTATTCATAGTGTCTTTAACAAACATGGTATTGCTTTAAACCGAGAGTTGTAGTGGACTGGTTAAGAGGAGGGGCCACAGAGCCAGCCTGCCATAAAAACTTCTTCCACCTCAAGCTGTGGAAGCAGCCTCTAGTTTGCACTGCACACAGCCTTAGGTCCCAACCTGCTAGGGATGCCCCAAGACACTGTGGTCCCTCCTGTTGAGCAGACAACTCCTGGTGGCTCTCACACTGTACACCCCTCCCTGATCTACTTCAGCACACTTTTTTACCTTTGAAGATGTGCCTCTGTTCACTTTCTGGGAGTGACCCTGCACACCTCCTCCTCCACCCTATAAAACCTTTAAGTTCATGAGCTCACTCAAGTAAGATGGCCTCAAGTGTGCAACCATGCACCCTTGTCTAGATTGACAACCCTGAAAGGCAACATTTCTGGGTACTCGCATGAAGCATTCAGAGTTGAAAAACAGCTGTCAGTGAGCCTGCTCTGTTTCTCAAGATGGTGGGAACCTGCTTTATCACTCAGAAGCACCACGTGCATTCTGTGCACCTTTCCTGTCATTGACTGGGATTAATTTCTGACTCCATGATCCAGGAATAGGAGAACAAGAAAGATGTGTAACACTGGATTTTTTTTTTCTTTTTTGAAGCTTCATAATTTTCATTTCAGAGCACATGAGCAGTAAAGCAGTGGAGGTGTGGATCGGTCTCAATCAGCTGGATGAACACGCTGGCTGGCAGTGGTCTGATGGAACACCGCTCAGCTACCTAAATTGGAGCCCAGGTACCCGCAGTGTTTTCTTTGCCTTTGTCACGTGGCATCATCCTGCAGCCTTACACCGCAGCATTTCCCATGCACATAGGACATGCTTTTTTGAGAGTAGTTTATAAACATTTTTTAACCTGACTGAATTCTTTTAAGGCAAGCTTTTCCAAACAAGAAAATAGAGTCCAGGAAGATAAGATTTTTAGCCAAAGGTGCAGGAGAATTTGGGTACAAGCCAAGATTCCAGTCTGCTGCTTTAAAAATAGCTACAAATTGCAAAGTATCTCTCTACTTTAAGATAGTAAAATTGGGTCTTTTGGAATCTTTGGGAAATCATTTAATTGACATGCCTGGACTGTAACTGCAAAATCATGGATAACATCTTATAGGATATAACACCTTTACAGGATTTACTATATATGACAAGTGGAAAGGCTATCCCCTTGATGCTGAAACTACATTTCAATATATATTAAACTAGCTGCTTTTGCTTCTAATATTAAACACTCTTTGTATTTTCAGAGGTAAATTTTGAGCCATTTGTTGAAAATCACTGTGGAACATTTAGTTCATTTATGCCAAGTGCCTGGAGGAGTCGGGATTGTGAGTCCACCTTGCCATATATATGTAAAAAATATCTAAACCACACTGATCATGAAATAGTTGGTAAGTGTTTTTATTTTAAGTTGTTCTTAGGTGTTGTTTACTTGTCCTGTCAATATATGTAAATTTCTCTATTTTTTACTAATAATTCATAATGTAAACTTAGCTAAATCTAGTTTATATTTATATGAAAAAATGTGTAACTAGATAATAGCTGCTGTGTCAAAGGGACTGTTATTTTAACAAATGCATTTAGGTTTTTACTAAAAACTGAAAGAAACTAAGCATAGCAAACATTTTCTTCCTCTCTTCTAAAAAATTTGTACTCTTAGTCATTCTGTATTAGAAAAACAAGATAACATTTCTTTTTCTATTCTAGTTTTGAGTTTTATTTATTGTTCCCCTAGAAATTAAACATAATTTAAAAAACAGTTTTATATAATTATTTACTTCATTGATTTTCTGGCACACTCTGAATCTCTTATTAGTAACACACCCTCCTCCCTGAAATCACATGCAGGACTTTTTAGATAGAGTTAATACTTAAATAATATCTAATCACAATCTACTACCAGAAGTCCAATTATTTCTGTTTTCAGGTCTATAACCTCTTTCTAGTTTCTCTGAGAATTAATGTCTTAACTCCAAATGTAGAGATAAAAATATAACTTTTTTTTTTTTCTTTTGAGACGGAGTCTCGCTCTGTGGTTCAGGCTGGAGTGCAGTGGCACAATCTCAGCTCACTGCAAGCTCTGCCCTCCTGCCTCACTCTCCTGAGAGCTGGGAGTACAGGCACCCGCCACTACGCCTGGCTAATTTTGTGTATGTTTAGTAGAGATGGAGTTTCACTATGTTAGCCAGGATGGTCTCAATCTCCTGACCTCGTGATCTACCCTCCTCGGCCTCCCAAAGTTCTGGGATTGCAGGCATGAGCCACCGCGCCCAGCCAGTATAACCATTTTTTAAAGAATCATTGCAAAAATATTAGAGAAACTCTAGATTTAAAATAATAAGCTGAATTATCATTTTTAAATATTGTCTCTTACAATCAAGTTTTAACTTTCATTTTCCTTTAAATAGCTAAGCCTAGAAGTTTTGTAGAATATGGGGTACAAGTTGGGGAAAGAAGAAGCATCTTGCCATTTTTTAATGTAGAGATTTGTCCATTATTTCAGGAATTTGCTGAAATTGCTACCACCTGTTATTGTCCTTTTCCCTCCTTCTCTTCCTTCTTTCACATTCCTTTCTCCATGCCTTCTCCCTTCATTTTTTCTTTCTTTCTTATGCCATCTTGCATTCCCTCCTGCCACCCTTCATTTCTTCTGTTATATTTATCCTTCTGGTCTGCTAATTGAGGTCAGAAGACCAGAAATGGGAGTAGTTAAGTTAGCTTGTTTGGATTATTTGCTTTGCTTCAAGTTCAACACATTCTTCTGCGGATCGATTGAAGTCTTGCTTTTGTGACCCAGGCTGGAATGCAGTGGCGCACGGCAACCTCTGCCTCCCGGGTTCAAGCAATTCTGCCTCAGCCTCCCAAGTAGCTGGGATTACAGGTGCCTGCCACCATGCCCAGCTAATTTTTGTATTTTTAGTAGAGACGGGGTTTCACCATGTTCACCAGGCTAGTCTCGAACTCCTGACCTGAGGCGATCCATCCACCTCGGCCTCCCAAAGTGCTAGGATTACAGGCGTGAGCCACCACGTGCAGCCTAAAATTCCAAGTTTAAAAAGGGTGTCATGAGTACTTTTTTAGGCTGAAAACCACTGGGGTCAATGATATACAAAGTTCTAACAGTCTTTGGCCATAATTCCAATTGCTGTCAGAGTCCTAGAAACAATTTTAAAAGAATGTTTTGTTTCCCACAGTGAAATCATATTTAGTTTAAATTCGTTCTTAATGGAGGCACCTCGTTGTGGTTAATAAAATAAGGTAAAAATGCCATCATCAGATAGGGGACAGTCTCGTGAGAAAGGAAAACCAACATATAACATGTGCATCACCACTGCCCTCCAACGTCCAAGCATCATGGCACTGTGTTCCTGAAAGCCCCACCTGGCGTCCGTATCAGCCCAGAGCAACACCGTGGACACTCAAGACTTATCTTCAAAGTGAAACCTATTTGTCATCCCCATTTTAGAGGAAGTAGTCAGAGTTTTAGGCTCTTTTCAGCTGGGGATAAATATCTACCTCACCCGTACACTATGTATAAAATCCTTGGAATACCATTTAAATTGTATTCCATAATACTTCTTTTAAATGTAAAAAGGTTTCAAAAATGAACAGCTCTGTTAAATTTTATACCTAGCCCCAACACCCTGCTTTCATTGTATGTCCTTTGTCAAGTCTCTTTACTTCTTTGGTTTTGTTGTTGTTGTTTTACTTTTTTACTATTTTTAAAAATAAAATTTACTGTGTATGTTCAAAGTATACAACATGATGTCATAGGATATATATATATAGTAAAATGGTTATTTTAGTGACACAAATTAACACATGCATCATCTCACTTAGTTACCCATTTCCCCCGCTGTGACAAGAGCAACTATAATTTACTCATTTATCAAGAATCCTGAATACACTATATTAACTATAGTCCTCATGCTGTACTTTTAGACTTGTTCATCCTACAGATCTGCTACTTGTATCCTTTTTCCTACCTCTGCTCATTTTCTCTCTTTGACTCCTAGTAACCTTTTATCCTTTCAGCCATTCTGTGTTTTGATTAGATAATTTGATCTATTTGCATTCAGAGTAATGATTGATCGGTAAAGACTTACTATTGCCATTTTGTTCATTGTTTTCTGCTTGTTTTATAGATTCTTTGTTTCTTTCTTCCTCTCTTATTGTTTACCTTTGTGATTTGGTGATTTTTTGTGTGTGTGGTGCTAAATTTCGATTCCTTTCTCTTTATCAGTTGTGTATCTGCTATAGGTTTATTTTTTTTCTTTGTGGTTATCATATGGCTTACATAAAACATCTTGTAGTTATAATGGACTGTTTTACACTGATAACTGCTTAACTTTAGTTGCAACAATCACTCTAGATTTTTACCCTACCTCCAATAGTTAAAATTTTGATGTCACTATTTACATCTTTTAATATTGTGTATTTCTTAATTTATCGTAGCTATAGTTATGTTTTAGCAATTTGGTTATTTATTTATTTATTTACTTATTTATTTATGTTTTAGAGACAGGGTCTTGCTCTGTTGCCCAGGCTGGAATATGGTGCCATCATCATAGCTCGACCTCCTGGGTTCAACTAATCCTCCCACCTCAGCCTCCCAAAGTGCTGGGATTACAGCTGTGAGCCACTGTGCCCAACCTATTTTTGACAATTTTGACTTTAATCTTCATACTGGAGATATAAATGATTTACAGACCACCATTACAGTATTTGAACATTCTGAATTTGACTGTATATTTACCTCCAAGGAAGAAGGGGTACTCTGGAGGTTTGGCTCCAGGGAACAGGGCACCGCTGTAATTTGGGAACCAGAACCAGTATGGCACAGTGGCAACTCAAGCTCTAGGGGATGAAGCACCAGGCAGTGGTGACTCTGGACCCTGGGATGGTGGGGCACAGCAGTATCTCAGACTCTATGAGGTCAGGTTCAGTAGCAGCAAGGACCCAGGAATGGTGGCATATAGCTGTGGCCTGTTTCCTGGGGAGCAAAGAGCAGCAAAATGATGACTCCTTTCCCGGGGAAGGTGGGTTGCCTCAGCAGTTCAGGCTTTGTGGGACTAGTCCAGTTCCAGGCAAGCAGGGTGCTACAGCTGTTTGGCCTGTAGGGCAGGATGTCCCAGCCTTGCCAATGCTGTTTCCGTTGGATGCAGGGTACCACATCAGCCAAGCCCCACGAGGCACAGCTGCTCAGCTCAGCCAAGGCACCCATTCCCCCATGAGATGGGGCTGCTTCGGCGTAGTGTTGGGGGGTATGACTGCTTTGGGCAGCTAAAGCACTGTTTCCCCTGGATTTGGGAGCCACTTCAGCTCAGGTGCCAGAGGTGTGACTGCTCTCGGCAGCCAGGGCAGGGATTCCTGGGAGGCCGGGCGCCACTTCAGCACACATACTGGGGAACATGACTGCTCTGGGAGGCCAACGCACCATTTCTTTGGAGGCAGGGTGATAAGCCAGCTCAGGCTCTGAGGGGCATGGCACAGCAACAACCAGGAAAGGTAAATAGAGCAGCTTGTGGCAACTTGGCCACGCCAGGTAGAGTGAGAGCCCCACAGCAGTTTGGCATGGGGTTGGTGGGCCACAAGGTAGAAGTGGTGCAGTGGTCACAAAGTCTCAAGGATGGAGAGGTGCTGTGGCTACTCACTACTGGAGCAGAACATGACATTCTAGCAGTGGTTCTTTTTTCAAGATGGTGCAGCACAATAGCCCCATAGGCCACAGAGAGACAGGGTACAGCGACAGAACTTTCTCTGGGGCAAGCATAGTCCTGTAGACTCCAGGCAGCCCTCTCAACTGGGCTTAGTGCCTGTGAAGACTGCAGGGGTCCCCAGTGGCAAGGACTGTAGGTGACCCTGGTGGTGTTGGAGGCTGCTGGGGTCCTCTTGCTCATCATCCTTTCCTTACAGGGAGAAGTCTCTCCTGGCTCTAAGCTGCTTCCAACGGGGACTGGGGGAGATTGTGGGGGTGGGGGTGGCAAGGGTTTCTGTGCTCCATGTTGTTTCTGCTACTCCCTTGATGTGCTCCAGCACTCTCCTTCAGCTGCCTTTGTGAAAATGTAATCATTTGTTCGTTGCTTTGGCTGTTCCTGTGGCAGGGACAAGCGCCAGGTATTACCAGAAAGGGGTCCCAATCCAGACCCCAAGAAAGAATTGGAGGCGAATCCATAAAAGGAAAGCAAGTTTATCAGGAAAGTAAAGGAATAAAGATTGGCTACTCCACAGGCCGAGCAGCGGCTTGGGCTGCTCAGCTGATTACACTTACAGTTCTTTCTTGATTATATGCTAAACAAAGGGTAGATTATTCATGAGTTTTCTGGGAAAGGGGTATACAATTTCCGGAAATGAGGGTTCCTCCCCCTTTTAGAACATATAGAGTAACTTCCTGATGTTGCCATGGCTTGTAAACTGTCATGGCATTGGTGGGAGTGTCTTTTAGCATGCTAATACATTATAATTAGCACATAATGAGCAGCGAGGATCGCCAGAGCTCACTTTCCTCACCATCTTGGTTTTGATGAGTTTTGGCCAGCTTCTTTACTGCAGCTTGTTATATCAGCAAGGTCTTTGTGACCTGTATTTTGTGTTGACTTTCTGTTTCATCCTGTAGAATGCCTGACCTCCAGGAAATGCAGCTCAGTAGGTCTCAGCCTTATTTTACTCAGCCCCTAAACAAGATGGAGTTGCTGTTGTTCAAAGGCTTCTGACACATGTGTCTCTATCGGCCATCTTGCTGCCATCCCTCCTCTCCTTACTTCTTTGTACCTTCACTAGCTCATCTGGAAAATGAAATACTGAGGTTCATTTTATCCTAGATCTAGATCTAGATCATCGATTAGACCCTTCTCAACTCTGAAGATCTAGAATTCCATGATATATGTCATTTTGTATATTTCTGTTTTTCACATTTTTAAAGTAATCATATTAATGGCAATTTACATAAACTGTAATAAGTAATGTTAAAATAATTGTGGAAAATGACATTGTTTTTTGTTGGTTTAAAAAGAAAAGGATGCGTGGAAATACTATGCTACCCACTGTGAGCCTGGCTGGAATCCCTACAATCGTAATTGCTACAAACTTCGGAAAGAAGAAAAGACCTGGCATAAGGCTTTGCGTTCTTGTCAGGCTGATAACAGTGCATTAATGGATATAACCTCATTAGCAGAGGTGGAGTTTCTTGTAATCCTCCTTGGAGATGGTGAGTCCCAGCTGCCTTTGGTTTAAGAGGTATAAAATATGATGTAGTAACTACTTTTATTAGTAGAGTTGAAAAGAAATTTAAGTTATTTAAAAGTGGTTATTCATGACACATATATTTAAAGTTTCTAAATGTTATTCAGGAGTTCAAACTTACTGGATTTTTACAAAATATATGTTCAGAAACTTTGTAACATCTTCATACATGCCACATATATTAAATGATTTTTAACTTTTTTGTAAAGTAGGAAAGTTCATTTCCTAAAACTTCTAGTGAAAAACCTAAACCTGTAATTTAGCCTTATGGCCGCTAGATAGCAGTAGTGTGTTGTTAGCATGTAATCCACATAATAAAGGGAACCCCTTAGGCAAATAATTGGATTTAAACAATTTTAGCAGGTGAACATGGGTACTTTATTTGGTGAGGTGATGTTCAGACTGTTCCCCATGTATAGGAGTTTTAGGCTCCTGGCTTCCACCCAGCCTGAGTCCATCAGAGTTGGCTTGCTCTTCAATGTGTCATGTATTTGACAGACTTCTGCTGAAAAATACTGAAATTATTTATTTCATTTTTCAGTTTTTAAAAACACACAAAAAAATTCCAGGATCTACTTTGATGACATTTTCAATTGTTAGGTTTTAGTATGGAGTGAAAACATGCATCCTTCTCTGTTATTTTTCCTAATCCTTTGCATTTGGGATTAAAGAACCCTGTGGGCTGCTTATCTCAGCAAGGGCACTTACACATCTCTTTCAGCCACATAGTGTCCTTTCCTACCTAGGCTGTCAAGTTTTAATTCCTTTTCCAGCAACTCCACTTCAATTCCTTTAAGAGGTTTTGCTCCTTTCTTCTCATGGCAGAAAAAAGAAAAAGGAAAAAACATACTTTAAAAAATAGGTTTAAGAGGTACAGGTGAGTATTTCTTACATGCATATATTGCAGTGGTGAAGTCTGGCCTCTTAGCAGTCCCATCACCCAGATAGTGAACATTGTACTCAACAGGTGATTTTTCGACCCTCAGCCTCACCCCCTACCATCTGTTGGAGTCTCCAGTGTTTCTTATCCTGCCCCGTATCTCCATGTATCCCCATTGTTTAGCTCCCACTTATAAGTGAGAACATGCCATATTTGATGTTCTGAGTTATTTCACTTAGCAGAATCACCTCAAGTGCTACCTGTGTGCAAAAGGCGTGATTTCATTCTTTTCTATGGCTGAGTAGTATTCCATGATGTGTGTGTGTGTGTATATATATGCATATATATATGTGTATAGATGTGTGTATATGTGTGTGTGTGTGTGCGCATATATATATAAAAACATATTTTGTTTATCCAGCCCTCCTCTGATGGATGCTTACATGATTCCATCTTTGCTATTGTGAATAATGCTGTGATAAACATATGAGTACAGGTGTCTTTTTGATATGATTTTTTTCCCTTTGGGTATATATCCAGTAGTGGGATTGCTGGATTGAATGGTAGTTCTATGTTTAGTTCTTTGAGTAATCCCCATACTGTTTTCCATAAAGGTTGTACTAATTTACATTCCCACCAAAAATGTATAAGTGTTCCTTTTTTTTGCATCCTCACCAACATCTCTTGGGGGAAAAAAAAACAACTTATCTTTAAGCTAGACTATCATTAAAAGTTTGTTTGTTTCATGCCCTTTTCATAATCCGATGGGTCTTCCTATTTTTCCTTTCTCTAGGCAGAAGCAAAACCAGACTTTTCAGATCTACTTAACGTACATACACGGTTCTAGCAGAAACCAGAGCCCCAGGAATCCAACTTGCTTAGGCTTTGTTGTTGCATTGGCTTTGGCTCACACTCTGCCTCACTCATAAGGCCTTTATCAAGCAGATCTGGATATTATGGGGGTGTCTTAGTCCATTTTCTATTGATTATAATAGAATGCAAAGAAACTGAGTAATTTATAAAGAAAAGAACTTTATTTCCTACAGTTATGGAGGCTGGGAAGTTCAAGGTCAAAGGACCACATCTGAAGAGGGTGTCCTTGCTGGTGGGGATTCTCTGCAGAGTCCCATGGTGGCACAGGGCATCACATGGAGAGGGGGCTAAGTGTGCTAACTCAGGTCTCTCTTCTTCTTCTTATAAAGCCACCAGTACCATTCCCATGAGAACTAGTTAATCCATTAACCCTTTAATCCATTCATCAGGGCAGAGCCTTCATGACCCACTCAACCCTTAGAGGCTCCCCTCAATACTGCCACATTGGGGATTAAGTTTCAACCTGAATTTTGGAGGGGACAAACATTCAAACCATAGCAGAGAGGGGAAAACATTTAAGTAGACATTTTATGCCAAGACTTAAACAGATTTCATTATGCAAAGAAATAAAGAAGAAATCACATGTGAAGTGGTATATTTTGGTAGTAACTCCAGGGTGTTATCTCCTTTGCAAATAATAGGATCCCGTAAGTAATTTACATTTATCTCTTACAGAAAATGCATCAGAAACATGGATTGGTTTGAGCAGCAATAAAATTCCAGTTTCCTTTGAATGGTCTAATGACTCTTCAGTCATCTTTACTAATTGGCACACACTTGAGCCCCAAATTTTTCCAAATAGAAGCCAGCTGTGTGTCTCAGCAGAGCAGTCTGTAAGTCGATTCATTTGTTCAGTGCTCACTTTATTGGTCTTGTACTGAAGGCCACCTATGCTGGAGCCTTGGGCTATGGCAGAGACCAAGACAGGCACAGTCCCTGCTCCTCATGGGCCTTCCATGTTAGAGAGTAAACAAGTACACACAGAAAAAACATGGTAATTATGGTTGCAATGATTGCTCCAAGGAAATATGTGACATGATAGTGAAAAGCTTGGGTTGGGGAAGGACAAGATAGTCACAGAAAGCATTTCTGAAAAGTTGACATTTAAGCTTGGACTTAAAAAAAAAACTCTCAGAGAGAAAGGGGAAGAATATTCTAAGCAGAACATGCAGAGGGTAGCAAGTGCAAAGGCCCAAAGACAGACCAAGACTTGCTATGCTGAGTTATCAAAAAGGAGACCAGTGGTGAGGAGGTCGTAAGAGACGGGCAGTAGGAATTCTAAAATGCCAGGTTTCTAGACTGTGCTATAGTAATCAATAAAGTGCTTCAAGGAAACAAATGGCATGATCTGATTTACATTTTAAAATTAACTGTGGCTGCTACACAGAAAATGGTTAGGAGAGGGATAAAATGGAAGCAGAAAAGCCAGTGTGGAGGCTACATCAGAGTTGAATTAGGGTAGTGACTGTGAAGAGAAGTGGACAGATCCAAGTGTGCTTTGGAGAACAGGAGGTGTTGCTAAGTTAGATTTGGGGTGGGAGAGAGGTCGGCTTTTGGCTTGAGCAACCACGGTTTTGGTGGATGGTGGTGCCATTGACTGCCGTGATGAAGATGAGGGGAAGAACTGAGGGATGGAAGATTACTTTGGAGAGTGATGGTTTTTAAGCTCCTTTATCTTATTCACACAAAAGGATTTAAACAGTATGTGTAACCTCTTTGAAAATTATGGATCAGTGGCAAATCTTGCTCTTTTCCTCATGTGGATCGAGTGGTCCCAGTAGTCTGAACATCACATTCATCCCTATGTTCTAGTCTCTCATTTATCTAAAACATCTGATTATACAGAATTAGTTTAATCCCAAGCCATTTGAACAGTTTATTATGCCTAAAACAGACTTAATCTCTTTGATCAAGATAGCTGCTGAATACACTGGCTGAGTTTTAGGAGGTTGTTGGGACTTGGTAGATGCCCTTATTCTTCTAACCACCGAGGTACTCTGTCAAGTTCCCCCAAGAGGCAGTTTATTAAATGTTACTGACATGGCTTGACAAAGTAATTATGCCAGCCAAACAGGAAGCATTTCTGAGCACTTAACTTTTGTGACATGTTTCATGGTTTCATCTTTTAATGCTAGCACAGACAATTACAATTGTACAGTGCAGTAACAATTATACATGCTAAGGCCGTGTCTCTTAGCCCCATATGAAGAAGGAGAAACAATACCTCTCAATGTTTGTCTTGGGTCTAGCTCTGCTGAAATCCACCACAATGTTTTGTTTGTTTGTTTGTTTGTTTGTTTGTTTGTTTTTGAGACAGAGTCTCACTCTGTCACCCAGGCTGGAGTGCAGTAGTACGATCTCAGCTCACTGCAACCTCCACTTCCTGGATTCAAGCGATTCTCATGCCTCAGCCTCCCGAGTAGCTGGGATTACAGGCCTGCACCACCACGCCTGGCTAATTTTTGAATTTTTAGTAGAGGTGGGGTTTCATGTTGCCCATGCTGGTCTCAAACTCCTGGACTCTACCCTCCTTGGCCTCCCAAAGTGTTGAAATTACTGGCATGGGCCACGACACCTGGCCCACCACAGTTTATTCCACAGTATCTGCTGATTTATTGGTTCATTAGTTTTGATATAATTTAGGTGATCATTTCTTATTGACAGGCATGGGTATGTTGCTCTGCAAGTTTACAGAACAGGAGCCAATATTTGGACAGAGATTATTTTTTAAGAGATTGAGGATAGGTATTAATAGTATTGGACATGTCAGGACAATGCTGCCATAAGTGTAATATTTTGTGGCCCCTTTTCTGGCAACTCAGAAGCTCCTTGAATAGTAGATGTGGAAAAAATAACATTTATTTCCATGGAGTAGAACTCAGTATGAATATAATTATTATAATTAACAAGTTAACAAATCACAGTTGACAAAAATTTGAATATGAGAGCCTAGGAAACAATTCATTTGTTCTTCCATTCATCTAACAGTTCTTAACTACAGAATGCCTGACACTATCCTGTAACTGTATGGTTTGCTGGAAGACTCCCTGGGGGAGCGATGCAGGGCTCCTCTTACAGATGAAGGTGTCAGCCCTGGATATTGTATTTTTCTAAGGGTCATGGAAGGGCTCCACATTCCCCTAAAATTCTAGATGTGTGAAATACCACCTGGAATTTGAATTCTGTAACTTTAGTCTAAGGTTCTCATTTGTGTTATTTAAAAAAATCCTACAGGAAGATAAAATTTTAATCTGTTAGCAGTTATTATATCATTATTAATGAAAGATCTGAGAGTAGCCTTCAATAGGATTAGAGAAAAACGTGAAGGTATCTGTCTAGCATATAAAGAGGAGATGGGGTGGTGCTGTTCGAATTCCTGATGGAGGGATCATTGAAGGGTGAATGTGAATTTCATCTATGCCAGTATTACCTAGGGTGCTTCATGGTGGCTTCCAGGAATTTCCCCAGCATCAGGTAGAGACATGAAAGCAGCAAAGCATTTAATGTAACACTTAGAATTGGTTGAAGAGAGGTATCAGCACTCTCACTTGGTCAGGAGGATGGCTTCATCCCAGTGGTTCTCACAGTATGACCCCCCGACCAACAGCATTAACACCACCTGAAAGCTTGTTAGGAATGCCAATTCTCAAGTCCCACCAGACCTACTGAATGAGACACTGGTCTTGCAGCCCAGTCAGCTAGGTTTCAGTTAGCCCTCCAGGTGCTTCTGGAGCACACTCGAGATTGAGAGCCGTGGCTCTATCCCATCTTTTCACAGAAAAATTGAGACCAGCTTAATGGAAAGCCAGGCTGACCTTTGTATTAATCCTAGCTCCAATTTTTACTGACTCTAGGACCATGTAAAATGCTAACTCTAACCTTTAAAACGGGAATAATAATCCCTACCTCACTGGAACATTGAGATAATATATGAAAATCGCCCTGCATTAAGCCAACACATGGCAGCTATCAAGAAGCACTAGTTGTTGATAGTTGCTTCCACTCTCCCGCCCACCCAGTTATAGATTGAACACCTTGGAACTCATGCTGGAGAGAGGGGCCTCCCATCCCTAGAGAAAGTGTGAACCCTTTCCATGACAAAGTGGGGTGCTGCCTGAAACATTATCCCATGTGGGAGCACATTATTCATCATATTTTTATTTGTAAGAATTGCTATGCCCCACCAGCATCAGCACAGAGTGTATTCATTCTCTTGTAACATTTTTCTCCGTAGGAGGGACACTGGAAAGTCAAAAATTGTGAAGAAACACTTTTTTACATTTGTAAAAAAGCAGGCCATGTCCTCTCTGATGCTGAATCAGGATGTCAAGAGGTAAGTGCTGTTAACATTGCAATTTAGGTACAGGAACTTCATAGCTAGATATCAATTCCACCATCAATTTGAAGTGAATTTCTCTTTCTCCTCTCTCTCTCTCTCTCTCTCTCTCTCCTCTCTTGCTCTCTCTCTCTCCCAACCCCGCTTCTTTCCTTTCCTCTTTACTTTTTGTCCTGAGAAACATTGTCTTGCTATCTTCTACACGAGATTGCTTTTCTTTTGAGATTAAAAATGTAAATGGTCCTGATACAAGCATCTGTACAGTGACTATCCTGTCTGTATGATGCCCTGTCTCACACTTGATTTTCCTAGTTTTCTTTCTTTCTTTTTTTTTTTTTTTTTTTTTTGAGATAGAGTCTTGCTCTGTCACCCAGGCTAGAGTGCAGTGGCACGATCTTGGCTCACTGAATTTCTATCTCCTAGGCTCAAGCAAATCTCGTGCCTCAGTCTCCCGAGTAGCTGGGACTGCAAGTATGCGCCACTATGCCTGGCTAATTTTTGTATTTTTAGAAGAGACAGGATTTTGCCATGCTGTCCAGACTGGTCTCGAACTCCTGACCTCAAGTGATCTACCTCCTCGGCCTCCCAAAGTGCTGGGATTACAGGCTTGAGCCACTGTGCCTGACCTATGGTTTTCCTAGTTTTCAAGTGAGATGTCAGAAAACAATTGTGTTCCTCTGAGTCAGAGTGAACTATGCTGTATCAGTCTCAACAGTTTTCCAGACCTGGTTTTTATGCAACTATGCTTTAATTATTTTCTCTTCTGTCCAATTATTTGTGTTGCAATTGAACAATGACCCATCCCCTTAGAATCTTCATTTTATTCGTTAATCAATGTGTAAACATGTGAACTACTCTTCATACTCTAGCTGGATAATAGATGTGCCATAGCTGACATGTCACCATTTTATCTAATGATTACAATTTCTGAATTATAGCTGATATCTGATTAATCTCTACCTGATCTGAAATATTGAAGATGGGGCAGGGGCGAGGGTGGGGGTATTTGTCTTACTGTGGCTTCCTGGGAAACTCAACGTGTTTTATTTTTGTTGAAAGGACAATTAACTTTTTACACTGCAGAAATAGAACTGATGTTCTATTCAAACTTTTATTCATTGCTTCCCTTCCAGCCAGCATTAGCAGTATTTAAAGTTTCTGAGTTCATAGCCAGTTCTCTAGCTTTGTGAGGAAATTTCCATTAATTTTATTATGCATCAGTCTATGAATATGGTTTTGAAAGTTTTCTCTTTCTTAGAACGTTGCTTCAATGCAATTCTCTAAACAGTCTGCACTTGAAAAATCAATTTGTAAAATCAATCTTGATAATTTCAAAGCAAAAAAAAGTGATTTGTTTTTCCTTCTGAGTCACTTTTTTGGGATTGGACAATATGAGCAATTCCTTCAGTCTTGTCACCACCATCCTTTCATTTAGAAATGAAATAGCAGCTAGTGTACAAAGGGTTAACTGATATAATCAGTTATCCTTCCCGCATTTATTGTGTGGACAAAGCCTTGAAGTAACAAGTCTGTTTTTCTGATTATTCTATGCCAGATCTATTTTTCCCTCCCTTTTCTTGAGCCTGTTCAGTTACTGGATTTTTTTGTTTGCTTGCTTTGCTAAGCAGCCTATGATCTAAAAACTTGTAATGAAGAAGAAATGCATTATCAGAAAGGTCAAATTGCCAGCCTCCTTCTCCCTGTCCTTCCAAGTACAGGAGCAGTCTAACATCCCTGCTCCTATCCTGGAGGGATGCCTGAAGGAGCTGTATGGAGATGTCAGTTACTCACAGAGAGAAGACTGGGAATAGAGGTGAAAGAGAGTGAGTTCAGAGCAGATCCTAGATGGCTGGATGTGGGAGCTCCTGTGCTTCCCACCTCAGTTAATGATATGTTTGAACTAACATAGCTGATTTCTTTTTTTTTTTTTTTTTTTTTTTTTGAGACGGAGTCTCACTCTGTCGCCGGGGCTGGAGTGCAGTGGCCGGATCTCAGCTCACTGCAAGCTCCGCCTCCCGGGTTCACGCCATTCTCCTGCCTCAGCCTCCCGAGTAGCTGGGACTACAGGCGCCCGCCACCTCGCCCGGCTAGTTTTTTGTATTTTTTAGTAGAGACGGGGTTTCACAGTGTTAGCCAGGATGGTCTCGATCTCCTGACCTCGTGATCCGCCCGTCTCGGCCTCCCAAAGTGCTGGGATTACAGGCTTGAGCCACCGCGCCCGGTCTGCTGATTTCTAAATTAAGGTTTTCTTTAATTTACCGCAAGACCAAACTCTTTTCCAAGAAATTTATGAGAAATGATGTTATGACTGATCAAAAGCTGGCAAGTATTGGCATAGCATAAAATGAAGAGTGTTTTAAAACGGGTGAATAAATTAAAATAGATAAAAATCATGTGATCATAATATTGGGGAAAAAAGAACTAAAATAGCTCAGTTTAAATATAGAGGACTAATGAATGTATGTCTTTCATACTGTATGATTTCTGATGAGATCGGGCACGTTCAGGGTGGTATGGCCATAGACTGTACTGCATAATTTCAAAGAATAGAGCCACCCTTCATTGTTTCCAGGGTTAAGACGTAGACCTGCGTGTTTGTCATTTTTGTCTGAGTGCCAAAGCTTACTTTCTTCCCCTCTAAAAGGCGAGCCAGTTAATTTAGGAATAATCTTTACAGAAAAAAAAGAAAAAATACATATATTGGCCATTTTCTATTTGGAAGCATTATGCTCCAAACAAGACCATCCTGGACTGTGCCAGAATTGGGTTTCAGGCCCAGCTGATCCACTAGTTTGACTTTATCCAAGTCCCTAATCTCAATGAATCTCAGTGGGATAACATGAAATAATCAATATGAAAGTTGGAAAAATCTATATTATCTAGATATATATTCTCTTTGTTCATGTTCTCTTTCCCCTCTGTTCAATTCTGAAATCTCTATCTGCATTGTCCTTCTCTGATTCTCAGAACAGCCCCATAAATACTATTATTATCCTCATTGTATAGATGAAAAACTAAGATATTAAACAAGGTTGCACAGTAGTGGAGCCAGAATTCAAACCCATGCATCCTGATCCTAGAGCCAACACTTAATTTCTACCCTCCTGTCAGGGCCATTTATATGAAATTCTGTAAGTAGGAGAGAGAGGGTGGGGGGAGAGAGGGGGGAGAGAGAGAAAGAGAGAGAGAGAGACAGAGAAAGAGAGAGAGAGGCAGAGATCTTGAATGAGTGCCCTTTATTTTCATTTACTTTTAAGGTTTTATATTTTAAGTAAATTAAAAATTTTAGGTTTTAAGATAATAAATCAAATAAATGTAGAAGTAGCTGTAGTTAATGGTGTTACCAGATAGAATAAATATAAAAATATCAAGACAAAAATTCAAGGAGTTTTAAAGGAGTAAGAGAAGACAGTCATGTAGGTGGTAAAAGAGTATGCAAAAATATCTCTTGGTATTTAACTAAATCAGATTGTGTCCTTAATTTCCCTTTGATTCTTTTTAAGGGATGGGAGAGACATGGTGGATTCTGTTACAAAATTGACACAGTCCTTCGAAGCTTTGACCAAGCTTCCAGTGGTTATTACTGTCCTCCTGCACTTGTAACCATTACAAACAGGTAAATTAATTTTTTTTAACAGAAACGAGACGGCTTTGACATGAGGGCTCTTGGAATGACAAAATCTAGCTACAATCGTAACTCGCCAAAATCTAAATCGTGCTATACATCAAAGTACAAAATTATTTAAATTATTTATGGAGATGAATTTAAATTATACTGTGTTATTCCAGAATTGGTTTTTGAGTAATAAATAGTAAAATTTAAGGTGACCTTTACTTTCCATAAAGATTTATTGATTATCCAGCTTTTCTAATATATTCAGATGTTTTTAGATTTTATCTTCTAACTGCTTATACTGGAAAAGAAACACATTATTTATTTTATTTTATTTCATTTTTTTGAGACAGAATCTTGCTCTGTTGCCCAGGCTGGAGTGCAGTGGCGCAATCTCAGCTCACTGCAACCTCCACTTACCGTATTCAAGCAATTCTCCTGCCTCAGCCCCATGAGTAGCTGGGATTACAGGCACCCGCCACCACGTCCTGCTAATTTTTGTATTTTTAGTAGAGACAGGGTTTCACCATGTTGGCCAGGCTGGTCTGAACTCCTGACCTCAAGTGATCCACCTGCCTCAGCCTCCCAAAATGCCGGGATTACAGGTATGAGCTACCGTGCTCAGCCAAAACATATTACTTAACAAGTATTTTTTTAATGTAATGTATGTGAGTTGTATCAGGGTGTTTTTAGCAGAAAAGAAACTATAATATGTAGAGGATATTCAAATCCCTCACCGTCACTTCTGTCTATTTTATTTAGATTGAGACTTCTCTGTGCACATATGCCTTCCTGATGCTGGCACAGAGACTGTGCCCTTTTTACACTCCATACAATCTGCAGCATGCTACCGATGCATAATACCTGTAGGAGATAAAAGTACCAAGAGCAAAGGTGACCTCATATCACTATCGATGCTAGGAGGACAGTGGGGGCTGGAACACCTGGGAGACCCATTCCTCCTGGGGAAGACAGAAGCAGGGTAGAACTCCAGTGGTGCCACAGGAAACTACACCTGCAAAGCAAGTCACTTGCATATTTGCCTGGGCCATTGCCTTTAAAAATATTCACTGAATACCAGCAAATAGGACAACTGGTTTTACCTAGAGACCCTTCCCATGTAAATCTAATTTGTAGAGGAATTCCTGTATAATTTCTCTGCTCCTCCCACATTGGAAGTCAACATCCAAAGCTGCCAGTATGTCCTTCCTCCTCTTACCCTCTTACTTTCTTGCCTTCTTACCTAACTTCTGTTCCAAACAATGCACAGGCATGCATACACACACACATACACACACACACACACACACACACACACACACACACACAAAACACACATACACACACACACTCAAATGGATTGATAGCATTTGGCAGACTAAATCACCTGGCGAAACATTTTACTTTCAGGAGATCCTCCCATCGAAATATAGCACTACCTTTGATGTATTTCAGCATTGTTTTTAGTTTTACCTTTCTCCCCCCAGGTTTGGCTAACAGGCAGAAGAAAGCCTTTATCAATTTATTAACTCACCCAAAAGGTTCCAAGAACACCTTGGGTTGGAAGTCCTCCAGTCAGTGAGTCAACATTGGACTTTACAGGAGCCTGACCAATGAAGCTATATGCTCTTTTGTTAATTACAATTTCATTATGTTTTTTACCAAAGAAAATAAGTCTAATTGTTTCACCTGGTTTTTATGTCTTATTCTCTTTTTTTGTTTGTTTAATGTTCATTGAGTGCCTGCCACATACCTGGCACTGTGTTAATTATTTTTCATATGTTACCTGACCGCACAAAAAATTAATAGCCAAGAGTTTATTAGAAAATTATTTTTTGAGTACCTATTTTTTGAAAGGCCCCGTATTAAACACTGACATGCTACACACAAGAAATAAAAGGCATGCTATTATTGTCCAGTGCTTTCTGAAACCCAGCAGCTGAAGAGATAGAACATAGACACTAGAAATAAGTGAAGAAGGTAGAATAGCACAATAAATGGATAAACTCACAGTGACATTACAGATAACCCATAGCACCAAAGTGGCCCAAGCTAAGGCAGAAATCTATTAGAACAAATGCTTCACATTCTATGAACCCTTTGGGGACCTCATACAAATGACAGAAAGTATCTGGGAAAAAAAATCTGTTTCATTTTCCCCAAAACTGGATACAAGGCTATGTTGTGAATACTTTTAAATGTTTTCTCTGGTAAACTGTAGTCAGTTGCCAGCGCTCATGCCAGGTCCAGCTCTAAAGCAGAACTATGGCATAGGAAGTCTGTTTTTAATCCCAGTCTTGGCCTCCTAGGCCTGTCCAGATTGCCCTGTGCTGGCGTGCTGCCTGGTCACCAGTCAAGCCCTGAGGGAATACAGATGAACAGGGATGTGTCATCTGTCCAAGTCAGTTAACATATACTTATGCTACCCCCAAACATGTCTACATTCAAAGCAGCGACTCCAACACAGGACTCACGAGTTGAAGAAAGGAAGGACCAATGCTCTTGATTTTTAATCATTCAGAACCCATCAGGGAAGAAACAAGGGTCCACACTGTACTACTTTTGATTCACAATACACATTGGAATTTTTGCAAACAGCATCTTTTGTCTGAGAAGGTTTGGCAGTAGACAGAAAGTCTCTCAGATCCAGGAGTGTCCACTAACGGCCATGGTAATCATTTTCTTCCATTACTGATTTCCTGTTTTAGTTAAGACACTCCTGTCACTCTTCAGTACCCAAGCTTGTAGTTGCTAATTGATTTTCCACTCTTCTGCACAATGGAATGACAGGTTTGATGGGCACAATTAGAGCCACCTGCTACAAATTACTTATTTCTTTTGTGATCAGGCAACTGCTCCTGGTCTAAGACTTTTAACACTTTGTGGAATAGAGAGGGGAAGAAAAACAGATCCTTATTGTTGAGTAACAAATTCGCATTTGCTTGCTGATTGTTACAAAATTTTTTCAGGCCTGGCCACTTTGCTTCCAGACAAAGCATGAATGCAAAAGTTGAGTTCCAAAATTATAATGGATAATTGGCTAAATCCATGTATGTCTAAATTTTGAATCAATCAGCCATGGAATATTGGTACAAAATAACCCAAATGGCATTCAACTTTGTGAATTTTGCCAAAAGTGAGAAATTCTGCAATATCTCATTTTCTCCTAAGTTTATTTTACTTTCATTTGTTTTTGAGGCAGTGTCTCACTCTGTTGCCCAGGCTGGAGTGTAGTGGTGCCTTCATGACTCACTGCAGCTTTGACCTCCTGGGCTCAAGTAATCCTCCTGCCTCAGCCCCCCAAGTAGTTGGGACTACAGGCGTGTACCACCATGCCTGGCTAATTTTTTAAATTTTTTTGTAGAGACAGATTCTTGCCATGTTGCCATGGCTGGTCTTGAACTCCTGGGCTCAAGAAATCCTCCTGCCTCAGCCTCTCAGAGTGCTGGGATTATAGGCGTGAGCCACTGTGCCTCTCCTAAGCTTAAATGTGCATTATTTTGAAGCATTTTTACAGCTCTACCATTTTCCTGCAACTGTCATATCTCCCCAAAACACTTTTGCAGTTAATATTTTTTATTGTGGTAAAATATACGTAACATACACATAAACATAAAATTCACCATGTTAGTCATTTTTAAGTGTGCAGTTCAGTGGTGTTAACTGCATTCACATTGTTGTTTACCACTACCATCATCCATCTCCAGAACTCTTTTCATCTTCCCAAACTGAAACTCGGTACCCATTAAACAATAGCTGCCTATTCTCCCCTCCTCCCAGACCCTGGCAACTACTATTCTATTTTCTGTATCTATGAGTTTAACTATCTAGGTGTCTTATGTAAGTGTAATTATGTTTTTTCTGTGTCTGCTTTATTTCACTTAGCATGTTGTAGTGTCAGCATTTCCTTTCTGTTTAAGGCTAATTAATATTCCATTATATGTATATACACATACTGTTTATCCATTCATCCATTAATGGATATTTGGGTTACTCCCACCATTTGGCTATTGTGACTAATGCTGCTATGAACATGAATGTACAAATACCCTTCAAGTCCCTGCTTTCAATTCTTTGGCGTGTATGCCTATAAGTGAAATTGCTGGATCATATGATAATTTAATTTTAAATTTTTTGAGGAACCACCATACTCTTTTCCATAATGACTGCACCATTTTCCATTCCCACCGGTAGTGCATAAGGGCTCCAGTTTCTCCACATCCTAGCCAATGCTTACTATTTTCTGGTTGTTTTGTTTTGATAATAGCCATCCTACTGGGTGTGCAGTGGTATTTCACTGTGGTTTTGATCTGCATTTCGCTAGTGATTGATGCTGTTGAACGTTTTTTCATGTTCACGTGCTTATTGGCTAGCTGTATATCTTCTTTGGAGAAATGTCTATTCAAGTCCTTTGCCCATTTTTTAATTGGGATGTTTGTCTTTTCTATTGTTTAGTTATAGGAATTTTCAATATATTCTGGATATTAATCCCTTATCTGATGTATAACTTGCAAATACTTTCTCCCATTTTGTGGGTTGCCTTTTCATTCTGTTGATAGTGTCCTTTGATGCGCAAAGTTTTTAATTCTGGTGAAGTTCAATTTATTCATTTCTTATTTTGTTGCCTGTGCTTTTGGTATCATATACAAGAAATCATTGACAAATACAATGTTATGAAGCCTTTTTCCTATGTTTCCTTGTAAGAGTTTTATAGTTTTAGCTCTTATGTTTAGGTCTTTAATCTACTTTGAGTTCGTTTTTGTGCATAGTATAAGGTAAGGATCTAACTTCATTCTGTTGCAAGTGGATGTCTAGTTTTCCCAACACAGTTTATTGAGAAGACTGTTCTTTCTGCACTGAACAGTCTTGACACCATTCTTGAGAATCATTTGACATATATGCAAGGGTTTATTCCTGGTCTATTCCACTGGCCTATGCGTTAGTCTTTATGCTAGTACCACACTGGTTTTTTGTTTCATTTTGTTTTTGAGACAGGGTCTCACTCTATCACCCAGGCTGGAGTACAGTGGTTCAATCATAGCTCACTGGAGCCTTGACCTCCTGGGCTCAAGCCATCCTCCCGCCTTGACCTCCCTAGTAGCTGGGACTACAGGCATCTACCGCCACCACTCACAGCAAATGTTTTTTATGTTTTGTAGCAACAGGATCTCACTATGTTGCCCAGGCTGGTCTTGAGCTCCTGGGCTCAAGCAAGCTGCCTGCCTCAGTCTCCCAAAGTGCTGAGATTATAGGCATGAGCCAGTATGCCCAGCCCACACTGTCTTGATTACAGTAGCTTTGTAGTAAGTTTGGAAATCAAGAAGTGTCAGACCTCTAACTTGGTTTCTTTTCACAATTATATTGGCTATTCAGGGGTTCCTTGAATTTCCATATGGATTTTAGGATGAACTTTTCTATTTTTGAAAAAGATATCGTTGTGATTTTGATAGGGATTGCATTGAATATATAGATCATTTTGGGTAGTATGAACATCTTAACAATATTAAGTCTTCCAAGCCATGAATTCCATTTCCTTGTGGCTTCTTTAATTTCCTTCAGCACCATTTTGCAGTTTTCAGTATACAAGTCTTTCTCGTTTGTATCGTTTATTCCTATGTATTTGGGGGGCACTATTGTAAGTGGAGTTATTGACTTCCTTCTGGCCAAACTCCACATCGTTCTTCCTGTCGATGACCTGCCGGCCTCTGCCGGCGCCTGTCAGTGTGCTTTTGTACCGGTGTGTTCCTCTGGATGTCCAGTCGCTCGTCTCTCCTCCCACTAGGGTCTCGGGGGGTTTTATAGGCACAGGATGGGGGCGTGGCAAGCCAGGGTGGTCTTGGGAAATGCAACATTTGGTCATGAAAACAGAAATGCTTGTCCTCACCTAGGTCTGGGGGCACGGGCCGGGGGTGGAGCCCTAACCAGGGACCCTGTCATTCTCCTCCCAGCACTTCCCTGACCCTGTATTAATTACTTACTCTGCCTTGGAGGAGATAGAAAAAAGCAGATCGTATATTATTGAGAGCATGAACCAACTTAAGTGTAAGGAAAATTACAACAGCATGTAGGCAATATTTAGTCTTCTATACATTTCTTTTGAAGCATGTTTATATAAGGTTCTGCCAGTATGATCTGGATTAAAAAAAAGAACTTTTCCTGTTCCAAATGTGTGCTATTTACGTTATTAATAGAGTATCTGCAGAAAATATTTACTAAAGCATGATGAAAATCCATTTCCCCTGCAAAGATGAGTACCATAAGTGCCTAAGATCTCTAAATGTTGCTAATAATATCTGTAAGGCACTTAAAATTTTTACTTCTTTTTATTCTTCTCTCTTTTTATCTCCTATTTCCTTTGAGACTCCTCTATTCATAAATGACCCCATTGCTTTTGCTTCCCTTAGCAAGTTAAGGATGCACAGTAATGAAAAAAACCACCAAAATCTAATAAAAATGTCTAATTTGCTTTCTCCTTAGGTTTGGCTTCAGCCATTCCTTTCCCACTGACTCAGCAGGTCTGTCCAGAAGTCACCACTGTTTCAAATGTGTTTCTTCTAACTTTATATGTTCTAAAAATAGCTTTCTCAAGATAGTTTCAACTTAGCTGAAAAGTTCAATGCTAGTTAAGTTTTAATAGTCATGATTTTCTTGGTAGGTGTGCATGTGGAAGCATGTATGCAAGTTTTCTAGATTCTGCTTTTGACGCATTCATACTGGAAAGGGGGCACTGCCACCAATCACTAAACAGTAATTCATTCAGCTGTTTGGGAAGTACATTAGTGGATGTAGAGCCTTAGATTAGTTCCTGAGCTTTCACATTTTTCTTCAGTGAACATGCAGATGTAAACACATTTGAATAAGCTGAGACCTACCTGTGCCTATGAACACACTGATTTGGGAGACAAAAAATTGCTACTTTAATTTCTGTTTCTTTCTCCCCAGGCAAGTATGGTAGGTGGGTGCATGTGAACTCTGTATTAGTAAATGCTCATTCAGAAAAGCATAATATCTTTCCTCCTCCCTCCTGCCCAACCTTACCCCATGCATATTGTGGCATGGTTTGTGTGGTGTGTGGCCTAATTACAAAATAGGCCACATCGTACTCCAAGAAATGCATTGCTGGCCATATGAACTTTACTACCTATGCTTTGAAATTGGAGCTGGACTCTATTCCATGCAAGAATTAAGCCTCATATGCAAGAGTCAGATTCTCCTCACTCATGTATTTCTGGGAATTGCACTGGCATTCGGCATTTATTAGTAATGTTCAGGGTCTTTGGGTGTTTTCCTGCTCCATGTTCTAAAGAATTAATGAGAAATGCTTACTCTGCGGCCATTCTGTGCACTTCATTATGCTTTAATGACTTTTTTATTTCCCAGAAACTTAATATAACCACTTCTTTTTTCCCCTTTTAAGGTTTGAACAGGCTTTTATTACCAGTTTGATCAGTAGTGTGGTAAAAATGAAGGACAGTTATTTTTGGATAGCTCTTCAAGACCAAAATGATACAGGAGAATACACTTGGAAGCCAGCAGGGCGGAAACCCGAGCCAGTGCAGTACACACATTGGAACGCACACCAGCCCAGTGAGTAGAGTGAGCTGCATCGCCAACCCTCCCTCACTTCTGGCTCCTGTTTTCTTTACTCCAAATTCCTTCTTTTTTTTTTTTTTTTATTATTATTATACTTTAAGTTCTAGGGTACATGTGCATAACGTGCAGGTATGTTACATATGTATACTTGTGCCATGTTGGTGTGCTGCACCCATCAACTCGTCAGCACCCATCAACTCGTCATTTATATCAGGTATAACTCCCAATGCAATCCCTCCCCCCTCCCGCCTCCCCATGATAGGCCCCGGTGTATGATGTTCCCCTTCCCGAGTCCAAGTGATCTCATTGTTCAGTTCCCACCTATGAGTGAGAACATGCAGACTGCTGTGCTAGCAATGAGGGAGGCTCCGTGGCCGTGGGACCTTCCTGGCCAGGTGTGGAATATAATCTCCTGGTGTGCCCGTTTGCTTAAAGAGCAGTATTGGGGTGGGAGTTACCCGATTTTCCAGGTGTTGTGTGTCTCAGTTCCCCTGGCTAGGAAAAGGGATTCCCTTCCCCCTTGCGCTTCCCAGGTGAGGCGATGCCTCGCCCTGCTTCAGCTCTCGCTGGTCGGGCTGCAGCAGCTGACCAGCACCGATTGTCCAGCACTCCCTAATGAAATGACCCCAGTACCTCAGTTGAAAATGCAGAAATCACCGGTCTTCTGTGTCGCTCGCGCTGGGAGTTGGAGACTGGAGCTGTTCCTATTGGGCCATCTTGCTCCGCCCACCTACTCCAAATTCCTTCTACCCCTTGGTCCACCTCCTTTGATTCTTTCTTAATGTTTTCTTAATGCCTAAATCAACTACAAGGATCAGCACAGGTTAACAGGGGGTGACATATGGCTGATCTTTGTTTTTATTTATTTATTTATTTACTTTACTTATTTGTTTGTTTGTTTTGAGACAAGGTCTCGCTCTGTCACCCAGCCTAAACTGCAGTGGTGCAATCTCAGCTCACTGCAGCCTTGACGTCCCGGGCTCAAGTGATCCTCCCACCTCAGCCTCCCCAATAGCTGAGACCACAGGCATGCGCCACCACACCCAGCTAATTTTTGTATTTTCTGTAGAGACAGACTGGTATTGAACTCTTGGGCTCAAGCAATCCGCCCACCTTGGCCTCCCAAAGTGCTGGGTTTATAGACATGAGCCAAATTGCCTGGCCCGATGGTCGTTTTTAAAAGTATAATCCGTATGAGTCATTTGACATATTAAAGGTATAAATTCATCGCTCAAGACCACCACTGCCTTTATTAGAAGCAAGTCCAGTTTCTCCCTCCTAAAGTCTTTCTCCCCACCTGCACCCCACCCCCCACCCCATTATCTAAGAATCTCAGGCACTTGCTCAGTTCAGAATGGTCAGTTAAACTTCAAAGTACAGTGGATGGGCACATATGCATACATCCAGTCAGTTCACAGTCACTGCCTGGGGTACCTTAACCAGGATTCCAGCTCTACTAGTTCATCCTCAGGTGTTCGGCTCTGAATCCCAAGGCATGAAACTGTACCATGTTGGTCAGTACCAGAGAAACTGATGGCTTCCGCCACAGCCTACACTAGAACCTGTCTCTGTGGAACAAGCTTCAGGCTCTTGTATTAAGCTGAGGTCGACAGCCTAGACCCAACAGCCCCTATATTTCAGAGTGAGTTATTGCTTGCCTGGATCTCCATCAGGGCAATGCCAGAGACAACAGCAAAGAGTTACCAAGTTTGTATCTAGAGGAAATGGCTTAGGGGCCCCAGGCTCTTCCCTCCCTAAAGAGGAGGGAAGAGACACAGAGGTAGAAAATGTTTTTAAAATATTAACAAACATGGAGGAGAGGCTGAGTAATTGGAATGATAAAAGGAAAGGTTAGAATGAATGGGGAGAGGCAGTATTTGAAGAAAGAATGCTTGAATAGCTGTGTAACAAATAAAAACAGTAAACATTTATACAATAAACGTTTATTAGAATATGCCTCATATTTTATATAGGAGATTTAAAAACCACAAATTCAATTTCTGTAATGCTTATAAGACTATTGAGGCTTCCTACTTCCTTCCAAGTGCTGCTTGAGTTGTATCCCACGAGATTTAGTAGAGTTTTATAATGTTTCAATTTAGAATACATTCTAATTTCCAATATGAATATGATTTCAACCCATAAATTATTTAGAAGACTTTTTTAATTTCCTAAAATACAGGTGTTGCTAGTTCCTTTTGTTGTCAATACCTAATTTAATTGCACTGTGGTCAAGAAATACTGTTTGTTTGGTGCCTCTCCTTTCAAATACAAAGTTGGTATTATGGCCTTGCATGTGATCATTTTTTTTTATATATCCCATATGTACTTGAAAAGGTTGCATATTCTGCTTTTCCTACATGAAATGCTTCATATCTGTCAACAGATTATGTTAAATGTGTTGTTCAGATCATCTATAGCCTGAATATTTTTTGCCCACGTGATAAATCAATTGCTGAGAGTGTTAAATATCTCCTGCTACAATGGTGGATGTATAAACTTCTCCCTGTAGTTCTGTCGAGTTTTTATATTACATACTTTTTAGGCTGTTTTATTAGCAATGTACAAGTTTAGAATTGTGATATCCTACCTGTGGTGTCAAAATTGGTATAGTATCCTGAGTGATCCTCTTGTTCTCTCAAAATTATTTTCTCCATAGAGTTAATTTGTCCATGAATGTAGCTACAGTAACTTTGTAAAAATTAGTATTGGCCTAGTACTTTTTTTATTTTTTCTAACTTTGAATATTTTTGTGTTCTTAGAGTTGATGTATCTCTTATAAACAGCATATAACTAAATTTTTAAAACCTTATTCACACATTTGCTGTCCTTAACTGGAGAGTTTGGTTTACTTATATTTTTTGTGATTATGTGTAGAATTGGATTCATTTCTTCCATTTTATTATGTCCTTTCCATTTATCCTGCACTTTTTAGTCGTGTTTTCTCTTCTTTCTTGCCATCTTTTGAATTTATCTTTTTCTTCTTTTCTCATTTCATTCTTTCCCCTTTACTTATCTGGAAATTGTATTATCTAAATCTATGTTTTTATATGTTACACTAGCTATTCAACATGCCTTCTTAACAAAATCAGCAATACCATCTTTGCTCTCATCTTTAAAAGGATTATAATTTGCTGTTGCTGCCTAGTTTTGAAAATTCTGAACTATTTCATTTCTGTTAGCCATGATTTTGTTGTTGCTATCTTTGCAATGAATATTTGTTTAGATGTATTCATATGCTAACTATATTTATTTCATTTCTAGAAAGCCTATTTCTGTTTTAATTTGGTTTGTGGCTCTTTGTAGTCACTTGTTTCCTACTCATATTTTAAAGATTCTCTTTTATTTCCTTAAATATATCCAAGTTATTTTGTATTTGGTTTCTAGCAATCTCATACCTGAAGTTTTATGGGTCTGTTTCTGGATCTCATTTCTTTCACTTTGTGGGTTTTGCCTGGAACTGCTGACTTTTCTGTGTACTTTATTTATGGGAGTTCTCTAACCCCTAGTTGAAGTTGGGCTCCTCCAGTGAAAATTAGCATTTGTTTCCATCACTCAGTTTGAGGCACTACCAACTAAGGACCACTTTATAAGCTCTGACTGAGGTTTTCTTGAACACATAGGTAGCATGAGTTCGATGACTAACCTGCATGAAGTTTGAGTTGTGGTTATAAATTCTTTAGAAAGTTATTTCTTTTCTTATTATTCACTGCCAAGATTGACAGAGACAAGTTTCCTTACAAACAGCTGAGTGAGTATGTTCTCATGTACGCTTACCAAAAGTGACCATTTGGGATTCTATTTTATGCAAGTTTCTTCTATTAGACTTTTCATTTTGTATATCTGTTAAGCTTCATCTCCTTTCCCTCAAAATCTCCATATAACTATCAAAGCAGATGCTCAAGGTCTCCAGAATTAGAAAGAAACCTTTAGGGTAAATCCCACTAGGAAGGTAGTTTGGCTACCATGGTTCATACTTTTACTTCATTTGCAAGCTCTATAGATTTGTTTATTTTATGCCAACTCAGCCGTACATTTATAAAGATGTTTTCAAAATGTTTTATCTAGCATTTCAACTAGTTTGACTGAAAGAATCTTTCAGGGTACGTAATCTGCTGGTTATTTCTCATAGCACCATTTATTTTAACACATGAGATTTTAGGACAGAGAAGAGATAAACACATGTATTCAGGGTACTGCTCAATCTTTGAGATGTCTCCCTCTGTGTTTTTTTTTTTTTTTAATTTTTCTTTCTATAACCCTATTGCATAATTAAAGCCATTCATTTAATGAGCTTTTATAGGGCATTTGTATGACAAGGGACATTTAAAAATTACCTAATGTGCATGCCTTCATGTTGCTGTAATCTAGGAGTGGTGATAGCAAATACAACAAATAACTCGTATATACAGTCTTAGTCATTCCTGCTGCTATAACAAAATATCACACATTGGGTAATTTATAAATAACAAAAATGTATTTCTCACAGTTCTAGAGGCTGGGAAGTCCAAGATTAAGGTGCTAGCAGATTCGGTGTCTGCTGAAGGCCTTCTTGCAGCGCCCTCACATGGTGGAAGGGAAAAAGAGCAAAACGAGAGTAGAACACCCCCTCAGCCTCTTTTATAAAAGCATTAATCCCTTTCATGAGGATGGAGCACTCATGACTTTATTACTTCCCAGAAGGCCCTGCTTCTTAATACTATCACATATGAATTTTGGAGGGATATATTACATTCAAACCATGGCAACAGGAAAATATGTGGTGAGTGCTGTAAGAAGTATAAAATAAAGTATTCTAATAGTTAAATGAAGGGAAGATTTATTGAAGTTACCATAAAAGTTCAAGAGGAAGTGGCCTTTCACCTGGGATTGAAAATGTCTGAAATATAGTAGGATTTAGTGGTTAAAGAAGTAAAAAGAATTTTCTCAGCAGAAGCAAATATATGGATGGGGCAACTCTGAGAAATTTGAGGAGCACTGTGTATTTAGAGATTAAGATATATGCAAAAGAGTTGTAAAAGATAAGGCCAGAGTAGGATATTGAAACCACAGCCTAATATTACAAGCTAAAGAGTTTTCACTTCTTCTCTAGGTATAGGAAGCCACTAGAGGTTTTGGATCAAAAAATATTAAGATCAGAAGTGTTCTTCATTGAAGGTGTTAAGTAAGGAGATATAAATAGATATAAGAGACTGCACTGCAGGATAACATATGCATAAAGAGTACCTACCAACTACTGAGTTGGACTAAAGTTCAAATTCCAGCATTATGATCTCAGAGAAATTACTTAATCTCTCCATATCTCAGTTTCCTCTTCTTTAAAATAAGGATAGTAATAGTATCTACCTTACAGGATTGTTGTGAGGATTAAAAGAAATATTACATAGTTGCTACTGCATTGTAAATAATTAATAAATATTAGCCTTTCTTATTGCAGAGAAATAATTTGCAGGATTTTACCTAAAGCTACAGACAGTGACATTGCTAACCTATTAGGGTTCCTCACCCATACATTGTAAGATGCAGGACCTATTCTGTGCTGGACCAGTCACCAATGTGAGCACCCTGGGAAACCACAGAGCTTTAAAGGAAGGTATGACTGTGGCCCACACACACATTTCCCCAACACTTATGAGCTAGTGTTAAACGTTTTTTTAAAAATTCCTTTAGACCTCCTGAAATTAGAAGAAAGAAAAAAGAGAGAGATCAAAGAAAGTCAGTTTACTTTCTCTCTGTTAAATACATGGTTTAAAACCCTGTACTTTTGAATACTTAAGTTTAGAAGTTACACCATCCTAATGAGTAAAGAGCTGAACAAACTGAAAAATCAACAACTCTTCTTAGACCCATCACAAGGCAAACCACTGCCGCCCAAAACTGGAAAAATACAAAGATACAGAGAATCACAACTTCCTGGATCAGAAACCCATCAGCAGAAACCTCCAGAGGAACCAGTGCTGGCAGAGGAACATCTGAACTATCATTGATAAAATTGCTGGAGGCTCAGCACAGACAACTCTGAGGGTTCTCCCGGGTGACCCAGTCACAGGGGACCCCCACACTTTTGTGAGTTCTAGTTCTAGGTAATCTATCAGGTTATCACAGTGAAATATCAGAGAAAAAAATCCCTAATGCTTCCAGCAGAGGGAGAGGAAAAGGAACCATTTTGAAATATAGCAAAGCATTCTGTTCCTAACAAGGCCCCACCTCAGGAGAGGCTATTTTATCAGACTGCTGCTGGAGTTTTATCAGAGCCTGACTCATCTGGAAGAAGGGAAATCTACAACTCCAGCCAGCTCTATCCTTTCATGTGATGGAAAGGAAATACCCCGCTCCAGCTCTCTAGCCATCCTGTCCCACCAAGCAGGGAAAAATAACTGAGAAGCATTCGCTGGTCAAGGGCGCAGTCCAGGAACACAGGCTCACCAAAAGGCTGAAACCTAATGGTAAAATTGTAGAACACTTCCCCTCCTCTCACACCTTACCATTCCGTCGCAAAGGCCTGTTTACTGCGGTTTCTTTTACCCAGTATATTACATCCACTTTTCAACGAAAATATTACAAGACATACTAAAAGGCAAGAAACACAGTTTGAAGAGACTGAACAAGCATCAGAGCCAGTCAGCTATGACAGGGATGTTGAAATTACCAGACAAGCAATTTTTTAAAAATATGATTAATATGCTAAGGGCTTCAATGGGAAAAGTAGACAACATGCAAGAACAACTGGATCCTGTAAGCAGAGAGGTGGAGAGTCTAAGAAAACAAAACAAAACAAAACAAAAAGAAATGCTACAGATCAAAATACCATCACAGAAATGAAGAATGCTTTTGATGAGTTTATAGTAGACTGGACACACAAGAGAAAAGAATCTCTGAGTTTGAGTATGTGATAATACAAACTTCTGAAACTGAAAAACAAAGAGGAAAATGACTGAAACAGAACAGAATATTCCAGAACTGTGGGACAACTACAAACTGTGTAATGGGAATATCAGAAGGAAAAGAAAGAAATAAAGGAAAAGAAGCAATATTTGAAGTAATAATAACTGAGAATTTCCCCCAAGTTAATATCAGACACCAAACCGCAGATCCAGGAAACTCTGAGAACACCAACCAAGATAAACGCACGAAAAACTACATGCAGACACACGTAGACATGTATTCGAACTTCAGAAAATGAAAAATAAAGACAAAATCTTGAAAGAAGCCAGAGGGGAAAAAATACCTTACCTCTGGAGGAGCAAAAATAAGAATTATATCTGACTGCTCTTCAGAAATCATCGAAGCAAGAAGAAGGTAGCATGAAATATTTAAAGTGTTAAGAGAAAAAAAACCCTGCAACTTAGGATTCTATACTCTGTGAAATTATCCTTTAAAAATGAAGGAGAATTTTTATCAGATTTTATCTGATTTTTATCAGACAAACAAAAATTCGGGAAATTTGTTGCTAGTACATCTACCTACCTTGCAAGAAATATTCAAAGAAATTCTTCAGAGAGAAGGAAAATGATATAGAAGCTCAGATCTATGTAAAGAAAGAAGGAGCATCAGAGAATAAATGAAGGTAAAATAAAAACTTCTATTTTTCTTATTCTTAATTGATCCAACAAATAATAGTATGTTTAAAATAATAGCAGCAATATATTCAGACATAGGTGAGATAGATAGATGATAGATGATAGAGTTGCTTTTATACTAGTGAAATGAGTGACAGAGATGGCGCAAGGGATGAGAGGGACTTTGGGTGGTTGTAATGTGTCCGTGTAGGTTCATCAGTGGTAATAAATGTACCACTGTGGTGTGGGATGTCTATAGTGAAGGAGATTGGAGGGCAGTGGTGTTAGAGGGGAGCTCTCTGCATTTTGCACTCAATTTTGCTGTCAACCTAAAACTTTCTGTTATTAATTTTTTTAAATTATGCTTTTGAAAGATGCATGCAAAGTGAAATGAAGACAAATTAGTTTTTTGTATATAAACATCAGTTTAGGAAATTTGTATGGAAACTGGTGACTTTCCATAGCTCCAAACAAGTAACATAATTCGCTCAACAGAAAGACCTTGTTCTACAAATCTATGAATATTATTAAAATAAAGAGAGTAATAAACTTCCATGTCACACTATACTGCAAAAAAAAAAAAAAAAAAAAAAAAAAAAAAAAAGTTTAGGTATCATTTCTATACACTTAGGAATTTTGTTAGGAATGTCTATACTTGTCAAAATAAATTAATACATTTTGAGTAGAGAAAATCTTTGGTTTTTAATATTAAGTTTCTTGGGGGCATATTTAGATGTCGGAAATCTGGAATTGAAGCAGAGCTTCTTGCCATTCATAAGTTTCTGCTGTAATTTATTTGAGTGGCACTACTCTTTTTCTCTTTTCCCTAAAGCAAAAATAATGCCATGATGTTCAGTTTGGCTGCTCAAGCTGATTGACACTGAGTAAATTGTCTCTGAATAAGATGAAAATGTAAATCTTTTTGAAGAAAATAGCAATATAAAAGCTTCTGTGTTTCCCTTTTTCTTTTAAATTGCAACTTGCAGAAACACTATCTAAATCACCTTTTCTTTCCTGCCTGTCACAAAATAATACATTAGCTTCGTCCCCACGTCAGAATCTTAATCCAGCAAAGACTAACTACATGAATTGACCACTGAACAGGAAGCCTACAGCTTTTTGTAAACTCAGCCAGGACTCTGTCTTTATGTCATACCAGCAAAATATTCACCCACCCCACATCCCACACCACAGTGTATATTTGCTACAACTGACAAACCTGCATGAACACATCAGAACCCCCAAAGTCCCTCTCATCCTTCCTATCATTCCTGTCACTCATTTCATTTGCATAAAAGCAAATCAGAAGGAAATCACCTTTCCGCCATTTTTTTTTCAACTTAGTATTATGTTCACCAAATAGTATTACCACCAGATGGTATCTACCAGTAGTAGAACCACCAAGCATCAGAAATTATCAATTCATGACCAATCTTCTTCCATCTGTACCTTCACCCCTTTCCCATATTTTTTCATAGCAAATCCTCAACATCGTATTGTTTCATCTATAAATATTTCAGTATTATTTCCAAAAAATGGAGACTTCTTTTTAAAAGACATAATAATACAATTATCACCCCTTAAAGTAATTAACTATAATTGCCTATCATTATAAATCTTCAGTTAATGCTCAAATTTCTAAATGGCTCATAAATATTATGTAACGTATTTTACAGCTAGTTTGAATCAAGATCCAAAGAAGGTTCATGCTTTGTAATTGGTTGATAGATCTCCTAAAGTCTGTTTTCATCTCTGTGTTTCCCGCCCCTCCCCAATTTCCACCCCTGCCTTTATTTGCTAATGCAAATGTGCTTTGTCTTATAAATTTTCCTGCAGTCTGGGCTTTGTTGATTGTATTCACATCACATTGTTTAATGTGTTACTCTATTTTCTTTTTCATAAAATAGGCATTTTTATTTTTAAAAAGAATGAAAGGATTGATCAAAATCAGATTTTTTTTTTGAAAGATCGTTTCATAGGTAGTTGCGTGCTCTGTCTGGAGGCACATAATGTCCAATTTTTTTCTCTTTTTGTGATAGTAGCAGCCTTTGATGGTCAATTCTTAGATCCATTGACTCATTAGGGGTTTCTTCATTTATAACTGGGATAGTCCTATAAAGAGGTAATTCCTTTCAATCAATTTTTTGTTACCCCATGGTACAATTTTTATAGGAAACACAGAACAAATGCTTAGTTCTTTCCCTTTACTAGCTTTCAAAATAATTATTTCTTCATTAGCATCCTTCATCCATGACCCATTAGAGGTGTTTTTCTTTTTTTAGCATTACTTTGAAGTAAGGGTTTTAAACATAGTTGATATGTTTTAGTCCGTTGGAATTATCCTTTTTAATGCTCAAATTGCCCCATCTTTGTGATGGGAATCTCTTCAAGGAATATCTTCTGAATCCTTCTGATGTGATCCTAGTAGTCTTTGATAGTGTCCGTGCTATCTGGTATGACAAGATAGAAACTTCTGCTGCAGACCTAGAAGCATCCATTGCATCAAGGAACCCTGGTTTCTTTCGATGGAAAATGATATTATTTCAGCATCACAGACTGGGCTTCTGGGTTCTCGTTGTTTGTGGTTTGTTATTGTTTCTAGGCCATTTCAGTGGATAGATCTAGGAAGTGTGTTTGTGGGCATGTGCGTGTAAGATTAAACACTTTTTGAGCTCAGATTCATACTTGCAATTTGAATTCAGGACTACAAAGTTAATTAACCTATATTTTAACTATATTTCCTTTCTTTCATGCCAAATTTCCCATTCTTAAAACACCAGAAAGTCCTGTTATTTTTAGTAAAAAGCGACAACAAAGGCTCTCTATGACAGTTGGTATTTCAAGAGAAATGAAATATTCACATGAAACAGGAAAAATGGTTTTCATCCATACTAATTATTGCCACTGATTAAATGGAAAGATGATAAATTAGCTTCTCAATCAAGGAGAAGCTAATGCTTAGAAACTAAAATGTAATTTGTACCTAAATTCAAGATTCAATATAAGTGGAGGTTGCTCTATGGTGAAAGAAAATAGATGAGTCTATATTTGTTAAGACGTTCAAAAACACTTTTCCAAGTTATATTAGAGGCTCATAGGTGTCTGTATTGAGAAAAATAAACACTTTCGATCAGTCCTTTGCAGCCATCCATAACTCAGGCTCTGTGAAAAATGTTTTGTATCTAGACCTAGATACCCCTGGCATGTTCCATTCCTGTGGGATGACTCCGGGGCATGTTTACCCCAATTGTTCCGAGCCCGTGGAAATCTGCAAGTGACAAGGAAAATAAGATCCCAATAGAGCAAGTCAGGTTTATTTTCTTGAAAGTGCCCTGCACACAGTGAGGAGTAGTAAGAAGCCTGTCCCATCAGTAGGCCGATCCATTTTAAGGCTCATCAGAGCTCTGAAACGAACCACCACATAAATAAGGATAAACCCAGTCTAATTTCTGAGAAGCCCTTAGAACATTGACATATCTCCTCATAATCATGTAAGTAACTGTCATGCAAAGTAAAAATGTGACAGTAGATCTTCAAGGAAATGCTGTGGCCACACACAGGAGAGAAACAGGATCAGGGGAATGTGAGAGAGCTCCATGGAACAGGAGCATAATTTTAGGGGAACTCATTCATTCATTTATTCAACTGCTTATCGAACGCCCACCCACTCACTCTGTACCTTGATACTGTCTCACAGTAGACCCAAATAAATCTGGTTTCAAATCCTGGAGCAAGCCCACTACGTTTGTGACCTTTGGCAAGTTACTAAGCCTCTGTGCCCTAATTTTTCCATCTGCACAATCAGGCACTAATGCCCGTCTCAAAGAGTTTCTGAAGTTAAACAGGGAAAAGACCATATAAATTGCCTAGCACAGTGCCTGGCAGATACACAGCATTGTAGGAAACTTGCCTAGCCTACCCAAAGAGCTTCACTTTCCTCTGTTAGAGGAGAGAAGGAGAGAGAGGGAAGGTGAGAGGGTAGAGGACTTGAGAGATGAGGATGTAAAGGGTTGTTGCGGGGGAACTGGAAAATAAGTAGGCAGACTCAAGTGAAATAATTGCCTAGAGGCACTGAAAAGCCAGCACAAAAAGGTTTGGTCAATGGGTTTGTTTTTAGGTATTTGAGCAGAGAGGTGGACAGTGGAGGTTTTCCCAGCTCACTTAATTTTGCATAGTTAGATAACTTGGTGAATTAGAATTTCTTAATTGACAGAAAGTCTCCCCATTCATGTTTGCAGGAGAGAGTGAGTGGGGTGAGGGTATGGCAGGTAAGGAGAATCTGTCAAAATGTGAGATTCACCACTGAGAATAATTATTTTTCTTCCCCAGTGGGAAGTGAGTTATCAAATTTAAGAACATTTCTCTGAAAGAAAATTCGCCTCTGCTCTTTCCCACACCCTTATCCTTATTATTTGGCTTTGCAAGCATCCCCACAATATAGGCTTATAAATTTAGTTTATCTCTCCCTTAGCCTGGTCTCCCTTTATTATACCACTTTACTGCTTCTTTGAGGCTGAGACTCTAAAATTTGGGTCAAATGTTCCATTAAGTTAACCACTTTAGAATACCAATACCACTCCTGCAGCACTTTTCATCTTCATAGTGGTTCACAAACATCTCCTTCTTCACTAATGAAGATGAGTCGAATATCTTATAGCATCTAAAACCAAAGCTATTTAATCATTGTCTGATGTGGGAAAGTGAGACAAAATGCAAGACCAACAAAAAAGTATATTACATTTCAAACTTGCTGATTCAAACTTTTGAAAAATTCTTTGAACATACAGGCAGAACTCATGCCACAAAATCCTAGTTTTTGTAATGAAAATGGCCATAAGCATGATAGCAGCATTGCAGGGGTATATTTAGCTTTTCATATTTTATAGAGTGCTTTTCAATTCATTATTTCATTTGATCTTCATGAAAACCCATGAGAAGAAAAGGAATTATTATTCACATATTTTAGACAAGGCCTATTGTGATTAATTCACATCCTCAAGTTTCCAGTTACTGAAGATTTGTGCTGGGACTAGAACCCCAAACTTCACGCTCCAGGTCCGAAGTTCTTTCCACTACCTGTGCTGTGCAGTTTCTGGAGGTTCCACTGGGGCCCCTCAAAGGATGGGGGAATGGAGCAGGAATGTGTGTGTTCCCTCCTCTTTCAACTAGAGCAGCTCCACAAATATATTGAATTCGGGGCTTCCACATGGATTTCTCCGGTTCGGGTTTATTGCACAGAGCATGCAGCATCTCCTCTATTGTTCATGATCCAGCTGGACTGTGAGCTGCATTCTGAAGTTACTCAACAGGCCTTCAAAGCTCCACTAATGGCAGGGGCAGTTACATACTATAATCTCTCCCCCTTGCCTGCCCACAACCTTGCATCTATAACACCAGCTAGCTGTTCTCAGCCAGTAGAGCCGTCTGATGGATTTTGGATGCACCAACTCTTCCGTGACTTCCTTTTCTTCTATATGAGACATAGCGTGTTTCCTCTTTTACCACTGGCCATTTTTCCCTTTGAGGCTCTCTGATTAATCACACAGGCCTAGGGAGTTCTTCCAGATCAGAACCGCCTTGCCATGGTGATGCTGGTGCCTATAACACACTTGTGCAGCCAGGACTGTTGAAGACACAAACACTCATACACTCATTCTTTAGCAAATGATTCCATTCCTAAAGAGATGCTCTATGTCTTCCTTTGTCTTCTTTCTTCTCACTTGCACTCTTCGTTTTCCCTCTCTTTTGTCTTTCCATGAGCATAAAACAATCAGAACGTAGATGACAGGCACAATGCCAGTTACTCAGTATCTGAAAACATTGAAGCCATTACTTCTGAAGGGAAATTAAGCAAGATAAATATCAAGTAGCAAGTGACGACATTTTTTAAAGAGTCTTCAGGTACAGAATCATCGCAAGTCTTCAGATGCTTTGTCTATAATCACTCTCTTTTTACAAGCATGCCTTGAAAACTCATGTCTCCTTTTCATCCTTCAAAATTCAGCTCAAATGTCACTTCCTGCAAATGTTTTACTGACATCTCTGGTGAGGCTCCATCACCCCTTCTGATGTCTCCTCCAGAACTTTGAACACACCTTTTACTATGGCACTTTACACATTATATTTATTACAATTGCTTGTTTATGTGTCTGTATCTCACACTAAACTAAGAATTGGTTTTGGTTTGCTTTGCTTCATCCTTTTCTTTCAAGCAGCTAATATACAACCTAGCTGAGCACATTGCAGATGTACAATTTTTTATTGTTGTTGATGAATGTGAATTTAGTTAATTAAATGATCACCCAGGATTCAAGAAAAAACAAGCTCATTCTTACTCATTTTAATTCTATTTTTGGAATAGAATTGCTTTCTACTATTCTTCACTGAAATTTGAAGTGTATTTTTTTTTTTTTTTACTGTCATGAGTTGTATAGATTTTGCTGACAAACTTAAGAATCTTAATTTATACATTACTTCTGTGGAAAAACACATTTTACCTTCTAAAATGTTCAAGCATACACAAAGAAAAAAGTGGAGTTTTGTCAGCCTTGTCCCTGCCCCCAGATCTTTACCTCATTTAAAGAATTCATCTCATTCTCTTCATTCTTCCAAGGTTTACAGTTTGGTTTTCTGTTGTATAGTTTATGGTTTACCTTGAATCTGTTATTCACATATTTTCCCCTGTTGAATCCAGTTGTTAGAGGATGAGCACTATGCACTTTTCATTGTTGATTTTTCACAGTGAGATTTCGAAGTATAATATTGAAATACGGGGGATATTTTGGTTCCAGGTAGGAATAGCTCCTAATTCTTCATCATTTGCCATCTGAGCACAAAGCAGACAAGGTCCAAATTTCAGCCTTCACACTCTCTTTTCTCTCTTTCCCATCTTGCATTATTTTCTCCAGAGATGAAGAGAAATGACATAATCAGGTCAATAAGACATTCGTTTTCATCTTGATTGTTCCTGTCTGGGTGCTAATTATGAGATGTCAATTATTCAACACTCTAAAGAGCAGTCTTCTGAGCACAAAACGTTTTAGTTGTCTGGTATTAAAAGTGCTTGTTTTCTGCTTTTAGGCTACAGTGGTGGCTGTGTTGCCATGCGAGGAAGGCATCCACTTGGTAGCTGGGAAGTGAAGGACTGTCAGCACTTTAAGGCAATGTCCTTGTGCAAGCAGCCAGTTGAAAATCAGGAAACAGCGGAGTATGAAGAGAGATGGCCCTTTCACCCCTGCTATTTGGACTGGGAGTCAGAGCCTGGTCTGGCCAGCTGCTTCAAGGTGATACCAAGGTTACATGGGCATTCTTAACAGGACTAACACTATTTTAATTTGATCCATGTATCCCAAATTCCTTTATTCCAGGACTCTTTTTTTTTCCAGAACAGTGCCTGACAGACAGCAGGTACTTAATCAACATTTGTTGCCTGTCTCTGTCCTTTCAATCATATTCCAAATAATTTTTAAGTAAAAAAAAAAATCGACACATCTGGTGATATTGAAGGCTTCCTCATGAAGATTGATATCTGTTCAGCAGAAATACCATGCACTTGGCCAGGCATGGTGGTTCATGCCTGTAATCCCAGCACTTTGGCAGGCCAAGGCAGGCATATCACTTGAGGTCAGGAGTTCCAGACCAGCCTGGCCAACATGATGCCAACATGATGAAATCCCATCTCTACTAAAAATACAAAAAGTAGCCGGGCGTGGTGGCATGCACCTGTAGTCCCAGCTACTTGGAAGGCTGAGACAGGAGAATTGCTTGAACCCAGGAGGCAGAGGTTGCAGTGAGCCGAGACTGCACCACAGCATTCCATCCTGGGCAACACAGCAAGACTCTGTCTCAAAAAAAAAAAAAGAAAGAAAGAAAAGAAATACCATTAATCCCTGGAAGGAGGGCACTGTGCTCTGGTTATCACTCCTAGGGGAGAACTCTAAACACCTAACCAGTTTCTGCATAAGTTCCTAGCTCTGACAGGAGTTTTTGCACAAACTTGGCTGCCAGAGTATGAATCTGGTGAGACAGAATTCCCACACAACAAGATGGGCAAAATAACTTTATTACAGGGTGAGTACTCCTTTTCTGAAATGCTTGGAACCAGAAGTGCTTTGGATTTCGGATTTTTTTTTTAATATATATTTGCATAGTATTTACCAGTTGAGCATCCCAAATCTGAAAATTCAAACTCCAAAATGCTCTAGTGAGCATTTCCTTTGAGTGTCTGGTCACTGCTCAAAAAGTTTTGGATTTTGGAGCATTTTGGAGTTTGGATTTTTAGATTTGGGATGCTCAACTTGTATTCACAGACAGGCAGCAAGAAGCAATCGAAGCCTAGGATCTATGGTGAGCATTCCCCCAAGGCTCAGGAAAGCACCCCCAGGAAGATGGAATCTTGTCTGCACATGCCCCACTTTGCAGGACAGCTGAGGGCTCCGGAAAGCGCTCCTCTCTGGGTTTTTATCCGAGGTACCACCTGGATCACTGAGCTAAAGTATTGCAAGACATCCTATTCTAGGAGGGATAAGGACAGTTCCTCCTTATCTCATGATATTGCACTCTCGGTACACTCTGCCTGAGAATTGCCAAGAAAAAGAGGAAGAGCTGGGTCAGCAAGGGTCATCTGGGGACCTGTCCTCCTGCAATATTGTTAATACACCAAGTGAAGGAGGCAGACACTCAGAGGGTGTTAAGTCGTATAATTTCATATTGTTTGTAAACCAACAAATAAAGTTTTTATTATTGAATGATACAATTTTACTAATAAGGATAGCTTTTGCAGCTTGCCAGACACCTGAAGATCAAACAAATTAATGCATATGGTTGATTTGTATGTGTATAATGTGTGTGTGTGTGTGTGTGTGTGTGTATGTGAAGAAATTTCTATTTTTAAAATCAGCTTTAGATCCTACATTTAAATTAGTTCCTACAATCTTGTCAGAAACACATTTTTTGAAATATGATTTTTGAAAATGTTTGGTGGTTTTGTTTTGGTTTATTTTACAAATAGGGTTTCACTAAGTCTTGGGAGAAAGTTCCCCAGCAGCTCTGCACGGCAGAGCAGAACGAAGACAGACTCTATCTCCGGAACTGTTGTAGCTTGTACATGGCATGAAGTGGCTGTGAATGTGCTCAATTTAAATTGTACACATATACAATCCTACATTACATTCATAGAATAATAGGCCCAAAAGTGGCCTCGCCCAGTAATAAGTTAAACCTTAGAGATCAGTAAACTGAGGCATGTGAAATGTAGTGATTTGCCCAAGATCATGATTATTTATTGACAGAGTTGGAATAAATCCCTGGTTTGGGACTTCTGGTCTGGTGCCTTTTCTACTATATATCACCCTGATATGTCAACAAATGCATGGTGTGTGTGTGATAGGCATAGTAGTAGGATTTATGAATTTAGAGTGATTCAGGAAGAGGTTCCCAGAGGAGGCAAGTTTTGACATATAATTTAAAAGATGGAAAGGTTGTTCTGTGGTCCACAGGACTTGGAAAGATTCTGTTCTCAGCAAATAAGAGCCTGGGGAGGGCTGGCCACAGGGTGTACCTGTCTGGCATCAGAGGCTCAGGCTTAGTGCCAGGCAGTTAAAAATAAGAAGGGTACAGAGGACTGGGATTGCAAGCTGTGGGTCTTCAGTCCCTTTCCCCAATCTTAAATAAAGCCAACAGAAGACCTTCCATTCAGCTGGCTTCTTCCTGCCACCATGAAGACAGCTGAGAAGCAGCAGAGATTTTAGAGACAGCTGAACCACTGCATCTGCCAGTTCAACTAAGATCCAAAGACTCTAGAAATAGAGCTACCCTAGGTCCCAGGTCTCATTTCTCATTTCTTGCCCTGGGTCAGGCAGAGTAATGATCAGTCTGCTAATTCTAATCTGTCAGAAGGCAGTCTGGTGGGATGGAAGTTTATGGACTCTGAAAGCAAGGAATTGTAGGTCTAATCCTAGCTCTGCCAGTTTATAGCTGTGTGACCTAAAATTCTTAACCTCTCTTGGCCTGACTTTATTTATCTATTGACAAATATTTACTGAGGGACAAGTACATGCCAGTCACAGAAGATTTAGGGTGAAAAAAAAATCTTCAAAAAGCTCATTTATAAAACTGAGTTTATTACATTCTCATCAGGAATTTGTTATGAGGATAAAAGGAACTAATAATTTTATGATGACTGGGCACATTCTAGTTCAGTAAATGTTACTTCCTCCCACTAGATCAGCTCTTATAAAGAATAATGACAATTATATTAATATTACTCTCACTTTCTAGAGCAGAGTTTAACAACCCCACCTTATCTATAACAATGTTAATTTATTTTCTTTTACTGTACAGGTATTTCATAGTGAAAAAGTTCTGATGAAAAGAACATGGAGAGAAGCCGAAGCATTTTGCGAAGAATTTGGAGCTCATCTTGCAAGCTTTGCCCACATTGAGGAAGAGAATTTTGTGAATGAGCTCTTACGTTCAAAATTTAATTGGTAAATACTTGTTAATTATGAAAAATTACAGTCAAATATTCTATCTCTCAGTAATGGCTTCTGAGGGGTGAGTATCTCAAGTAGTTATTTAAAATTCCCATATTTGTATTACACCCAAAGCCAAGAAAAATAAATATAGTTTTATATTTATAGTTTTATATTTATCTTGTACCAGGTTCTCATTTCATAAAACAAAGAACAAAGTGACAATTGTTTAGATATTTGAAATCTTTTCTTTGTGCCTCAAGTCAGAACTGTAGAGCTTTCCTGCCAAACTCAGGAATTATCTACCCCAGTGGTTTTCAAAGTGTTGTGGAAGGATCCCAAGAATCCTGGAACCCCAGGAGTATGAGAGGGCCATGTAGGCAGAGCTCCTGGTTCCTTCCACGCCTCACCAGAGCAGCTCCAACCAGCTCCACTGCTGATTATTTTGTATATAATTCGATCCTATGTAAGATTTTGTTTGAAAAAAAAAAAGAGTCCCAGTAATTTTTTTTTTAATTCCAACCCAACCTCCTAAGTTTTCATTTGAGGAAACAAACTTTCTCTTATCTGTATCCACCATGCAAGTTTACAGAACCTTGAATTCAGTGGAGTTAGAAATTCAAGCTTAAATTGGAAGAACTCTCAACTGTCTTGTGCTACCTCCCACCACATACCGTGGTCATCTGCTGTCTGCGTAATTCCTTCCAATTTCAGAATGCTTCTTATTTGGGAGAAAGCCCATTCCATTGCAGAAGGTTGGTTTCAAAGAGCAGTTTTCTAGTAAGCTAGAAATCTGCCTCCCCTCAATTTGAGCTAGAGCAAATACAGATCAAATCTATGCTATTTTCAAATATTTGAAGACAGTCATCTTGTCCCCTTCCTGTGAACCCCCCACTCCCCACTTTGGCCTCTCACTTTGGAATGTTCTGTCAGTCAGCCTGCACTGTGAGAGTATCTTCTGTGGAAGGGGCACAGTTACATGCATAGCTGGTTGGAGAATTCAATAGATGTGACAGACAAAATCCTGCCTCTGAGGATGTGGTGATCAGCACAACTTCATGGCTCTCTATATTTATTTAATGAAAACAACTATAATAATAGGTACTCTGCTTCGAGCTCTGGAAATCTGAAGTCTCAATGAAACACTGGCCTGAATCCCAGAGAAAAATCCCGTACTATTTTTTGAGGAAAATCCTCCTCGCCTTTCCCACAAGTTTCCCTGTAGGACATTCCCATGAAAAGATTAACATGCAACATCTATCAAATTATTCATCTTCCACATCTACAACAATGACCTTAAAGCTGGGAGTTTTTGACATCTCTCCATGTGAGTCTTGTACAGGATTCTGCAGGGAAGGAAGGAGATTTTATGGTAAAATATGTTTGCAAAACAATGTACAGTCTTGGAGATTTGCCATGTACATTAGCATCATAAAAGGTTCTAGAAGGAAGCACTTTCTTTGACCACAAATCCCTTTTTTAAGAACACTTATTGGCATCCCACAGAACTGCTAGTCCCTTCGGGAAATGCTGACATGAGGCCATGACTCAGGAACCTGGCTCCTCATCACACTTGGTCAGGACACCTTTTTTACAGAGCTTTCTGGCCTCACACCAGAGCTGCTGAGTCAGACTCTCTGAGTCTGAAGAAAAGTTTAAGAAGCTTCCTGGCTAATTGGATTATCAGCTAGGTCTGAGGCCATAAATCCAAGGAATAGGTGATAGTCTCCATTGTTCAAAGTTACATTTTACTTCATTACTTTAGCTTCCTGCAGAACATATTTGCATATTCTGCCTTTGCATTTTAGTGAGGTTTGCCATATGACAACCACATACAAACTGCTTCCCAGTTTGCTTTAAGATCAAATGTCACTGTCATTTCTGTTTATATAAGTTCTCGTGCTTAAAATGTCTCGTAGAATTTAGTCCCAAGCATCTATCAAATCATAGTTTTTCAATATCTGATCACAAAAGCCGTATAATATGAGCCAGGCACAGTGGGTCACAGGACTTTGGGACACCAAGGTGGAAGGAACACTTAAGGCCAGGAATTCAAGATCAGCCTAGGCAGCATAGTGAGACTCAGTTTGTACCAAAAAAATTTCACAATTAGCCGTGTGTGGTGGCCACGCCTGTAGTCCCAGCAAAACCTAGTTCGAAGTTACAGTGAGGTATGATTTTGCCACTGCACTCCAGCTGGGCAACAGAGCGAGAACCATCTTTAAAGAAAATATTTAAACATTCTTGACTGGGCGCAGTGACTCACACCTGTAATTGTAGCACTTTAAGAGGCCAAGGCAGATTGCTTGAGCCCAGGAGTTAGAGAACAGCCTGGGCAACATGGTAAAACCCCATCTCTACCAAAAAAAATACAAAAAAAAAAAACAAAAGCCAGGTGTAGTGGCACACGTCTGTAGTACCAGCTCAGGAGACTGAGCTGAGGTAGGAGTATCAGTTGAGCCCAGGAAGAGGAGGTTGCAGTGAGCCAAGATTGTGCCACTATACTCCAGCCTGGGTGACAGTGTGACCCTGTCTCAAAAAAAAAAAAAATTATCAGTAACTGTGTATATTTCACTTTATTCCCAGATTACAAGAGAATTCAGTCAAATCTGATGTTTAATTATAGCAAACATACCAGATCTCATAGTTAGCAGGTACAGCAGGTATGCTGCTTTTCCTTCCTATGGCACTGCTTTTCTATTTCTATTAATCAGACATACACACACACACACGTATGCACATACATGTGTGTTTATTAAATGTTATACAACTTCAGGAAACTGATGAAGAGAAGGTAAATACCATTTCACCTTCCAGGAGCCAGTATATAGCAGGAAAGACATAGATCTCTGAATTCAGTGAGGAAAGACAAAGGTCACAACACCAGGAGAGTGACATGGATTTTCAGCCTATGCCACTGGAGATTAGTGTGCTTGGCTTAAACGGAAGGTGGCCATTCTCACCTTCTCCCAACCTTCAATGTAAGGTGTCATCATGACAGTGACCAACTGGGCACCAGTGATCTCTTGGATTTCTAAGCTGAATTTGCTTTTAATTTGTGTCATCCAGGCAGAGTAGCTGACATATCTGAGAAGGAATTCCTCAGAATAGGTTTGCTTCTCTGCACAAAGGAAAATAAAGTATCTGTCCTGACATCTGAATCTTTTAAATCTTTGATTCTTCAAAATTATTCTCAGAAAATGATCTTAGTGAGATGGTTCATTGCACAATTAGGCTTTATTACTCGATTGATTGAGGACTCTGGACACATTTTTACTCTGCCTCATAGAGGAGAAGGGGACTCTCTGTGGAGCTTCTCGCCAAGTCTAAACCAATGGTGATGACTGAAGTTAATCTACCATGGCTCAGGGTGACTGGCTTTAGAATTATTTATGTTGATATCTGAAAAAAAAAAAAAAACCTACTGTGTACCTTTTATTCAATGAAGATGATGATGGCTGACTTTCAGAGAATACATGAACGTTTAACAAAAGAACAACAAATCAAAGCATAGTAAAGTAGAATAAATAGTATAGTGAAGTAGTAAACACACAGTAAAGTAGCGAAAGGTCCTCTTGGCTAGAGATTTCCAAAATTTCTTACCAATTTTCTTTTCATGTGTTCTTGTCCTGACTGAAAGGCTTTGCTATTCCTGATGAGAAACTCATGTTCTCAATAAAAGCTGACTTTTCCCCAACTGTATATCACCTGTGAGCAAATCACACAAACCAAGAGAAATAGAATGTGAGGCTTATTCTTCTCTCAATTCATGTCATAGCGCAGCGTTTTGCACATTTAAAATGTTCATTGCTTGTTGACTTGATCAATCCTGCCGGTAGCATCAGCTGTTTCCTGCATACATGAATATTTTTGAATGTTTTTTAACCTTTCACATAATGCTGTAAATTTGATGGGAAAGGCAAAGTTTTTGTTTCTTCTCTTCACAGGACAGAAGAAAGGCAGTTCTGGATTGGATTTAATAAACGAAACCCACTGAATGCTGGCTCGTGGGAGTGGTCTGATAGAACTCCTGTAAGTCTTTTCAAACTGGAGAAAAGGGATGGATTCAAAACAAGTGGCCCCAGAACCACGTGGTAAACCAAGAGAACCTAGAAATGATGGCCAGAGCTCCCATGACAAAACTGCACCAGACCTTGGTACCAGGAGAATTATTTGGCAAGGTCCTGGGAAATGTTTGCTAGCCACATTGTTCTGAGGCCATTGTACAATCTCAGCCTGAAAAATTATCAAAAACCTCCAAAAAGTCTCCCCAAACCATCCTGAAAAAGAATAAAAAACCTCCAAAAAGTCCCCCCCCCCCCCCCAAACCATCTCCCATATGAAGAGTCTCTCTGGCAGAGAAGCAGCTATTCTTTTAAATAACACAAGACTCCCTTTACCCTGTACCTCCCTATCCTGCATAGCACCTGATGTCTGAGTATGGGAACTTTGTCCGTGTCATAATGAAAGGAAGATTATTTTGGAGAATGATTTTTCATTTACCTCACTCTGAAAGGACAGTAATGCAAGTTTTAGAAATATCACCTTCTAGAGCAAGTTGTTCCAGAAGGAAAAAAGTCTTGCTTTTCATTCATTCCCATACTTGCAAACCTCTATGAAGGACAGAGAGAACTCACTATTGCATTTTTTTTTTCAGTTGCAATTGGTAATTCTCACATTTTTCTCAAAATGACAGGGAAGAAAACTGAAGTAGTATCCTAGATTGAAGTGGGATCCATCCTACGGCACATGAAAAATCACATTATTCACTTTCACCTGTGAAATGGGGCGACTCCTGAGAGACCGCAGTGAGCAATTCATGCAACTGCTGTCGATTGAGTCCTCATATTGTTCTGAGCACTGAGCTGAATGCACTCCTACATGATCTCATTTCATCCTTACAATAACTCAGTACCATGGGTATTAGAATGATTAAGTGGTTTGCCTAAAATAATACATAGGAGAGCCAGGATTTGCACACAGGTTGTCTGACTCCAAAGTCACAATGCTATAATACCTCATGGTTGGCAAAATATCAGTAGCCAAACTTTGAAGTAGTAAAAAACAATAGAGAAAGCCCCGTACCAAGGTGATGTTCAAATTAGTGTCAAGGAAGAGGTTTATAGGAGAGAGTAGGAAGAGATTTTAAAGGTCATTCAGCCCCACTAATCTATTTTGCTGATAAAGAAACCAAGGCTCAGAAAACAGAAAAGGCATAGCAGGGTCAACTTGCCCCATAAATGGCAGCAACTACATGGGACAGCTGGGTGGTTCAAGTCAATATAGTACTTGAAAAAGAAAATGTGATACATAGAGGTTGAGAACACTTTCTTTTGTTTTAGTGTAACAAACTCATTAGTAATAGGAGAGGAATAGACAATCTGGGTCAGAATAAATTAGATAAGGCCATGAAGCAGTGGCCGAGCTTCTCACCAATATCTGCTGGACAAAATGAATTCAAATCACACCATTTTCTGAACCTGAGGATATACATATTTAAGATAGATGAATTATTGCATGACGGTGTACATGTTTGAGGAGGAACATAAGGGATTTAAAAGCATCCTTTTTCCCCCAAATTTTTATCCCAATTTTACTTGTTGTCCATCCATTCTTCTGTGAGGTAGTCATTAAATAATTGAGAAGGTTGAGTCTTTAATACCCTTGCAATGTGAATTATATGAGTTATGTGGTCATTCATGGAAAGTGACCTGATAGATTCCTGATTAAAGCTAACTATGGCTCAGAATTTAGTTATTAGAGGCAAAAAAACTTAGCATATGTTCAAAGTAATCAAAATCAAAGTTAATACCAAGATCTGGCACACCCTTGAGTCCCTAAGTCTACCCAGGATCCCAAGGCTAGAAAATGTTCCCAGTTGGAAAAAGATGCATAAAAAAGCGTGCGTTTCATTTGTTCCTTCTGGAGAAAGGAGTAGCGTACCTTTTTTTATTTTTATTTTATTTTATTTTATTTATTTATTTATTTATTTATTTATTTATTTATTTATTTGAGACGGAGTCTTGTTCTGTCACCCAGGATGGAGTGTGGTGGCGCGATCTCTGTTCACTGCAAGCTCCGCCTCCCAGGTTCACGCCATTCTCCTGCCTCAGCCTCCCCGAGTAGCTGGGACTACAGGCGGCTGCCACCACGCCTGGCTAATTTTTTGTTTTTGTGTTTTTAGTAGAGACAGGTTTTCACCGTGTTAGCCAGGATGGTCTCAATCTCTTGACCTTGTGATCCGCCCACCTCGGCCTCCCAAAGTGCTGGGATTACAGGCGTTAGACACCACGTCCGGCTTTTTTTTTTTTTTTTTTAAGCATCTTTAAATTAAAAAAGCTAAATATTGATTAGTTTATTCTTCACAAATGTGAAATAACCTTCAACTAGAATGACATCCAGACATCTCTGAAGCTTCCTGTGGAAGCCTATAATGCTTATGTACAGGAATGCCCTTTTTGATCTTTTGAAACTTTGTGGGGGGATCATCATTAAGAAATAATGAACTTCATCTGCTGCAGGTTGTCTCTTCGTTTTTAGACAATAATTATTTTGGAGAAGATGCAAGAAACTGTGCTGTTTATAAGGCAAACAAAACATTGCTGCCCTTACACTGTGGTTCCAAACGTGAATGGATATGCAAAATCCCAAGAGGTAAAAATAGTAATAAGATCTTTGCTATGTGTTTGATTTCTAATAATCTCTAGTACTTTCTCAGTTTAAACACCCCAAACCACAATATCAACAACCTGCATGATAAACCAAATTACACTATTGTGGCAAAAAATGTTTCTATACGAAATGAGAAAAAGTGACACCAATGCAGGATGCCAAGGTAGTTCACTGGGAACTAAGGTAACCAGCTAATATTCCAGAATATTTATAGTGCAAGTATAGTCCGGGAGAAATGTCACTTTGACATTACAAAGTAAACGGAATTACTTGTACAACGAGTAAGTGGAAGCACCTAGTACAGTGTGTGGCACACGGTGGCCTCAGCAAGTGCTCATGTCCTTCGTTCTTTAATCAGAAGCCTCTCTGGAGCCTCCTCTTCAAGTGTGAGAACTCACCACATATTCCAAACAGCACAATGTGCCTGTTTTAAAGTGATATTTTAAAAGATGAAGGACAAAATAGTGTGTTTAGAGCTGAAGTAATTCACAGGCAATGCACTTGAGAAGCAAGATCAGTCAAAGTGACTTGCTTTCACTTTGCAGATGTGAAACCCAAGATTCCCTTCTGGTACCAGTACGGTAAGAACGACTCTGCAGCTCTTCAATTTCTAATTATTAATATATGCCATATAAGTGCTACTATATAGCATTAACGTGTTGTTATATTTCTCAAATCAAGCCTCTCTTTTCTTGCGTCAACCTCGAGCTAATTTTTTCAAATTAATTATTAATAAATGTAGTCATTAAATATGGTTAAGGACTAGTATCATCAATCATTTTTATGACATGTGATTTTTGAGTATGTATCTACCCCTGATATTTTAATCCTGGTGAAGGTATCTTGCAAGAGATAGACCAAGGAAAAAAAGCAAGTTATTTATCTATTTATGTGCATGTGTCTGTGTGTGTGTGCGGTGTGTGTGTGTGCAAATTTGTGTGTGTGTGTATATACAATTATTTTTAATGCTGAGTGACCAAATCACAAATTTGAGGTGAATCCTAGCATGCCTATTTATCTTTTTGGCACTATTTTCACTGTTTCTTTTTCTTTCAGATGTACCCTGGCTCTTTTATCAGGATGCAGAATACCTTTTTCATACCTTTGCCTCAGAATGGTCGAATTTTGGGTTTGTCTGTAGCTGGCTGCACAGTGATCTTCTTACAATTCATTCTGCACATGAGCAAGAATTCATCCACAGCAAAATTAAAACGGTACTTGAACATAACTCACCACGAAAAATTCAGAGTTTAGCGCCTTCTTTTGCCCTTAGGACGGAGGGAGGGATGGTTTTCTCGGTTTGACTTCGGATATTTATTTAAATTTCAGTAAAAGCCATAGATTTCAGTAAAACCATAGATATTTGAGAATTTGTTTTTTTTTTTTCTGTTATAGAGATTAAGAAAAAATAATGGAGATACAGGTTTACTGTATTGCTCAGTCATTTCCCTCCTCTTCACTCTTTGTTAGCAATAATGGTGAGCATGTCGAGATTGTTTCATGAGGTTCTACAGACCCAAATTCCTATCTTCATGGAGTTTATATTCTCATCTGGGAAGAAAGACCATGATCAATACGAGTAAATAGAATTGTATAATATATTAGAAAAAAATAAGTGGATAAACGCCACAGGGGAAAATTAAACTCAAATGAGGGATGAGGAATACCCGGGGGATGGGGCAGTTTTAAAGCCTCAAATCTTACAAGAGTACATTATTTTTAAGTTTGTAACGACTAATATACAGAAAATAATAAGGAGTAGTTTTCTATTTCAACTTAAGGTAGAGAAAGGCTACTTAATTCCTTGCAGAACTAAGCTAGTAAGAAAGAAACATGCAAGACCTATTAAATAATAAAATAAACTGGCCAAGAATAGTGTACTTGTCAGTGTGTTCCTTCAGTAAGCATTCATTAGCGAGTATGTGCCAGGCACTGGGGTATTTGTCAAAGATGCAAAAATGTATGAGATACAGTCTCTGTTTTTAAGAAGACTGGATATATATACTTTAAAACATCGTGTGGTAGACAATAAATATGTACAATTTTATCTGTCAATTTTTAAAACATAAATTAAATTTTAAAACTTAAGAAGCTGGAAATGATATGATGTAGTAAATAGAAAGGGCACAGAGAGTACAAATTACAATGGAGGCATGAAGGCAGCTTTCCCTTGGAAGCTTTGAAAGCAAGAAAAAGCCATTTTCTTTTCCTGTAATTTAATCATATTTCATGATCTTCAGGAATCCTTTCTAGCCCTATCATCTTTTTATATCTTTGTAAGTTGACTATAAAATGAAGCCCTGTATTAAAGCATCCTAGACTTGAAAAAGAAATGTGTTTCCTCACTGTTCATGGGGATTTACTGTCTCTGTATCCTGTCTGTTGCACATACAGCCCATGAGGTACAAGCAGGTCAGGACTCCTGCTACATTCTGATGGAGAAGCCAAGAAAAAGAGAAGTTATATGACAATCACGTGGTTCCACAGAAACTCGGTGGCAGAACAACCACTAGATCTGGAATGTTCCTCATCATAAATTTGTACACTATTTTGTCACCCTTCCACTCTTACAAATGGAACACTGAAGCCAAAATCGTAATGTTCAATATGAGCATGTTCAATTCCATATCATGGTGTCGGAAAATACACATTTCTTTAGCCAGACACCATACTCCTCACCTCAGAGAGCAATAACAAGAGACCAGATGAATGGCTGAAAACTAATCCATAGGCATGCAAAGTATACATCCCAAAAAGAGCTAATATTTGGCCATACTTACCATAACTGTGTCAGGTACTACAATAAGTACTAAAATGTAATCTTCCCAAGAACCCTCTGTGGGAAGTCTATTATTAGTACATTTTACAAGTGAGGAGGCTAAGACTTCAAAAAGGTTAAGCAACTTGGTTACACAGCAGCTAAGTGGTGGAATTTGGAAAGAAACCCAGGCCATCTTACTTATCCAGTCATTTAAAAACCCTACATGGTGCTGCCTGTGACAGTGGAACAGCAGTGTCAGGGCATGTAAGAGCACAATGTCTTCATTACATCAAAATGCTAGTTCCAAAATCCTCCCCAAAACATGGCTGCCAGCTTTGTCTCAGACATGAACAACGAAGGGCTTCTTTGATCTTTCCAACAGAGCTTAGCTCTGCTGGGAACTTCAGTAGATCTTCTGTCTTCACCTTTCCTCTTAATTCATCTCCTAATCTTTGGAAGCTGGGAAGCCAGTGGGAATGGCAGAGTTAATGCCTCCCATAGAAGGGCAGGGTGAAACCCCACAGGCTGAGCAGCTTGATTCATAATAGCCACTGCCATAATCTAGTTGAGGATTCTGATCTCAAATCAGACAAACTTTATGGTGCCTCATATGGCAAAATTGTCACCTGGCCTATGACCATGTTGATGTAGAATGCCACATCAGTTTCATGGGTAAGGTGCTGACTAATCTCCCCACTGTGCTACAGAAGAAAATTATGGGAAGGTATAAGATTTGAATACTGAGAACGGGGCCGGGGGGACTGTCCTAGTCTTTTCAGGCTGCTATAACAAAACACTATAGACTACGCAGTTTACAAACAACAGAAAATTATTGCTCACATTTCTGGAGGCTGGAAACTCAAGATCTCGGCATTGGCAGACTTGATACCTGGTGAATGCCCACTTCCTGGTTCATATGTATACTTATATAGTGGAAGGGGCAAAGGAACTTTCCAGGGCCCCCTTCTAAGGGCACTAATCCCATTCATGAGACGCCCCCCCGCCCCCGCCATAGCCATCATGACCTTATCACCTGCCACTTGCCTTGTAATATATCACCTTGAGAGTTAGGATTTCAATATGTAAATTTTAAGGGGACACAAACATTTATTCTATTGCAGGGTCCAAGGGGAAAGGATATCAAATTGGAAAGAAGAAAGTTGTTGCTTTCCAAGAAATTCTTATTCGTGCATAATTTGTGCCTACCTTGGGCACTTAATGGTGGTGGTGGTGATAGTGGTGTTCACATTTTGTAAGAAAGAAACCCTATACCTAAGAACATTCTACTGGAATGGGTCAATCCAGAAGCTATTTCATTCCATGATGAGGAGCAAGATGTGTAGAGATCATTCCACTCACTTCTGTCTCATATCTATCTTATAAATGTAGGAAGAGCACAAATAAATAATTAAATATTTTTAAAATTACATATGTGCTTTGTATGGCTCCCCTAAGAAGAGCAGTGATTAGAATTGTGGAAAACAAAAATAACATTTAGTTGCAGTGTCAAAAAATTATGAGCAGGAAAGCTAGATACAGTTTTAAAAAGCCGAAGCAAATACATTTTAAAAAAATGTTTCCATCTTGGAAAAAGAATGTCAATATTTTCTCTCCCACTCTTTGAGTAACAGAAGACCGTAAAGCATAATCAGAGTGAATTTATTTTTTGAGCCATCTTGATAATCACATTAATGCTGAAAAAAAGCTGCAAGCACTTTAGGACTTGTTTGACACAAACTGCTAGCTAATCAGTCCACTTGTCTGACATTTTTACACTGTTTTGCAGTGTTGTCATTTTGAAACGGCAATTTACCATTATTATTAAATTTTTATTTCTAAGTGCTTCTTAAAGTACATATCAAATCTATTAGTCCTTCTCCAAAATATCACTTTGTCATTCTTGATGGGAACATTTTAAAAGATGACAGGTTGTTCTTCCTTATATTGCTTTATGGATTAATATATTGACTGTCACTGTGGGGTTTTGTTTGTTTGTTTTTGGTAAATGCTATTTCCATATGACGCTAACTATAATGGTGTTTGTATACACCAAAACATAGTTGATGTTATAAAATGCGTGTTCATGTGACATTTTTTTAAGCCCTGAGCTTACTTCTCTATCACATTTCTTTATGCAAACACATATTAATAAGTCTTCTATTGCTGCGGCCTTCCTAAGCTAAAATTTCAAACATCCATTTTCACATGGGTGTTCCATTCTGGATATCTTCTAGCATCTCCTATGAAGTTCAGTTCTGTGCCATATCACAGCAGGTTGTGATGTGCCATGTGGAAGTTACCATGCCATAATTGAGGTGGTAATAAATATGCCACTTAAGATGCAGTGGTTATAATTCCTCTTTAGAGGTCCTTAATTGGGGCAGTGAACAATCCAGGCCATGATTTCCAGTCCTGTGGCACATGAAACCTCTTTAGATAGAATGTTTGAATGAAATTGTTGTGGTTCCCCCACTGAGTTCACAGCCAGTCTCAGTGGACCCATTCCAAAGTCTGACAATGGGAATCTGAATTCAGCCTGTAAGAACACGTCCAGGAAACAACACCTCAGGGATCCAAAATTACAGTTGTTCCATCTTGCATTATTCTCAAATTGCTGATATGACAAACACCCACGCTGTTTACAGAATAAAAATACCTGTTTATAAATTAGATTGTTAGAGGACTATTGGGTTCTGTTGTATGGAGAGCTGAAATTCCTATGGAAAAATAATATATCTTAAATTTTCTTCCCATGTCTTTACAGAAGAAATGAGAGTACAAATTTAAATATATAATGCCTTCAAATTAACAGGATTTTCGCATATAAAAATTAAGTTGCAGTTCAACACACACTGCACACACACCCCTCCACCATTAAGTATACTGATTTACAGGTCTTAGAAAAACCCTTACTGCCTCTTCCTCTTTTATAGTTAAAGAGGGAATTGCAATTTCCTGGGTCATAAGTCAGTACATCTGCCCTAACGTGTGTGTGTGTATGTGTGTGCGCGCGCGCGCGCGCACGCAGATGCAGGCACATGGTACTTTAATTTTATACTTTATTGTACTTAGGTCCAAGTGATTAATAATGGTGTAAAATTAATAAAATGTAAAAGGATTATTTTCCTTTTGTTGTTGTCGTTCAAGTCTTCTATTTCCTTACTAATTTTTACTACCTTTATTCTGAACACTACAACATTACTAATACAATCTTAGCTTAAATGCATTTTTTTATGATAACTATATCACTCTGTTAACATAGAATTTATAATCTATTAAAATTCCAATTTTTTGTTAAACAGTTTAATTTTATATTTAAAAAAGTACATATTTTGAAATGTGTCCATGTTGACACATATAAATCTGGTTCCTTTTTTTATTATTATACTTTAAGTTCTGGGATACATGTGCAGAACGTGCAGGTTTGTTACATAGGTATATATGTGCCATGGTAGTTTGCTGCACCCATCAACCCATCTTCTACATTAGGTATTTCTCCTAATGTTATCCCTCCCCCAGCCCCCTGCCCCCCGACAGGCCCCAGTGTGTGATGTTCCCCTCCTTGCGTCCATGAGTTCTCATTGTTCAACTCCCACTTATGAGTGAGAACATGCGGTGTTTGGTTTTCTGTTCCTGTGTTAGTTTGCTGAGAATCATGGTTTTGAGCTTCATCCATGTCCCTGCAAAGGACATGATTCATCAAAAGGATAATTTTCCAGTAGTCAAACACTGGGCGTTCTGTAGTATTCTTTTGTCCTATATTGTGTCTCTCTATTTGAATGGGAAGGAAAGCTTATACTGTTTAAAGCTTAGCAATCAGACTAATACCTAAAATCAGTATCTTTACACTAATGATGCCTTGATACCTTAAATTGTTTTTCAAATACATGTGACATATGCAATGAATTATAAATCACCAAGAGGGTAAATCACTGAGAGGATAAGCCAATAAATTTTTGTCAGAAAATGAATTCATTTTCTGATATTACTTTTTAAATCCTTCTTAGAGAGTTAGAAACATTACTTTTCAAGTTGTATGAAACTAAAATTATTTTCCATGTTTGATTCCAGTTTTTCTTCATAATGATGAGGGAATATTTCAGAATAATGAAGTTTCAGGTTTTCTCAAGATGCTAGGCCTTAGTGTACTCTTCCTTAGATAACTGGGTAAAATACTGAAGAATAGAAAGCCACTAGCAGCAACCCCATTAATCTTAATAGTGAAAAAGGAAAGCAAGTAGAATAAATGCTGACTTTTAAAATTTATTTTAATAGCTATCAAAGTATGGTGCAAGCTGGTGGATTGGACTTCAAGAAGAAAGAGCCAATGATGAATTTCGGTATGAACCTAGTTTCATTTGCATTTAATTTTGTTTGACAGGTTTTATTTGCAGAATGATTGGATTCAATTTTAGTGATCAATTTGTTGAATACCCTTCAAACATTAACTTATAAATTTTCACTTCTCTAACAAAGACGTGAGAAGTTTTTAAAGAATACACTTATGAAACCATCACGACAATCTAGCCATAAACATATCCATCACTTCCAAAAGCTTTCTCTCCTGCTCTGTTCATTTATTTATTTATTCACTAATTCATTCATTTTTGTGATGAGAACACAACATAAAATCTACCCTCTTAGCTGGGCACGGTGGTTGACACCTGTAATCCCAGCACTTTGGGAGGCCAAGGTAGGTGGATCGCCTTAGGTCAGGAGTTCGACACCAGGCCAACATGGAGAAACCCCATCTCTACTAAAAATACAAAAATTAGCCGGGCGTGGTGTGATGCACACCTGTAGTCCCAGCTACTTGAGGGGGCTAAGGCAGGAGAATCACTTGAACCTAAGAGGCAGAGGCTGCAGTGAGCCGAGATCGTGCCACTGCACTCAGCCTGGGTGACAGAGTGAGACTCCATCTCAAAAAAATATCTACTCCCTTAGAAAAATTTTAAGTATATGATACAATATTGTTAACTATAGGCACTATGCTCCATATAAGTATTTTTTTTAATTTAATAGAATATTATATCCTCAATCCCTACCTCAGAACGCTAAGAATGATGTTGGAGACTGGACATGCAGAATACGAGAAGACCTTAACATTTTTAATCTTCCCACAGCTGGAGAGATGGAACACCAGTGATATACCAGAATTGGGACACAGGAAGAGAAAGAACTGTGAACAATCAGAGCCAGAGATGTGGCTTTATTTCTTCTATAACAGGTTATTTTACTTACCCATTTTTGGGTTTATAATACAAACTGATAATTTTCAGGAGACTTAAAGTCTTTTCCTTGCATCATTTCCATGAGAAGTTTCTGTTTATTTCTCTTTTCAGTTGATGTGTTAGTTTTGTCTGCCATAAGGCTTAAGGATGGACATTTTTTCTGTTCAGTCCATGTATTCATGTTCTCGTAAATAATTTACATCTGAATAAGTCCTTCCTCATAAATCAAAACAGCACCAGAAATGGGCCCAATAAAACTGTTAAAAAAGAAAATGCCTGACAAATACTTTTCCCTATGACATTTCAATGGAAGCACTTAAAAAAAAAAATCTATTCCTATATGCAATTTATAATGGACCAGAACTTTAACATCTGTGAAATTTACTTCCATTGTCCTATTTAATAAATGTTTTGATTCAAGTCAGTATTCTTTTTTTCTTTTAATACCTGGCATCAATCGTTGCCTGCTTTAGAATGGCAACTGTTTGCAAGTTGGATTTAGAAGCACATTTAGGTTGAAGACTGGTTTTTTTAATTCTCTTTCTCAGTGCAGTGTAGTTAGGTTGATGGTCCACTCATTCCCCTTCTTTCTAACCAATAAAAGATAATGATATCCGTTACTCTAACAGATTCATAACTAACCTGTGCCCCAGACCAGGAGAGGGATAAACATGGAAAATAATTTTGGGTGTGAGGGCCTCTGCAGAGAGTTAGGAAAGGAAAATCCATGTGGTTAATCAGCTTGCTTTTACCAGCAGGTGTCACAACAGCCTACAGAAAGGACTGTTTTGAGAGTCTGGGAGAATAGCAGCTAATCTGCATTGAAAATAGCATTCCAGCCCCTCCTTCAAAATGCCAACATCTTTTGGGCTCATATTCCTAATCTAGAAAACTGAGCCTGCCCTTGCAATTGGCATGCATTCTGCCCTGTTCTAGAATTTATGACTTGGATGCCAATACAATGCATTCTATAATCTTTATTCTGAAAATATAGCTCTTCTAAATTTTAAAAAAGAAGCAGTCAGTTTGTCAGAGGCTGAGGATTTGAGGATATATCTTACTGAAGACAAGTCTATATGTGAGTCTGTTTTATTTAAGGGTCAGTGTTAAGAAATGCTATTTTCTTGGAAGTTCTTGAGTTAATTTTTCTAAATTATTATATTTTCTAAAGAATTATAAAGTAGAAATTATCTACTGTTTTAGAATCTTTTTCCTCTCTGTACATTGAAGTTGAAGGTTTTAAAATGAAATTGTTACCCTACGAAGTATTCTTTTGCTACACAAGTCAAATACTCTTAAGATTTTGATCAGTTCTATGATTCAAATTGCAGTATTTATTTAGATTTTTTTAATATGTGAAATTTCTACATTCTTAAATTAAAATTACTGATTTGGCCCCTTGCCCAGTTAACTGTTGTCCCTAGAGAAATCTATCATCAGTAGTTTAGTTCAGTTTCTAGATTTTAAAAAATACATTATGAAAAACCATAGCAGTCATAAAAATAGCAATCAATAGAGAATGCCTTCAAAGAATTGCCGTTGTTTCTAAACCATTTCTAACCCATTTTCTCCTCCAGGACTCTGGGGTAGTGAAGAGTGTTCAGTTTCTATGCCTAGTATCTGTAAGCGAAAAAAGGTTTGGCTCATAGAGAAAAAGAAAGATACACCAAAACAACATGGAACGTGTCCCAAAGGATGGCTATATTTTAACTATAAGGTAAGCTTGTTTTTCAAAAGATGCCTTTGTTTCTCTTTTGTAGACACTAATTTTGGAAAGTGTTCAAAAAGTGGAAGTGACTTTTAAAAGCTGTGAGTTGACCATAGGACCTGGAATTTTTTTGTCACTATTTTCAAGAAATTTTTCAAGAAATTTGAGTTTTCCATTTAGTAACAAATCTTTTGGAACAAAAAATTTTTGTCAAAAACAGCCTGGATACTGCCCCTCATTTCTATACTCAGTTTTACCATTGGCATAGTCATTTATTGTGCTGTATGAATGTTCCATTAGGTGTGACATATGTATGTATGCATGTGTGTGTGCGCTCATGTGTGTGCGTGTGTGTGCACATGTGTATGTATGTGCCTGCATGCCTGTGTGTCTAGGTTCTGCTCCCAAATAAGCTGTAAATTTCAGAGGACCCAGACTCCAACTCCTACTCTTGTGTTTTCCTTGCCTGGAGCTGGCATACAGCTCTGCCCACTAGTGAATTGAGGGACTAATAACTTAGCTTGGTCAATGTCATCTGGAACCTCATAAAGCTGGTGCTTCCATGCAGATTTGAATTAAGAAAAAGAAATTGCCAGTGGGGATATTTTAAACCAGATTTATTATTTCTGATGCTGCCTTCAATTAAGGCCTAGGCTTTCCCTCCACTCCTCATATTTTATAATAAAATAACTTTATAGGCCTTAGGTGGAAGTAATTAAAATGCATCCCAAATTATAATTGTTTAACTCTTAGAAAATTAAAAAACCCAAACTGTGTCATCATTTCATATGCTAATATGAAATTCCTCTTCAATTGTGGACAGCCCATTTTTAATCTAAGTGTTCAGTTATATTGGCAGGCCTTTCTCTTTTGTGATCTTCCTCCCATTGTTAATTTGAGAAATGAGGTTGCTTGGGTTTTTCACACATTCATTGAGTACCCACTAGATATTTGGCACTGATTTTTAATTTTTTTAATTTCTGGTAAATACAATATAAAATTCACCATTCTAGCCATTTTTGTTTACTGTTTACTAGTGTTAAGTATCATATACTCACACTGTCATTCAAAAAATCTCCAGGCCTTTTCCATCTTACAAAACTGAAACTCTACCCATTAAACGACTCCCTGTTCTTCGTAGCCCGAACCCCTTGGCAACTACTGTTCTACTTTCTGTGTCTTTGAATTTGACTACTTTAAATACCTCATGTAAGTGGAATCAGACAGTATTTGCCTTTTTGTGACTGGCTTATTTCACTTAGCATAATGCCCTCAAGGTTCATCAACACTGGCATGTGATAGGACTTCCTTTTGACGGTTGGACAATATTCCATTGGATGGATAGACTACATTTTGTTTATCCATTCATCCATTGGTGGACATTTGAGTTACTTCCCCTCTTAGCTAATTGATTTTATGTGTATTTCTTGTATCACTGAATTTTTAAAATATGTAGAATTACTATCCTCATTTTACATATGAGAAGACAGATGCTAACAAAATTGTGTGACTTTTCTGAAACTTCACAGTGAATAAGCATCAGACCAAGACACACTTTTTGTTTTCTGACCCTGAGTCTGGTGGTCTTGCCCCCTTCCTACGCCTGCCACTTCACATTGGCACTTGAGGACTGCTACTCCAGAAATGCAAATTAAAACAACAATGAGTGATTTGCCACTACACAGCTACTAGAACGGCCCACATCCATAGCACTGACAACACTACATACTGGCAAGGAAGCCGAACAACAGGAGCTCTCATTCACTCCTGGTGGGAATGCAGAAAGGTACAGCCACTGTGGAAGACAGTTTGGCAGTTTCTTACAAAACTAAACATACTTCTACCATTTGATCCAGCAATCACACTCCTTGGTATTTACCCAAAGGAGTTGAAAACTTATGTACACGTTAAAACCTGTCCATGGATATTTATAACATCTTTATTCTTAATTGCCAAAACTTGGAAACAATTAAGATGTCCCTAGTAGGTGAATGAATAAACTGGTACAACCACACAATGGAATATTACTCAGTGCTAAAAAGAAATTAGCTATCAAGTCTTTAAAACACATGGAGGAAACTTAAATTCATATTACTAAGTGAAAGAAGCCAATCTGAAAAGCCTACAATACCATATGATTCCAATTATATGACATTCTGGAAAAGACAAAACTAGAGAGACGGTAAAAAGATCAGTGGTTGCCAGGTGTTGCAGGGAGGGAAGGATGAAGTTGTGGAAGATTCTTAGGGCAGTGAAAATTCTCTGTATGATACCACAATGGTGGATGCATGTCATTAGACATTTGTACAAACTCATAGAATGTGCAACACAAAGAATGAACCCTAATGTAAACTATGGACTTTGGGTGGTTATGATGTGTTAATGCAGGTTCATCGATTGTAACAGATGTACCATTCTGGGGTAATAGGATATGTTGATAATGGGGGAGGCTGTGTATGTGTGGATCAGGGAATGTATGGGAAATCTCCATACCTTCCTTTTGTGTGTGTGTGTGTGTGTGTGTGTGTGTGTGTGTGTGTGTGTGTGACAGACTGTCACTCTGTCACCCAGGCTGGAGTGCAGTGGCATGATCTCGGCTCACTGCAACCTTCACCTCCCAGGTTCAAGTGATTCTCTTGCCTCAGCCTCCCAAGTAGCTGGGGTTACAGGTGCCTGCCAACACGCCCGACTAATTTTCGTATTTTTAGTAGAAACAGGATTACACCATGTTGGCCAGGCTGGTCTCGAACTCCTGACCTCAGGTGATCTGCCAGCCTCGGCCTCCCAAAGTTGTACCTTTACCTTCCTCTTAACTTTGCTGTGAACCTAAAACTGCTCTTTAAAACATGAAGTATTTAATAATATTTTTTTAAACAAGAGTTGCCGTATCAGCTTAGCCCCATGATACAATGAGCTCAGCAGCACTGTGAGATATTTTCTAGAGTGGTGTAATTGCACTCTAAAACTTTATGATAGTATTGAGGTACACTGTTTTTTAATCATTGATACTTTCTGTATACTTCCTATTTTCTGAAACTATAAATCTTGCTACCAGATATAAATTATTTTCACATTTCAGTATGAGAAACTTGTAGATAATATTCAATAAGACACTGAGTATTACTAAGTCTTTTATTAAAACCTTTGGCAATTAATTTTTTAAAGCATTTTTATGGTCATAAATAATGTGACATAAAATTTGCCATTTTAACCATTGTCAAGTGTACAATTCAATGGCATTTATTATATGCACAATGTTATATAACCATCATCTCTATTTCCAAAATATTCTCACTATCCCAAACAGAAACTCTGTAACCATTAAGCACTAACTTCCTGTTCCCCATCCCCTGGTAACCTCTAATCTATTCTCTATCTCTATGAATGTGCCTATTCTAGATATTTCATATTAGCAAACTCATACAATATTTGTCCCTGTGTCTGGCCTATTCGCATGATGTTTTCAAGGTTCATTTGAGTTTTAGCATATATCAAAATTTCATTCCTTCTTGTGGCTGAATAATATTCCTGTGTGGCATGGGCGTGTGTTTGTGTGTGTGTGTGTGTGTGTGTGTGTGTGTGTGTGTGTGTGTGTGAATATTGCACATTTTGTTTATTCATTCATCTGTTGATGGACACTTGGGTTGTTTTCACCTTTTGACTATTGTAAATAATGCTTCAATGAACTTTGGTGTCTAAGTCTCTGTTTGAGTCCCTATTTTCAATTCTTTTGAGTGTATACCTATGAATAGAGTTGCTGGGTCATATGGTAACTCAGTAGTAAGCTGTTTGAGGAACTGACAAATGTTCTTCCACAGCGACCAAACCATTTTACAATCCTGCTAGCTGTGTGTGAGGGTTTCAATTTCTCCACATCCTTGCCAACACTGGCTATTATATGTCCATCCTAGAGCATGTTAAGTGTTATTTCATTGTGATTTTTATTTGCATTTCTCTATTATCTGATGAAGTTGAGCATCTTTTCATCTTTTCATGTGCTTCTTAGCCATTTGTTTATCTTCTTTGGAAAAATGTCTATTAAAGCCCTTTGTCCATTTTTAAATTGGATCATTTGCCTTTTTATTGTTGAGTTATAGGAATGCCTTATATATTCTAAATATTAAACCCCTATCTAATATATGTTTATAAATATTTTCCTTCATTCTGTAGCTTGTCTTTTAACCTTCTTGATAATGTCCTTTGATGCACAAAAGTTTCCAATTATCTACTTTTTGTTTTGTCACTTGTGCTTTTGGTATCATACTTAAGAATTCACTGCCAAATCCAAGGTCATGAAGATTTGCCCCTGTGTGTTTGTCTAAGAGCTTTATGGTTTTAGCATTTATATTTAGGCTGTTGATCCATTTTGAATTCACTCCAGTATGTGACAATTAGTTTTTCACAACTGTTAGAACAAGTGTATCCTGGCATGGTCTCTAGGGAACAGGCATAAAGGAGTGCCTAGCTAATCTCCAAATCACATTTCTGGTACAGATAGTGAACAACCCCAAAGCATGAACACACTGCTCTAGTTACTAACTCATGCCTCCTCTCATGTGTAAAATAGGATTTTTTAATATACTTTAAGTTCTGGGGTACATGTGTAGAACATGCAATTTTGTTACATAGGTATACACATGCCATGGTGGTTTGCTGCACCCATCAACCCATCATCTACATTAGGTATTTCTCCTAATGTTATCCCTCACCTAGTCCCCCACCCCCCAACAGTCCCCGGTGTGTGATGTTCTCTTCCCTAGGTCCATGTGTTCTCACTGTTAAACTCCCACTTATGAGTGAGAACATGCAGTGTTTGGTTTTCTGTTCTTGTGATAGTTTGCTGAGAATAATGGTTTCCAGCTTCATCCATGTCCCTGCAAAGGACATGAGCTCATCCGTTTTTATGGCTGCATAGTATTCCATGGTGTTTATGTGCCACATTTTCTTTATCCAGTCTATCATTGATGGACATTTGGGTTGGTTCCAAGTCTTTGCTATTGTGAATAGTGCTGCAATAAACATACGTGGCATGTGTCTTTATAGTAGAATTATTTATAATCTCTTGGGTATATACCCAGTAATGGGATTGCTGGGTCAAATGGTATTTCTAGTTCTAGATCCTTGAGGAATCACCACACTGTCTTCCACAAAGGTTGAACTAATTTACACTCCCACCAACAGTGTAAAAGTGTTCTTATTTCTCCACATCCTCTCCAGCATCTGTTGTTTCCTGACCTTTTAATGATCGCCATTCTAACTGGCGTGACATGGTATCTCATTGCGGTTTTGATTTGCGTTTCTCTAATGACTAATGATGATGAGCATTTTTTCATATGTCTGTTGACTGCATAATGTCTCCTTTTGAGAAGTGTCTGTTCATCTCCTTTACCCACTTTTTGATGGGGTTGTTTGTTTTTTTCTTGTAAATTTGTTGAAGTTCTTTAGGATTCTGGATATTAGCCCTTTGTCAGATGGATAGATTGCAAAAATTTTCTCCCATTCTGTAGGTTGTCTGTTCACTCTGATGATAGTTTCTTTTGCAGTGCAGAAGCTCTTTAGTTTAATTAGATCCCATTTGTCTATTTTGGCTTTTGTTGCCATTGCTTTTGGTGTTTTAGACATGAAGTCTTTGCCCATGCCTATGTCCTGAATGGTATTCCCCAGGTTTTCTTCTAAGATTAAAAGAGGATATTTTAAGGAAATTAATGACAAGTCAAATCCTTAGCATTTGATAAATAATTCTTAGAAACATGGAATAGTTGTTTCTGGTTCAGCCTTTTGCTATTGTCCTTCCCCCAAACTTGATTTTTACCCACACAGTTCAGCTCCATCCCATGTATCTTCCTGTGCATATGTAGAGAGTGTGTATCTATGGGAATGGTAGTAGTGATGGTGGAGCAGACCCAGGGCAAAAGAGCAAGTGAATGCTTCCCAGGAAAGGAATAGAAAGGAATAAATACATGCATGAGAATGGCGGGGAGAGGAGGTGCTTTCTGAAGCTAGCCCTGGGGCATGATTAAAACACCCTCATGTAGCTCAAAGTTCTATAAAAAAAAAAAATTATTGATAACTAACAGCTAGATCAGTAGTTTTCAGCCCTGGTCAAGTATTTAGAATCAGCAGGTGAGCTTTTTAAAAACATCAAGGTGCAGGAGACGTCCTGAAGATTCTGATTTAGTTGATCTGCATGGGATCCAGGCATCCATATTTTTTAAAAGCTCCCTCAGTTATTCTAATGTGTAGCCAACATTTGCCAGGCAATTCAACAGTCATAGTTCCACAACTCTTTCTTCAGCGCATTAGGAGAATTTGATTGCAAAGGATATCATCACAGCAGGCTTCATGAGTAGGTGGCAATTCACCTGGCACAATGTCAGAGTCACCATGCGTGTCTCCCCACCCACAGTGCCTTCCCCTGCACATTAATGCCTAAAATTCCACCACTGGAGTTTCACTCCTTTGTCTCAACACTTTCCTTTATTTTTAAAAGGGAAATATTTTTGAGATTGCCTCATCTGTCATCTACACCTTGAAACAGGTGGGTTTATCAGATTATTAGAAAAACTGCTAATAGGAGAGTTGATAGCTGAGAGAAGTGGGATAATTTTTCCCTATTAACAGATAAAGCTACAGAAGGAAAACTGGGAAATAACAATGATGGACCTTCTTTACTTTACAGTTCTGAAATGAGTTCCAATATATTATGTCCCATTAAACTTTGCTTCTTGTTTGTGAATTTCCTAGGACTAATTTTTATTGGTTATTTCTAAGGAAAAAAAAAATCCCACTTTGTTGACAAATTTACCACCTTTTAGAGTTTTCAAAACTGAGATACACAGAAATTAAGCATCTTTTCTGATGTCCCATAAATAGTTTTCTCTGTGTTTGACAATGTAGAACAGGTTTGACCAGGGGTTAACCCAGGAAGAGTGAGTCATATAAGATACTTGTCCCAGCAGATCTGTGGGAGGAAGAAATTCTAAGTGTGTGTGTGTGATTAACTCTTGTGCTTCTACTTACATATTTTTATTCAAGACCTGGATTGAGTGGTAATGGCTGCTTTCCACTGTCTAGTTTGGGATTAATCAATATTTGATTTTGTGCATAACATAGTTTTTCTTTAAGAATAGTCTCACCTCTTTTTGGAATTTACTCAAATTGGAGCACTTCATTCATTCATTCATTGGACTATGCTGGATGTCGGGAATTCAGTGGTGAGGAAAAACAGAAACAGCCCCTTCTCTTACACATTAGAGGGAGAACAAACATTAGTAAATCAATCAGGAAAATGGCTGTTTAATTTAAAATTGTGGTGTCTGTGATGAGGGAAAGTTATGTGGTTCTAGAAAAGTGTATAGCCAGAGGACATGACTGAAGTGGTCAGAAAGGCAAGGAACATTAAAAATAGGGGGAGCCGCATGTGCTAAGGTCCTGCAGCAAGCGGGGAGTATGACATTTAAGAAACTAAAGGAAGCATAAAGAACTAGAGTGGTGGAAGGTGAGACAAAAGAAGTGGAAAAGGTGATACCGTATTGGACTACTGGCCTCTATCCTAAGAGCAATGGGAAACTCTTGATGGGTTAAAAACTAAAGAAGGACGTGACCAGGACCAAATTTTAAAAAGTTACTCTAGGTACAGTGCCAAGGATATATGGGAGAAGGGCAAGTGTGAGAAAGGTAAGGGCAGTTAGGAAACTATTGCTGTAGTGCAGGCAAGAATTAGTAGCCTGGGCTAAGATGGTGGTGGCAGAGATCATGAGGCAGTGGGAATGGGGGTTGGGTGAGGGGACTTTTTGGGAAATGAGATGTCTAAATGGTATGGCTGTTGGGGAGATGGAGTGGGAGGGTGAGGATGCCTCTGAGGCTTCAGGCTTCTTATATGTGTATAAGTGCATACTGACCATGCCATTCATTGTGAGTAGAACACTGGGAAAGGACCAAGTTTGGAGGGAACTGAATTTCATTTTCAAATATTGAGCTAGAAATGATTTTGAGACAAAAAAGAATTTTATATTGAAAGTCCATTTAGAATAGAGTAGGACCCCCTTAATTCACAGTAATAATCAGGGATGCATTAAACTTGATCACATTTTACAAATTAGTAAGTAAACAATTGTTAATTAAGGATGCTGCATTTCATCTTGCTGCTTTGCCTTAATTATTAATGACACAATTTCGGAGTGTGTTAGTAAATATGTTATATTTTTAGAACCAATGAAGTCATGGTAATGGGAGGCCACACTTCCCTAGTCAAGCTAGTAAATCCTGGCTGAGGCAAACATAGAGGAAGCAGAGGGGGGTGTTTTTCTGGAGAGATTTATTGAGCTAGTTGAACCAATGAGGTTCATTGGTATTTATGAATGGTTCGTTAGTGTAACTATCTGAACACAAGGTGAATTCACATTAAATGATAAGACTTCCCAATAATTAATATGTGCCACTCTTTAGAATTTGTAATTAGAGGAAAGAGGCAAAGTGAAAGGAAATAGATAAAAGGATAGTTGTTATAAAATTAAACTCCTTGAAAGCCAATTCCGTTTCTTTGTGAGGCAAACAAGACAAAAAGGACCAGAAGAATTGAAAATGTATTTTCTCTCTTAGTTGGCAACTCAACTTCAAGCTAGTTCAGGGTTTCCAGTTTTTATCCTAAGAGCAGTGGAAAATTCCTGAAGGGTTTAAACTAAAGGGTGACATGATCAGGACTGAGTTTTAAAAAGAATTACCTTGCACTATTGACATTTGGGGCTGGATAATTCTTTCTTTTGGAAGACTGACTTGACCTGTGCTTTGCAAATGGTTAGCAGTATCCTTGGTCTCTACCCACTAGTTGCCAATAGCAATCTTCTCCCCAACTGTAAAAATGAAAAAAATCTGCAGGCATTATCAAAATATACCATGAGGGGCAAAATTGTCCTGTTGGAGAACCACTGAGCTAAATTTAGAATGCCTGACAATGTCATTTGACAACCATTTTAAGGTTTGTTGGCTTTTATTTTGCTTAATAAATGTTTACTAGGGAACTTCTCTGGTGTGATGTTCAAAGAGGAGTAAGAGTCTCTCTGCTTTTAAAGGGTATATGATGATGGGGAAGGGGTGGAGAACCGACAAATTTGGAAATTAAAGAATGATGGGGAAAGATATTGTGTTAGACCAGTCTTGCATTTCTGTAAAGGAATATCTGAGACTGGGTAACTGATAAAGAAAATAGATTTATTTTGACTTACAGTTCCACACGCTGTACAAAAAGCATGGTGCCGGCACCTGCTCCTGGTGAGGGCCTCAGGGAGCTCACAATCATAGCGGAAGGTAACAGGGAACCAGCATGTCACATGGCAAGAGCATGAGCAAGAAGGTGAGGTGGGAGGAGGTTCCAGACTTTTAAACAATCAGATCTCGCGTGAACTGAGAACTCATTCATAACCTAGGGGATGGTCCTAAGCCTTCGTGAGGGATCTGCCCCATGATCCAATCACCTCCCACCAGGCCTCACCTTCAACACTGGGAATTACATTTCAACATGAGATTTGGAGGGGACAGACATCCAAACTATATCAGATACCATTCCAAAATAAGATAGGAAAGGATGCTTGTTCAAGTGTAGGCTTCCATGCTAACCTAGAATTATCCCGTAGCTGGGTTTTTCTCAGTGGCAAGATCTTAGGATCTGACCTATCGATCACTCTGGTTGTCTGTGTTCACTGATGAGAGAATTGAATATGAGAGAAGAATCCCCAGCAATTCCAGATGAAATATCCTTTGCATAAAGTTTCTCCTGACCTCTCTGGAATTTTGCCTGACCCATTATAACCTTTCTCTTCTATCTTTTCCTCTCACCTAACTCCATCTGGTCCTACCAACATTCTTAAATTTCATTGAACTTTCGGGGAAAAACAAACTAACTCATCTTTAACCCTGCCTGTCCTGTCAACTATGTATCATTCTATTTCTCATCCCATCCCATAAGAAAGAAACCTCTGCGGCTGGGCACGGTGGCTCACACCTGTAATCCCAGCTCTTTGGGAGGTCAAGGCGGGTGGATCATAGGCTCAAGAGATCAAGACCATCCTGGCCAACATGGTGAAACCTCCTCTCTACTAAAAATACAAAAACTAGCCAAGCGTGGTGGCACGCATGGGTAGTCCCAGCTACTCGGGAGGCTGAGGCGGGAGAATCACTTGAACCCAGGAGGCGGAGGTTGCAGTGAGCCAAGATCTCACCACTGCACTCCAGCCTGGGCGACATGAGCGAGACTCCATCTCAAAAAAAAAAAAAAAAAGAAAAGAAAGGAAACCTCTGCCATGATACAGACGTGATTCTCTCCTGCATAACACTCAACTTTTATTACCAAATTCCACAACCTTTTTTGTGTTCCCTTTAACATTGATGGCCAACCTTCCCCTTCATTTCTACTTCTTCCAGGTTTCTTTAATCATACCCTTGCTTTCTATCCCACTGGAATCATTTATTTTTCTTCTCTGGCTCTTGCCAGTAGACTTAGTGACCAAATGGCTGACTCAAGTACTTAGTGAATTTAAACACCTGATGTGCTTTGACTCCCCATTATTTCTCTCTCACTTAAAGCAAGGAAGTGTGTTTGTAAATAAAATTGAACTAAGCTGTTCATTGCCACCCCCAGAATGGTTTGTTTTTTGTTTGTTTTTTTTTTTTTTTTAGATTAAATGTGCCAGTGTAAACTTTGCAATCAGGGTGGCTCTTTTTTAGGAAGAATACTACGTTTCATTGTGCTGAAGGCATTGTTCTGACATTTCACATGACAAAATTCATCCTTGCTTCTGTTCCTGCCTGCTGCAAATGCAGGCAAGTCATTAACTCACCCTGAAAGCTGCTCCTCTTTGTTTTACTGTAACACCTTTGGAGGAGTTGAAAGAAAAATGAGTTCTTTCTGCCCAAGAAAATTATAAAGAATTTTCAAAACTGATATTCAGTGTCTTTGGGAAAATTTTAATTCACTTAGAAAAATACAGAAATGAATGTTTTGTTTTGACATTTTTTGATAGTGCCTCTTGCTGAATATCCCCAAAGACCCAAGCAGTTGGAAGAACTGGACGCATGCTCAACATTTCTGTGCTGAAGAAGCAGGGACCCTGGTCGCCATTGAAAGTGAAGTGGAGCAAGGTAGAGTACTCAAGATCCAACCAGGCCAAGATAACCATTTTTATTCAAGTATTTATTAAAATATCCCCCCACCAATACTAACATTCCCAAATCAACATTTAAAATACTGTATTGCTGGTGATACACAAATTTTCGGTTTGACTCATAGGTTTTATTTCATGATATCTGTAAAAGCTAGTATGCTGCATTGCTTATAAACTGCTGGGTTTGGGAGCCTTTTCTCTTACCAGTAGCAGTGGAAAGAATAAGGACATATTTATGGCCTATATTTCAAAATGGCTAAAAGAGTCTCAGGTATAATCTACATGTAATTGCATGGTATGATTTTTAGATCCCTTTAGATTTACCTACATGCTTTTATTTGATATTTAAACAATTATATACTTTAGTTTAAATATAGTAGGTAAATCCTCTTTTGTTTAGAAAGGTAATTAATGAACACTGGAAATTGTTTTGTTAATGATATGATGAAATCTCAGGTTATCCAGCTAATTTCTGTCAATTTAAGCTAAAACAAAAGTGAAAGAAACTGCATTACCTTAACAAGGATAAAGTAACAAATTCCTACAAATGATTCATAATTATGTTTTGCTGTCATTTAAATATAATCATACCTATAAATAGGATTCAGTGATTACCCAAATGCTTTCTGCAGTATTAAATTAGATAATGTATTCCTGCTTTTCAGCTTTCATTACTATGAATCTTTTTGGCCAGACCACTAATGTGTGGATAGGTTTACAAAATGATGATTATGAAACATGGCTAAATGGAAAGCCTGTGGTATATTCTAACTGGTCTCCATTTGATACAATAAATGTAAGTTTTAAGATTTATTTTTTAGAGATCACTTTGGCAAGATATTTTATTCAAGACTTGTTTATTAAAGCTTTTTTATTTCTTGTATTTTGTAGGTATAACTTTATATTAGTTTGTCATTAATACATTAATTTTTAATGTAATTTGATATAATTTTATGTGTTCCATATATATAATTACTTTACTCATCACAATAATTGTTTATTTTGTAGGTTATGCAATGACTTGTGAATAACTTTATTAAATGCAAATAAAGAAATAATGGTGTCTTAATTTTAAAAATAATGTTCTTAATACAAATTTTAATGTTATAATAATGCTATATGTTATCATACTTTTGATAATATGTATTATTTTAAAGATTCCAAATCACAATACCACTGAAGTTCAGAAACACATTCCTCTCTGTGCCTTGCTCTCAAGTAATCCCAATTTTCATTTCACTGGAAAATGGTATTTTGAAGACTGTGGAAAGGAAGGCTATGGGTTTGTATGTGAAAAAATGCAAGGTGAGAAATATTTGGATTTTTATTCCTTTCGTTTCCAAAGTCCATCCTTCTCTTCCATGTTGGTTTTACACAGCTGTGTAGTTAACAGCTTCATGGCTAACAGTGTCAGGCACTTCCTTGGCTTTACGTAAGTTTAGTTATTTAATCTCCTCTACCCTAGGCTTATGCCCTTTAGTGGGATTCTAAGGACTGCTGAGGCCACTTGAGTGATGACCAGATTTATGTATCTATCTTAGTCATATTAAATGGCTTTACTGCTTCATTCTGGGATTATGTATCTGTTCCAGTAATTTTTAAAGGTCACTGAGAAAATGTTGGGAAAGAATCAGGGAAGTAAACCAGCTCATACTGGCTCCATTTTTGGAACCCTGAAAATGGTATCTGTGGCTAAATGTGGTATGCAGCAAGCTTCTAGATCTGCTGGGCAGAACCCCCAAATAGTTTCTGTGTGAAATGCCAAAGCCACACTATTACAAATCGCCAACAGGGTCAATGAGCAGTGTGAATGCACTATGACTGACCTTGAGTAGTATAAATACAAACAACAGCTCATGCTTTTATTCAATGCTGGGTATGTACCCCTGCCCACACCACCCAAGAAACCCATAGCTGGTGTCTAGAGCTGTGTGGAACTCTGGGCAGTCTAGCATATATATATATATATATATATATATATATATATATATATATATATATGCTTATTTGGAATAGGAATTTTACTTCTTAATGTGGCATATGTGTGAAGTCTCTAATGTTACTATCAACCCATCCTCGAAAAAGCGGTGCCAGGGAAGCTCCATTTCTGGTTCTCAGCTACCACTTAAACATTATAGTGGTCAGGAACTGAAAAAAGATACTAGATCTGTAATAGGAAGAGTAATATGGGAACAGCAGAGCCTTGTAGGGAAAGAAATAATATGAGCATGCCAGGTACTTACACATTTATGATGTACCTGACACTGTGCCTTGAGTGTATGCTCAGTTTGCCATAAAATCCTCAAGGCAGTTCTATGAAGTAAGTAAAAGTTTCCCATTTTACAGATGAGGAACTCGAGGCTTAAAAACATAAGTAATCCTTGCTGGGCACGGTGGCTCACACCAGTAATCCTAGCACTTTGTGGGGCCAAGGCGGGTGGATTGACTGAGCTCAGGAGTTCAAGACCAGCCTGGGCAACATGGTGAAACCCCGTCTCTACTAAAATACAAAAAATTAACCTGGTGTGGTGGTGGGCACCTGTAGTCCTAGCTACTAGGGAGGCTAAGGCACGAGAATCACTTGAACCCGGGAGGTGGAGGTTGCAGTAGCCGAGATCGCACCACTGCACTCCAGCCTGGGCTACAGAGCAAGACTCTGTCTCTGGGAAAACAGCACAACACAAAACAAAACAAAACAAAACAAAAGAAAAATAACACACTCAAGAGAATCTCAGTTAAACACAATGATTTTATTCTACTACCTAAATGTTGATTTATTCTTGGAATTTGCCCTCTCATCACTTTCTCTCTTTGGTATTTTTGGGACTAACAGTGTAGATTTTCCTTTAGAGATAGTATAGAATAGTGGTGATTGAGAGCATAGGCACTGGAGTGCCCACCACACATGAGTTCCCACCCTCCTTTGTAGATAAGCTTCAGTCAAGTCATGACCTTCTGTGATCATGATTTCTGCATCTGCAAAATGTGGTAATAACCATCTCACACACTCTATGTATATATAACACTTAACATACTTCTAGCATGTATTTGACAAATAATAGAGTTTTTTATTATTTCCAAAAAGTATTGTTCAACTACACTAATTATTGTAGCCAACAATGACTCTTCAAGTTCTGCTCCTCTTCTCCATTTGCCAGATACATATGTGCTCACATTGGGCTTGAACCCAAAGTCTTTTATCTACCAAAAAAATTAAGAAACCAAATAAGAAGAGACACAATGGCAAAGCAAGGCTCCCCAGTTTAGAACTTGGTTTCCAATAGATCTTTCTTTTTCAGGGCAATGGGTGGAAAAACCCTGCTGCTCAAAAATAACTTGTTTTGAAACTTAATGGAATCAATTACATGTGGAGAAATTTATATATGTAAAAATACAGATATATAACTCAGTGGGGGAAAAAATAGTCAAATTGGCATTTTGGTAACATATACAAAGAATTTCATTTAATTTTATGAATTGTTAGCCTTTTAAAATAGCTACGTTGATATTATTTTTATTTTGTATGAATAACCATTACACTGGGCACGTAGGCTGGGCACAGACTTCTAGCAAAGAATAAAAATATGATAAAAGTGTGATCCATCTGCACTTAAGAATTCTCTCTGCCAAAGATAATGACACAGAAACAAATGAAAACATCCACAGATTTTAGTAGTAATAGAAATAACTAAGATTCATATGTTTATTTTATATACACATAAGATTAACAGATATAAGTTACTCAAAAAATGCACATTGTATCTTGAAGCATCAAATAAATTTTTCAATTAATAGTAATAAACCTATAAATACTCATGCTTATTTCAATCAGTGACTCCCATAAACCCATATTTCAGAAGAATTTTTTGAAGTGTTAGTAAACTTCTAAATGTCTTCAATTTCATGGCTTGTTAACTTTTAGAGACATCAATATTTTTGAATAAGTAAAATGTTAGAATGATTAATTACATGGTTTAGCTAAAATTCAAATAAAATATGTACCCTTTCTCTCACTAACTCAAATTTGTTTCAAAAGAATTGTGAATTTTGAAGGAAAAACACTGAAGAGTCAGAGTTTTATGACAATGAACAAAAACTAAGATTCAAAAAATACATAACAAATAATTTTATTTAAAGATTTCCCTGTATTTGTATTAATGATAACATAAAATTATATAAAATAAAATGTTTTCCATAAAAAAAACAAGTGTGATCCATCACAATTTATAGAAATTAAATAGATTCATTTTACTTTGGTTTTTCCATATGTACGGCTGCTATATTGAGGTAACGGTTTCAGATAAAGGTCAGTTTCCCACTTTGCCATTTTTATTGGAGGGAGTATGACCGGAGGCGGAGAGTGGAGGAAGAAGCAACAATCATAGGGTGCTTTCTGTGTCTCCATACAATAGTGTGTGCGCTGTGTGGATATCTTGTTCAATTCCATCCACACCTCTCCAAGGGAGACCATCATCTCTTGGAGACCATAAATTTGAGGTTTAGAAAGGTTTACTTGCCCAAGGGCTCTTAGCCAGTTAGGGCCAGGAATAGGATTAAGTCCCAGTCTCATGACCTATCCACACTTCACATGCTTCTTTCCGACACCAAATGTTGTTAAACCAGTACACAGAAATTCAAGTCACTTTGGATCAGAAGATACAAAAACTCTTACCTTGTTTTTGTCCTTTAGGTTTTCTAAACCTTTAATCTATCCTAGTATATAACATAGTACAGAACAGAAAGGCAAACGCACATATTAGAGAGGAAACACCTGTTCATAAACACAGGCTTGGTTTTCACATGATCAGAGGCACTCACGAACACTCAAGCACCAATGCTTGACAACGTGTGGGAAAACCTTGCCTTTTAATTTATAAACCTTGACTCTGACAGGTGACATATTAATAGTAACTGTTTATAAGAATAGTGTGTATTTCTAAGAATTTATTAACTTTATTTTTTAAAATTCCTTTTAGAATTTACACATGCAAACATTAAGCACAATAGTGACTATCAGTGTCAAAAGTGTTATCAAGTATTTTACCTGATAATATGCACCTGTAATATTAGGTTTGCAATGTAGTATGTGACTATATAACATGTGCCTCTCTGCTATTAATAAGCACTAAGTTCTGCCAGAGCAGTGTGGATTAGGCCAAGTGTAGTTAGTGGAGTGAAACCCACCTAAGAAGATCACCATCAGTTCCACCAAAAAGCAGTCAATTTGATAAAGGATGGTCAAAAATGGGAAATCTTCTAGAAATGGTTCAATCAATGTTTATGTTTTTGAAAAACGATTCATTAAATTTCCTAAGTGTTCTCATTTTTTAGCATCACCTACACTTTCAGATAGTGTCCTCGTTTTAAAACAGTCAATTCCAGAAGAAAGCTCTGTGATCAACATGAATCATAGTGACAAGGATCTATGCTAAGCTTTGCCTCCTCCTTTGTCATTCAAATGCTACAAATGACTTTTGTTGCTGTTCTTGTTCTAGATACTTCTGGACATGGCGTAAATACATCTGATATGTATCCAATGCCCAATACCTTAGAATATGGAAACAGAACTTACAAAATAATTAATGCAAATATGACTTGGTATGCAGCAATAAAAACCTGCCTGATGCACGGAGCACAGCTGGTCAGCATCACAGACCAGTATCACCAGTCCTTCCTCACTGTTGTCCTCAACCGGCTAGGATACGCCCACTGGATTGGACTGTTCACCACAGATGTAGGTATCCTAACTCCCTTGAGACATCCTTGAATAATTAAGTTTAGCATCTACCTCCTTCATGATCTGGCCACTGAAATTAGCACTGAAAAAAAAAAAATCTCAAAAATAATAATAAATATAATACTTAAATAATTGGTTTATGCAATTATTTGACCAACCTTATGAGCAGCCTATGACTACAAAATAAGAGTGCACACCTCTTTAGGGTAAACACCCACTTACCTAATGTCTGGAAATCAATACCCTTCAAAGGTTCTCTGAAAATTTCCAAGTACCCCGATACTGCCTTGCATGTGCAATGGAACACGTCTGAAACTCAAGCACTGCATTTGGGAATTGGTGGCATTTAATGAATCCCCAAGAAAAAAATGAATCATTCTTCTTGTCTAGAAATGTGATTATTAATTAGTTCAGTACCCCTTATAATTAAGCACTTGAGGTTTTATTTTCCTCTAGGGATGTGGTTTAGAGAATACATTATTTTCATTTTTTAAATAAAAATATTGTACACTCAAAGTAGCGAAAAGTACACTAGTCTATCCTGACCCCTAGTTCTACTCCCTAATGTTAGTAATTGTGAACACTGTCTTGCGTGCCATCTAGAAATTTTCCATGTATACACATATATATTCATGTAATGGAAGAATATGTATATCGTTTTTCAAACACAAATGAGATCCTATTCTACATGCTGTCTTTAAACTTGCTTTTTAATTTAATATATCTTTTACAATTTCACATGTCAGCACATAAAAATCTCGTGAATTCTTTAGAACACGGCATGTAAGGATGTACCACAACTTATTAAGCCATTCTCCTGTGAATAGGCATTTGGATTCTTCTCTGTTTTTCACAGTTATAAACAATGCACATGAAATATCCTTGTTCCAGTAGGATAATTTTTTAGAAGTAAAATTGCTGTGTACACTTTAAATTTTGACAAGTACTACCAAATTGCCCTCCAAGAGTTTGTACCAATTTACATGCCAACCACAGCATGTGGTAACGTCTAATTTTTTCACATCCTTGCCAACACCAGGTATTCTCAAAATTTTAATCCTTGCCAGTGGGCGAGATAAATAAATGATATTTCATGATGATTTATTGCATCATGTAGTACAGAATGTTTTAACTTTATGTAGTCAATTTTGCTTTATGGCCTCTGGATTTTCTATGACTTAGAAAGGTTTTCCCCACACCAACAGTACAAAAAAATTTAACCAAGTTTTCTTTAACATGTTTACATTTTTAATTTTATGTTTGAATCTTTGATCAATCTGAAATGTATTTCACTGTAAAAGACAAGGTACTGGTCCAGTTTCACGCTGATTGCTTACTAGAAAATCATAGTGGCAGGGAGCCAAGGATTCCTAAAAATCAAAAAAAATCTGATTTGTGGCAGATACTCCTGTTTGTCAAGCTGTATTCACAGATGTCCTAGCCCCTCTTTAAACAGGTGTGTGAAAATAGCAATCGATGTGGGAATTGTAGTATGCTCAGATAACACTGGGTGATGCTGCCAGCAGTCATGGCAAGGAAATGATGGCTCAGTTTTCCTCCACAGAATGGTCTTAATTTTGACTGGTCTGATGGCACCAAATCCTCTTTCACTTTTTGGAAAGACGAGGAGTCCTCCTTCCACGGTGACTGTGTTTTTGCCGACACCAACGGACGCTGGCATAGCACAGCCTGTGAGTCATTTCTGCAAGGTGCCATTTGTCATGTGCCCCCTGGTAGGTACAATTCTATTCAACTCAAAAATATGCCCTATGTAACTACTGTATGCAAGGCACTGTGCTAAGCAAGGGATATGAGGATGAGTATAGTAAGAAGTCTCTGTCTTCAAGAAGCCTCTGGTCTGGTGGGTGATGTAAAGAAAAACAGAACTACAAAATGATACCAGAGAGGTAGCAAATGTTATGGGGGTTATCAAGAAAAAGAATGCATTGTATCCATTTGGAGAAAGGTAGAAAGGCTTCTTGAAGGACACGGCAGTGCAGATGGGCCTTGATAAATGAGCGGGTGTAGATGGGTAATAATGGGACATGGAAAGGCATTCTGAGCAGAAAAGCTGGATGAAAATGGGGAAGGAAGACAGGACTAGGATTGTATGAGGCAAAGCCGATGTTGGAATTTGTCTGAATGCAGGTTAGGCGTAAGGGAGGGGTGGGAAATTGGATGAGAAACATGGGCTTCAAGCATGTGTGGAGGACTTTGAGGATTCATGTTTAAATCAAAGATTGATAGGATTCCAGAGCTACAATAAGATGATGGTGATATTGTTTGGATATTTAGTAGATATCTGCCTCTGCACTTTACATAATATCTCATTTACACTTAAAGTTCACCTGGCCTAACCCCTTGATTAAAAATGAAATGTAAATTCAGAGCATTAAATAGTTTCCTAAGTGTCTCACAGCTGTCCATCACCAGTACCAAGAGTAGAAATCAGGTTTCCTGCACAGAATTCGCTAACACAAGCTGGCCTCCTTTTAAATCTCTCATTTAGTAAAAGTGCATGTATTTACTTGCATTCTGGGTACTGTATCAAATAACATACAAATTATATATCTTTAGATCAAAACAATTCAGCTTAAATGTAAATGATAGCCGCACATATCTTGGAAAAGCTAATTGCGCTTCTAAAACACCATAAAAGCTGTCCTTCCCCTTTTTTTTTTTTTTTTTTTTTTTTTGTTAGCTTTTGCCTCTTCTTGGAATCTTGTCCTTTCAATAACAATGCGTTTATTGAATGCTTAAGAAGTGTCAGGCTCTAACTCATTGAAACTTCTCAACTTGTAAGGAAGGTGGCTGTGTGGCATATACCAGTAATCCCAGCACTTTGGGAGGCAGGAGCAGGAGGACCTCTTCAGACCAGGAGCTTGAGACCAGCTTGGTTAACACAGTGTGACTCTTTCTCTACAAAAAAAAAAAAAAAAAAAAAAAAAAAAAAATCAATTATCTGGGCTTGGTGGTGCGTGCCTGTAGTCTGCTACTTGGGAGGCTGAGGCTGGAGGATAACTTGAATCCAGGAGTGTGGGGCTGCAGTGAGCTATGATTGTGCCACTGCACTTCAGCCTAGGTGACAGAGTGAGACTTTGTCTCTTAAAAAGTTTTCTGTAATTTAAAAAAATATTTTTAAAGGTTTTGTTGTTAGCTCTCCTTTATAGATAAAGAAACCAAGTGCAAGGTAACATGCCCATGGCCACGCAGCTAGTAAGTGGTGGAGCCGGGATCTCAGCATGGATGTGTCTAACTCTCATGCTTGCTCTCTGAAATAAAGTCTCCCTGGAGTTCCCTTATTTATTTTATGTTATGCTACATTATGATACTTTATTGAATGCATTATTTTCTTTCATAGGTTTATTAGTGGGTAAGGACTTTTCAAATCTGTGATACACAGCACTGCATGAAATGCATACATTTGGAAATCTCTTTTGCCAGCATCAGTCAGCTGCCACTCTCTCTGGGAGTCATAGCCCCTGCTTGTTCCAACCTTTAGGATGCTAATTGTAAACATGAAAGAGCCACCCTCACCCAGGCAGCACCCAAACTAAGCCTACAAAGCTGTGTATTAGCATATTTTCTTATGTTTAGGTAAAGATTCTTTCTGTCAGAAATGCTATAAACTGGTCCTAGTTTTATAATCATTTACATGAAACCCAATCTTTTGGAGTATTACCATGAAAATCTTGTTACATATATTTATCTTGGTCTTTTATAGATGTAATGTAATATTTATCTCAATAAATAAACCCAGTCACAACTCTGAAATCATAACTGGTTTTTCTTCACAGAAACAAGACCATCTGAACACCCAGAGTTGTGCTCAGAAACATCTATTCCCTGGATAAAATTTAAAAGTAATTGCTACAGTTTTTCTACAGTCCTAGACAGTATGAGTTTTGAGGCTGCTCATGAATTTTGCAAAAAGGAAGGTAATTGTTTTTGTGATGGTAAAAATGCTTTCATGTGCTCCTTCTTGCCATTTCAGTAAACAATGTGGATTTTTTTATTCATCCCATTATTTAGTGACTTTAGAAGCAACAAAAACTATTGAAAAAAATAAATACTATTAAAATTTCTTGTTTGGAGGACAGTTACTATATGAAACAATGTCTAGTGTAGAATTTGGAAACCTAAGATGATGTCTCAGCATACTGCACTTTCTGAAGAAAACATTCCTTTTGCTTGCATGCATTTGCATTATGAATTTTGAATGTTCCCTAAAATTAATATTCTATGCCTTAACTTCTGAAGTGCAAGCTTGTATCTTTTAAAAAATGTGGTTTTACTTTTTTAATTTAAAGTATCTTATTTACAATGGAAATTTTCACTTTTCAAAACCTGAGCTTTATAAATAATGGTATAGGAAACATTTTTTTAAGTATATTTATGTGTAAACACAAATATTCCTTTGCTACTTATCTCTCTTATAGGTTCTAATCTTTTAACAATCAAGGATGAGGCTGAAAATGCATTTCTCCTAGAAGAGCTGTTTGCTTTTGGTTCTTCTGTCCAGATGGTTTGGTTGAATGCTCAATTTGATGGTAACAGTAAGTGATTTGGGTAGACGAGAGGACATAAATAAATACATGGTTGTTAAAGCTGATGATAATGGCATCTGTGAGCCAGAAAACTCTCCTTGGATACATTTTCTGTGAAAAAAAATAGCATGAAGCCTAAAGCCATTTCTTCCAAAAACAACATTGCAACCCTTTTCTCTACGCTTTTGTCTTTTAAAATAATCCCAGAACACCAAAAATAAAAACAAACAAACAATAACATGTTTATCTTTATGCTTAGCAAGAGGATGCTTGACTGGAACTTTGTGTTCACAGACTTAGTCACCGCATACCAAAACCATATTTACTTGAAAATATCCCAGGTTTCTAAATGTTATAAAAGCACAATAGAGTTATGGAAATGTTTCCATGATAAACTGTGCTGTTAGGATTCTGATTTGTTACTCATAAAAACCAGAGTTTATAATAAAATGGAATCATGGTATTCTTTTATTTATGTAATTGATGGTTATTGAAAGGTACTTGTGAAGAAAATTATTTTAATTGGTATGGAGAGCTTGTTATAGTGGTGTACCAAGGTGGGGGGTGAGCCTACCCTTTCGAGGAGGAGTATTTTAATCACCAGCATTGTTCAGAATTTCAAGCAGATGGTGATAATAAAAAGCAGACCAACTTTTAGTTAGCTGTACTGTTAGTTTTAAATTGTTTTCAGGCAATACACTATTGCCCACAGATGGGATGGACTGTCCTACCGCCCCTACCCCTTTGGTACATGGCTGGCTTGCTATTAAAGAAATTCACTGTAAAATCTTTTTAGAAAGCGAGCCATTTTGTAATGATGAAGATGTTAGGACTTCAGAGGATTTTTCTTGACTCAATTAGTTTTGTTTATCAAATGATTTCTTTAAATTGATTGTATATATGGAATATTTCAAAATTCAAACTGTCACATTAAGAAACATGATAACCTAAATGACCTAAATTAGAACACTGTACCTAAAATAAAGAGGCAACTTTATTAATGCCTACCTTTTGATGTTGAGTACATGACTATATTTACTGAGTTGAATGTGTTAGTTCAAGAGTCTCATTAAATTCAGGGGCTGCTTTTTATGGTTAATTCCAGTCTTAGTATGTTTGGTAACTATGCACATAATTCATAATGAGTCAGCAATTTTCTCACAGATGAAACCATAAAGTGGTTTGATGGAACTCCCACAGACCAGTCAAACTGGGGCATTCGGAAGCCAGACACAGACTACTTCAAGCCCCATCATTGTGTTGCCCTGAGGATCCCGGAAGGATTATGGCAGCTATCCCCGTGTCAAGAAAAAAAGGGCTTTATATGTAAAATGGAGGCAGGTAGGTAAAATCAGAGAGTAATTCTTCATTTTGATTCTACCTTAACTAATGTGACTGATTTCTTCAGCATTTAAAGGTTTTAAAATCCAAGTTTAGAGAGTATTCAGATAGATTCTGACATTATTGTCATGTTCTGCACCAAACAAGTCAGAGAATAGTTCAGCTCCTTCTTTCTCTGATAGGAGAAAAAAAAAATCATTATAAATCAGCTAAAAGACTATGATTTTTCTTGGGTCACCCTGGTTGATCACCTAATGGGCAGAAAAGCATTTTCCCTCAAGCAAATACAACTAGGAATGTAAACCAGCAACCTTCATTCTGGTGACTGCTATTCAGAATGCTTAAGGTTTATGTTTGGTCTCAGGCAATATAATCTAGGCTTTTGTTGTTGTGTACATGTACATGTAATCTGTACATTTGTTGTGGACAAGGAGATGTTATTCTCTGTTGCAAGCATAATGTGTCCTAAAAGTCACATTCTAACTTAATCATGAGCAACATGCTTAGTGTTTAGTATTAAAAAAAAAAACAATAATTTTAGAAATCTAAGCTAGAAACTTCTAGTCAGTTGCAAACAACCAAAAGAGATTTTTAAGATAGGGTGTTAAGTAGGATCACTGATGGTGGGAAAATGTCTATAATAATTACAGCAATTTCTAGATGTCAGTATTATAAAGTAGGGATCACTGTGGCCTGGACTACTAGAGAAGGCTGCAGACATGAGGTTTTAGGATCCCAAAGGATGAAGAGAATTATAGAAGCTGGAGCAGAAGAGGAAAAGGCCCAGCCTGATTAAAGGCAGTAACTAAGAATGTATTTCAATTAGAGCAAAGGGCTCACATTAGGGGGTGATGGGAATAAAATTGGACAGTAATGTAGGATCCTTTCACAGACAGTGCCAGGCTAAAGAGCTGAACTTTGTGGTGGAAGAGACAAACCCTCTATGTGCTCTGTAGACACCTGTGATGAAGTAGAACTCATGAGGCTATGAAGAGAAACATTTGTAATTTGAGTAATTGAACTAGGAACGAAAGAGAAGGGGAGAAATAGGAAGAGAGAATCACCGGCCTTGGTGACTGATCCAATGCTGGGAATGAAGGAGAAAACACTGCAGGTGTAGGCACCAATGTCTGAAACCCCCACAGTGTGAGTCTCAACTCTGTGTGAAAAACATGGCTAAGCCTGTTAAATAATGTGACCAAGTTATCACTAGCATTTAAATATCAAGAACAAATCAGAAACACTTCATGTCTTACAGGACTTTAAAGCTTCCTATTATGCAGATGACACCTCTTTCATCCTTTGTAGCAACTTTCCAAGGTAGTGGAGCAATTTAAATATCCCCATTTTACAGATGGGAAAAGTGCCTGTCCAAACTGAGGCTACATCAAGGACTAAAGAGAAAACTCTAAGTTTTCTAAGTGCTCCTTCCATGCCGCCCACTGCTCCTATTCTGAGAACAAACACTCTTAACAGTCTTTCTTAAAGATGTATCTTTATATTTAAAGTGATGGTTATCCCAAGTACACTGTATAAATTATATGACTATATTCAATTATCACTTGTATTCTGAAAATTTGTGCATCTGATATGCATCAATTTAAAAGAAGTGTCTTCATAAAAACACAATAATACATGTTTTCAACAGTTTAATGCAACGTTAAATGGCATTGTTTTTATATTAAAAGAACAAGTCTGGGCCGGGTGCAGTGGCTCACACCTGTAATCCCAGCACTTTGGAAGGCAGAGGCAGGTGGATCACTTGAAGTCAGGAGTTCGAGACCAGCCTGGCCAACATGGCAAAACCCCATCTCTACTAAAAATACAAAAGTTAGCCGGGTGTAGGGGCACACATCCGTAATCCCAGATACTAAGGAAGCTGAGGCAAGAGAATTGCTTGAACCCAGGGCAGAGGTTGCAGTGAGCCAAGATCACACCATTGCACTCTGGCCCAGGCAACAGAGTGAGACTTCATCTCAAGAAAAAAAAAAAAAGTCTGTTTTTTAAAAGTATGGTTTTGCTATTGGTAACAGTGTTTATTTTTTTCATGTCTATCAGAGTGAATGCGCATCAATAGGACATAAAGGCACTTCTTTTACTCACAAATCCATTTCTTCTTCTTCCTCTGATTCATTCTCTATATCTTTCTCTGGATCTTTACCTAGATCAAAAATAGAAGAGTTCACATGTTGATATAACATCTACTTAAAAGATGTGTTTTTACAGTAGAAAGTTTTAAAATAGGAACTCTAACTTTTTGGATGGAGAAGCTGTTGCTCATTCCCCAAGACCCATGAGATCACAAAGGTGAGAAGATGCTGATTTAAAAATCCTTGTAAAGAGGCAGGCAGATTATCATTGCTGGACAAACTCCATATAAGATCCCAACAAAACTGTGAGTTCCTTGTGTGCAGGGTTTATATTTTACTCTATATTTATTGCAGCACAGTGCTGGAACTGAATGAAAATTTTTTGGCTTAAAAAAAAAGCAGGGTGTGTGTTTGTGAGCACTAATAACAGTGATTATAGTAAATCAAAGGTCAGCAAATTTTTTTGTAAAGGGCCAGCTAGTAAACATTTTAGACTTTGGGAGCCATATGGTCTCTATCACATGCCATTGTAGCACGAAAGCAGCTGTAATGATACATCAATGAATGAGTGTGGCTAAGTTCTAGTAAAACATTTTTTATAAAAACAGGTGACCCAATTTGTTCCATGGGTCATAGTTTGCTGATTCCTGTGTAAGTAATGACGTATTTTTGCTGAATTAAAAGAAAAACCTCATTTTAATTTTTGTATTTGATCTTAGATATTCGCACTGCAGAGGAGCTGCCAGAAAAAGGTACGTTTGATACCATACAGAACATTTTGATTTTTCTTAGAAATAATAAGATAGAAAGCAACTGTATGACAGTATCTACATTACTTCATCGCCATTGACATTTTCCTTTTAAAAAAAAAAAAAATCTTCTTTCAGGACCAAGTCACAGCATCATTCCTCTTGTGGTAGTACTGACACTCATAGTCACTGTGGCCATTTGCACGCTTACCTTCTGCATCTACAAGCATAACGGTGATTTCTTCAGGAGACTTGCAGGGTTTCGGAATCCTTACTATCCTGCAACCAACTTTAGTACAGTACATTTAGAAGAAAATATTCTCATTTCTGATCTTGAGAAGAGTGACCAATAATAATGAGGTCAGAGAATGCCCCAACCACCAGGGTGAGTAAAGAAGACTAAACAGGACTCTCATCTGTCTTTCCCTTTACAGCCCACATGCTATTAGAATGTGAATTGGGTCACCATTTTAATTATTCTTGAAGTGATTACTGGTTTTGAATTTTAACCAAATCAGATGGGTTTTGATTTATTCATTTCCCTAAACTGTGATCCATTCTTAAAAAGGGGAAATTATGCATTAGTTATTTTTCAGAAAGACAAGAACTATTAAAAGAAACTCCCTGTTGAAAATTCTCAAATCAATATGAGTAATAGTTTTTGCATTAATGTGTCTCTACTAAAATTTGGGGGATTAAAACTAATCTGGTATCTATTCAGACATTTACCCACACTCATACCATTAAGAAAGACAGAAAGAAGCAAAAAACAATTAATCTTGTATATGAGAGGAAAAGGAAAGGGCTTCTGAGAGGATTCTTAGTTGTTTCTTTTGAATTCACTTTTAATAGCAGGATTTGGAAAATACTAATATCTATGCTTAAGGATCACAGGTTCTGGGCTCTCAACTGATATGTAAGATGACATTCATTTTTATTAGGTCTAACATCTCAAGCTAAAGGAGAAGAAAAATATCTTCTTTTAAATGGCAAAGACCTTCGTTAGCAGCACACTTTTATAAACAACCATATAGTTAAAATGTGGCCTTAAACCTTCAATTACTAAATGACTATTAAGTTGGATATTTTAAAATGTCTTATAAATAAGCTTAAAGTAATATATTAAAACTTTAACAGTTGTACTGTTAAAACTCATGGACTTTCTGAAAAACTAAAGATACAGAATAATATCTAACACTCTTAACAACTGGAAGATATAAAATGTAACTTGGATTTAAAGGGGAAGAGCTAAAGATCTGAATTATAGTCTCGTTAGAACCAGACAGACAATTGTCGAGAAGTACTAAATAAATTAGTAATCTAGATATCTTTATTATGTAAATGAGTTTAGGTGTTCTATTTAATAAGCTATTTTCTGGGAACCATCTCCTTTTATATTAGTCTAGTTAGTGTAGATGGTAAATAATGATTATGATACTGTCTATAAATAAAAAATTATAGATTTTATTTTCCTTTATTAGTTCCTTATAAAGAAAACAGCTTCATAATCAATATCTAAAAATGTACTCATTACATAACTGTTTATTGGATTTTATCAAGAAAAAAGTGTGCTGGACATGGTGGCATGCACCTGTAGTCCTAGCTACTTGGGAGGCTAAGGGAAGAGGATAAACTGAGCCCAGAAGTTGGAGGCTGCAGTGAGTTATGGTTGCTCCACTGCACTCCAGCCTGGGCAACTGAATGAGACCCCAACTCAAAAAAAGTGCTGTTCTAGAAACAGAGATGCTAAGGTGAGCAACTTGGGGTAAGGGCTATCTTTCCATGGCACTTATTTTCTAATGAGGGAAAACTGACAGTAACTCAGTAAAGAAATGCATATGCCGAAAATAGCAAGTCGTTATGAAAATGAAGTAAAGTTCCATGATAGAGAGAAGCTGCGGACTCTCAGGGCCTCCCTGAGAGTGTGCATTTTAATTATTACAACCAACTGCCTCAAAACCAGTGGCCACTAGTCACAAGGGGGAGCTCTGAGAGAAAGTATGAATGAATTTCTAGGAGGCAAACCATCATCATTAGAAATACAATTTGAAGAGCATACCACTAAGAATGGAATCCTTGTGGCCTGCAACAGTTAACCCAGCTTCCAAAAGCAGCTCTTCGCTACTGTTATAATTTACACACTGAGACAGTCTACTTCCATAATTTTTTAAGTATTGGAACTTCATTTTTTAAAAGATATTATATTATGGGGCAGTTGCGTATTTATGACTCAAAAGAATAATTGGCTTGAACTCACCAGATGGTATAAAAGCCCAATTTAACAATCTTTTGAGTAGAATTAAAGTTCTGTTCCTTTCAATGGACTTGTAAAAACTGCTAATCAACCAGCCTTCCTGTCAAGGTATATAGTCACACATAATAATTTGACAAAATACACCATTCGGAAAGTGATTTTGCAGAAATAAGCTGTATTGCTTGTCAATGCTCCATGCTTTGGTGTTTAGTATTGAACAACATCTCCAGAGAATCTGGACCCATGGACAGATCACACACTTCTTGCCATTACTGAATTTGCAGAAATAGTACTAAAGTATTCTGCTACATTTATATATATGCAATTTTTTTGAAACTTTTTTCCCTTTTTTTTTTTTTTTTTTTTTTGATGGAGTCTCGCTCTGTTGTCACGCAGGAGTACAGTGGCGTGATCTCGGCTCACTGCAACCTTTGACTGCCTGGTTCAAGCGAGTTTCCTGCCTCAGCCTCCCAAGTAGCTGGGATTACAGGCACGCACCACCATGCCTAGCTAATTTTTGTATTTTTAGTAGAGACAGGGTTTCACCATGTTGGCCAGGATGGTCTCAGTCTCCTGACCTCGTGATCCACCCACCCCAGCCTCCCGAAGAGCTGGGATTGCAGGCATAAGCCGCCGCACCCAGCCTCACGTGTATTTTTGATCTGAACTAGATTTTGTAGCTATAAGACGAAAAGAAAAAAAAGTAGCAGGTAATGGGTATATTATACACTATTTTGGTGATGGTTACACCAGACTTTACCACTACATACTGTATTTATGTAATAAAATTACACTTGTAGTCCTTACATTTATGCCAAAAAAGCAGCAGGATCACAAATTCACACATAGTTAATGTGCCCTTTCAAAAGTCAATTATTTTCTATAACTAATTTGAGCATCTTTATAGACTCTGAGTAATGGAAATTCTTGGGTTTTTCCATTTAACAGTATCTTGGGCTCTTACAATTACAACAGTCTTCTTTCAGGTTTAAATGTTTACTGAATGTTCACTTAAACATTGTCTTTTGGAGTTTCTTTACTCTTTTCAAAACTGTGGTTGGATATATGAGAACTTCCTGTGTCCTGATAGTGTTGAGGGGAGAAGGTGATAACTTACTATGGATGTATGTTAGCTGATGTCCACTAAGAATAGCTGTCTGGCTTCACTCCTGGGAATTCTGCTGGCACCTGCTGTTAAGTCTGCAGTTGCTTTAATCTGTAGTCTGTTCTCTTTGATTTGGCCTCATTCTGGCTGTCCCTGGTGCTGTCTTATCTCTTGAGAAGTGACTGTGAATTCCCTATCTGGACACTGCAGTTCTTGGCTACAAGGCAGTCACTTCACCCCTGCAGTGGTGAGATCCTATTAGCTACCATTAGCTACTCTTTTAGTACAGAAAGGCGAAATGCCCTAGCAAACAATCCCACAGTCTTGGTGGATTAACACAGCAAAGGTTTTTTTCTCACCCACACCTGCATAGGCTGACAAGAGGACTTTGCTCTATTTAGTCATTCATGGATCCATGCTCCTCCTATATAGCCAGCCCTCTGTCTCCTAAGGCCTGGAGTCCTCTATGGGCCTCCAATCTGTGGCTGACAGAGGATGTTAACTTGAGACCCATCTTTGATTCATTATGGAGCTTCCACAGGCTGTTGAAATACATCCTCTAAGTCAACAGTCTTCGAACTGGGGACACATGCCTTAGGAATACAGGAGCATGGGTATTTTAAGAAACTTAATTTCCAGAATCTTCATGTATATTTTTTCTTATAACTGATTTGCCTGAGAACACCCGTGGTTCTTCTTTCCCACCTCTCTTTACACAAATGCCTTTCTCTACCTTTAAAAAGAAAAAGAAATGGCTTTCATTTCAGATCTTACTATGGGAAAATCCTCCATAACTCCAAAGAAAAATATTCAAAGTATTGATGTCATTGAAGCTTCTTTTAATAAAGAAATCATAAACTCATTCTGTAGATCCTCATGTCTTTTTCTGTGTTAGAACATTTTTCTGTTAAAGTTGAAGCAATGACTTAGAAATGAGTTATTTTGCCCCATGTTCATATTCTAAATTAATATGTATTATACAGTGGAACAGCTGGAGTGCTAACCACCTTCATTTGAAAATTTATCTCATCTATTACCTGACTATTGTCAGAGAACAAGTTATAGAAAAAGTCTGGTGAAAGCAAAGGGAAGTGTGTGTTTCTAAGAACCTAACATCTTATGTTATCCAGAAGAAAGTCCCAAGGCTTGATTTATCTTAGATTTCTATGTGAGTTGTGAGGATCAGTATTAACAACCTTCTTTGAACTGAAAAATGAATTCAGACCTTTTCTGAACTTTTTTTTTATTTGGCTCATTGGTTTGACAACAAGGATTGACTTTACCCATTAAGTTTTATGATGAACATTTTGTGTTAATTGAATGAACTAAATCTGCTGCTCTTGTGTTCTGATTAAAGCTTATAATATGATAAAGGCATTTTAATAGAAAAATAGTATAGACCGAACTATAATGAATTAATATTTTACTTTTCCCAGGCTTCATTTGTATATCAGGTAAAGCAAGGTGCCTGTAAGTGAAAGAGTAACAGGCATAATGAACAGGTTACTTGAAGGGTCTTAGTAAAGCCTTTTAATTTTACTTGTAGGAAATTGACATGAATCATTCTAATGACTGGGTAACAAATCATTTTGCAAATAGGGTGCTTCCAGTTCTTTGCGTTACGAAAAACTGAAGGAGGACATAATCAAACAGTTAGTTGAGAGATGATAAAAAAAAATTTTAATGTAGAATCACTGATTTTTTTTTGGCACCTATGAGAAAGGAATTCAAATAATAGAGGGATATTGTTATAACAAACCTCCTTTTAGTCCCATCTACCTATTTAATATGAACAAAGTTTCTATGTTAAGATAAGTTAGAGTATGCTGTGGAAACAAACCCTGTAATACTAGTGGTTAAAAACAAAACTCAGAAGTTAATTTATTGATCATGCGAAGCCTGCTATGGTCAGGACACTTGCCTCCAAGCAGTAACTCACAGGTCCAGGCTGTGTCCCTACCTCCAGAACATGGGGCTTCCAGTGCTGCTATGGCACTAGAGAACTGTTAAGTTCCTGGGTTTGGGAAGAAACACGTGGCATTTCCACTCGTGTGTCATTGGCTGGAACTAGTCACATGACCTAAGCTAACTGAAAGGAAGTCCGGGAAGTCTTCTGCTTTGTGTGCTCAGGAAAGAGAGGATAACTGACTACAGTTAGCACCAGCAATTTCTACCAGAGTTTCTCAGCATGTATACCTACAAAAAAAGGAAAGAGAGAACAGAATTGATGCTGAAGCTTGATTTATACTAGCAATTTTTAACTAATACTAATTAATTTTTATCTGTGATACATCCATTTCATTAAGAGATCCATTTGCTATCATTTTAGTTTGACATATACTGATCTTATTTTAATCTTTGTAATGTATTTATTTTGTTCTGATCAATTGTATACTAACAGTAATTGAAATGACAACTCAATGTAGAAGAAAATGTATAATATTTAGAGCCTATGTTCACAGGGACTTCTTAAAAAATAATTTTAATTTATATACATATTTTTACTGCAGGAAAATATGATATGGTAATGAATAAAGTATTTCACAAATAAAAGTATATTTCATTAGGATAAAATTCTGCAGGGGAGTTGGAATGGAAATACAAGATTAAAAGAAAGTAATATCTCTGACTGCTGAAGAGGTTATTTGTGTGTATTTCTATTTTTAAATAGATTATGATAGAATTCAAATTGTTGTAGTATCTCCAGTCAAAGGAACTTAGGCTTCTTGAGAAAGTAGTTGATTGCAGGTCTAAGGCAGGAAAACACAAGATGAAACTGGAATATCTTGTGATGGCAGAAAATAAGGAGGTGCTCACAGAAAGATGGGACATGTCCAAAGAGCACAGGAACCAACCTGAAGGAGTTCTCCAGTGGAAATTTTGGAACAATTTGAGCAAAAAATAAAAAATGATAATATTGGATTATAACCCATACAATACATATCTGTGTGTCCACACTGATGTAAACAATTGAATGAGTGAATGAAAGAATGAAAAGAAGCAACAGTTCTTCTCCCCAGTAAATTCCAATTAATAAATGTAGAAGAAATGGGAGAAACAAAAATCACTATCAGGGAAAACACAACAGTAATAATTGTTGTTGGCAAGACCTACAAGTTGGTGCAAAAGTTAGGGGGTGAATGTTCGAGGAAAAACAAAATATTTGCATAATCTTACAGTATTCCCCTCAAAATAATCACTAATTACAAAGGGAAAGTAATAACTTTACAATAAAGAAACTTCTTTAATCAAGGGATCAAGGTTAACAGAAGCAGTAATAAGCCACATCAGCATCATGTACCCCCTGGTATGGCACTGAGGAGGGCACATGACTTCTTTAGTATCCTCTCCAAAATGTGTAATTTCAACTTAATCATGAAAAGACATTAGACAAATCCAAGTTGAGGGACATTCCACAAGATAAATGATCACTTCAAAAGTGTCCAGGTCATGAAAGAAAGGAAAGATTGAGGAAATGTCAAGGATTGGAGGACTCTAAAGAGACATGACAACTATATGCAAGTTGAAATCCTAAACTGGATCCTGGAACAGAAAATGGACTTTATGGGAAAATGGGAAAGTAAAATAAAGTCTGTGGCTTAATTAATAGTATTGTACCAGTATTAGTTTCTTTGTTTTGATGATTATACCATGGTTTTGTGAGATACACCATTAGAAAAAGTTGAGGGAGGCTATACAGGAACTCTCTGGACTAAGTTGGCAATTTTTCTGTAAACCTAAAATCATTTCAATATAAAAAGTTAACATTTTGCTATGATATTACTCCATTGGCTATATTAAAAGGGTGATAAGGCACTTTTATTTTTACACGTCATTATTTATAATATTCTGAAAATTGCATCCTAATTATAAAAAGTTTTGGCTGTCAACTTAGAAATTCGTGAAGCGAAATGCCTTCTTTCACAATTCTTTTAGCAATTTTGTATGCTAGCCAAAAAGTTTGAGGACCACTGCTGTATGACTTTTTTTCTCTCCTGTCTCAGATGAGAAGCAGGGCAAAACCCTGTGTGTCCTCCAACCTACCTAACACACCATCCGCTATAGGATTAGGACCCAGACACATCTTGCTGCAGGCCACGCTGACTTCCATCTGCTCTCTTTTCTCTGCATTCTTCTTTTGTGTCACTTCCCTGTCTTATCAGTACTTCTAATTCTCATACTCCTGCTTATCCCCTACAACCTTATGCCTTAGTATTAATAGGGTATGGCAGGGAAAAACTCACTTCATTTCCATTTTGTTCTTAGAGAAGAAAAATTGGGAGACATTTCCAAAATGGCATGTACATCATGATTCTTATTGCCAACATTTATTAGAAACTTTGACTGTAGTGATTATCACGATACATGCCTGGAATATTTATTACCTCTTTTCCCACCTTTCAAAATGAGGATTTAGAGCAGGAGTTGGCAGGGCCAAATCCAGCCTGCAGCCCATTTTGGAAATAAGGTTTTGGGGACACTGCCATTCCGCATTCACTCGCATACTGTGCATGACTGCTTTCATGCTTCCATGACAGAGCTGAGTGGTTGCAACAGAGACCGAATGGCCTGCAAAGCCTAAAATACTTACTTTCTGGACCTTTACAGGAAGTTTGCCAACCCCTGATTTAGAAAGTGAAAACCTAAATGCGGAAGTCTTACATACTTTAACGTATCTTAGCAAGCACTGTTATGTTAATGTATATGGGCAGCACTTAAAATATATCAATAAACAATTCTGATCAGTAAACATTTATTTAGAGCCTATTGTGGCCCAGAGAGTGTCCTGTGCTCAGAGGTTATAAATACCAATAATACCCCATCTCTCCCCTCATGGAACTCAGTCTCAGGGAGAGGAATATGTAAATGGTAAGTGCAATGCAATGTGACATAAATAATATAAAGAAGAAGAGAATCAGAAAAAAAAAAGGAGAGGAGACTGATTAATTCTGTCAGAAGGCTTAACAAGATAAGTAATATGTATTAAATTGTAGGAAATGTTAGATAAAACAGCTTTCTTTAGTATTTTTTGAGTTAGAAAGCAAGTTTTTAGCTTGGGGTCAGAATATTTTTAGAGAAAAATTTTAAAATGTGCCTAAATCTGAAATTCTGGACTTAAAAAAGTGAAACTATGCATGTGCCTCTAATACCTAATGACGAATTCTAATTGCAGAAGAATGCCAACAACTGAAACCACAAAATGAGCCCTACGTATACCAGTGACCTTCTTTATTCAGAATTAATTAACACAAGCACTTGTTTCTTGCAGAGCACTTTGCTGTAATTTAGAACAAATTAAGGGAAAAAAATCATTCAAGTGCTGTTTTCTTCACACCATGAAGTAAGCATGATGGACCAAAGTTAACTCATTTAAAATATTATCATCCATTTTTTGTAATTATGAACAGCAATATCATCTTTTTTCTTCAAAAAAAAAAAGACATCCTGATCTATGCTATTTTCAGCTTGTTTCCTGTGCTTCTATTTATTAATGGAAATTGATTTTTCAAGATTAATGTAAAATGTGTTTATGTTTCTCCCATTAAGTCTCTTATTTATATTAGATTCAGTGTATATGTTCTGGATTTCTTTCAAATAAATATATTTTTAATATAATACAGCAAATTGCAAATTGTTGAAGGACCATTTGTAATGTTTTCTCCTGGCCGCCCCACCCCTGAAACTGTAACTTTATTATTGTCTTCGCACAGTGGTTTGTGAATTAACTTGAGCTCCTTGAGTTCCTAGTTCTAAGAAATTATTTAAACTTTACTTTTTACCTTCTTAGTATACAGAGCTTGGTAGGAGCTGGAAACCTGACTCACAGATTTAGGAAACAGTGGGTTCTTGTCCCTGTAGACATCAGAACCGTGGGGAGGGAGAGATAGAGAACCAGAAGACAGAACAAGGAAAAACTCACAGAAAGGAATGGGGAGGAATGGAAATGTAACAGGAAATGTTGCCTCAGCAAGTCACCATTTGGAGTTCCTGGCCCAGGAACTTTGGGTTTTGGAGTTTCTGACCCAAAATGTGATTCTGTGGAGGCTGAGGACAAACTTCAAGACAGAGTATGCATTAATCAATGTGCTAAGCCACTAGCTCGGGGAGCCCTTAAGTAAGGGCTCCTCCCTCCCCCTTTCCGGCCTTGATGATCCTTTGTTCCTCATCCCGGATTCTGTATTTGTGGAGGAGTCACCCGGAACTCAGTCCTGCTATGGATGGCAGAGGATGTTCACTTCTTCTCCACAATGAATGAGTGTCACTATGATAAGCTCATGGACTTTTTTTTATAATAGGAGCAACACTGATACTGTCGATGACTGGACAGGAACAAAGCTTGTGATTGTTTTGTGTGTGGGGTCGTTTTTCTGCCTGTTTATTTTTTTTTCTAATTCTCTGGTCATTGCGGCAGTGACCAAAAACAGAAAGTTTCATTTCCCCTTCTACTACCTGTTGGCTAATTTAGCTGCTGCAGATTTCTTCGCTGGAATTGCCTATGTATTCCTGATGTTTAACACAGGCCCAGTTTCAAAAACTTTGACTGTCAACCGCTGGTTTCTCCGCCAGGGGCTTCTGGACACTAGCTTGACTGCTTCCCTGACCAACTTGCTGGTTATTGCCGTGGAGAGGCACGTGTCAATCATGAGGATGCGGGTCCATAGCAACCTGACCAAAAAGAGGGTGACGCCGCTCATTTTGCTTGTCTGGGCCATCGCCATTTTTATGGGGTCGGTCCCCACACTGGGCTGGAATTGCCTCTGCAACATCTCTGCCTGCTCTTCCCTGGCTCCCATTTACAGCAGGAGTTACCTTGTTTTCTGGACAGTGTCCAACCTCATGGCCTTCTTCATCATGGTTGTGGTGTACCTGCGGATCTACATGTATGTCAAGAGGAAAACCAATGTCTTGTCTCCACATACAAGTGGGTCCATCAGCTGCCGGAGGACACCGGTGAAGCTAATGAAGACGGTGATGACTGTCTTAGAGGCATTCGTGGTGTGCTGGACCCCAGGCCTGGTGGTTCTGCTCCTCGATGGTCTGAACTGCAGGCAGTGTGGCGTGCAGCACGTGAAAAGGTGGTTCCTGCTGCTGGCGCTGCTCAACTCCGTCATGAACCCCATCATCTACTCCTACAAGGACGAGGACATGTATGGCACCATGAAGAAGATGATCTGCTGCTTCTCTCAGGAGAACTCAGAGAGGCGTCCCTCTCGCGTCCCCTCCACGGTCCTCAGCAGGAGTGACACAGGCAGCCAGTACATAGAGGATAGTATTAGCCAAGGCACAGTCTGCAATAAAAGCAGTTCCTAAACTCTGGACGCCTCTCTGCCCACCCAGGCCTCCTCTGGGAAAAGAGCTGTTAAGAATAGTTACCTGTTTCTTAACAAAGCCCATGTATAGTGTTATTTGAGGTCTCCATTAATCACTGCTACATTTCTTTTAAAATTTGTTTTTCATAGTTTAAAAGCATGGGCAGTAAAGAGAGAACCTGGTGCATTTAGAGAAAGCACAGAAACGGGAGAGGTACGTCAGGTCCCTACTTGTCCTGTGAACTGCTCAGAGCTCCTGTCAGTCCGGCTGGGCCTTCTGGGTTCTGGCACCATTTCGTAGCCATTCTCTTTGTATTTTAAAAGGACGTTATGAAAGGGCTTAGACCAAAATAAATAAAATGTTACTTGAGCCGCCTTATATAGCTGCTTGGAAAGTCTATGTAGTCCTTTCTGCATGCATTAACAATGTTTAGAAATGCTTCAGCAATGGTATTTTTTTCCTCAAAGAAACCATGGCCAGTAGGTAGGTGTTCAGTAGGAATCAAAGAAAAATCAGTAAGAGCTCCAGATTAAACCTGATTTTTAACTAAAGGAACATTCTGAGGAAAAATACTTAAAAGTAACAAAAAAGGTCAATGTGAAAACCCTTTCTGACCTGAAAAAGACCTTGGTATGGTCCTCTGTGCATGTGTGTATATATGCATGTGTGTGTGTATATATATATTTTTTTTCCTGTTTTTACTGATTTTTATTGATTTTATTCAAAGATATCTGGGGACGAGACTGGGGAATGCTTAGTCTGACTATTGAAAGAAACATGGATCCCTGGAGTATTTCAGATATAGGGTTACCGCCCCAGACTGCCTCCCACCAGCCCACATTATTTCTCGTTTTCCCTCATGATGGTGAAAAACAGTGGAGAGCAAGTAAAGGGTTTAATGCAGAAAACAAGGAGAAGAGAATGTGAAGTTTGAAGTGCCTGTGAAACATCCAGCTGATACTCCCGCCATAAGAGAAAAAGAAGCCAAGAGAACACCAATGTTTAAGGAGCAGGTAGAGAAAACCCAGCAAAGGGGCAGAGGAATAAGAGGACCAAAGAACAGTGTGGAGAATCAAGGAGAGAGGTCGGGCACGCGGGCTCACGCCTGTAATCCCAGCACTTTGGGAGGCTGAGGCAGGTGGATCACTTGAGGCCAGCCTGGGCAATGTGGTGAAACCAACTTTACTAAAAATACAAAAAACTAGCCAGGCATGATGGCACATGCCTGTAGTACCAGCTACTTGGGAAGTTGAGACACGAGAATCACGAACTTGGAAGGTGGAGGTTGCAGAGTGAGCCAAGATCACATCTCTGCACTCTAGTCTGGGTGACAGAGCGAGACTCTGTCTCAAAAAAAAAAAAAAAAAAAAAAGAGAATGTCAGGGAGTGCATGTGTGTATTTAAACAACTTCACTTTGCATTTAAAGACTCGAAGGACAGCGAAGGTGAAATCAATTCACAGGTCACCTAGACTTTCCACTCTAGGACTAGAGCTGTAGCAATGATCTGTTGTGCTATACAACAAAAGAGAAAGAGGTGTTCGTTTGAAAACAGATGTTTCTATACATCAGAGTAAAAGCTGTATTGATAAGCAGGCTGAATCCCTTCCACATAGAATGAAATGTGAGCTTGACTCCAGTCCTTATCTTCAGTTACCTCCATACCAACTGGTGGCATGTTGGATTTAGCATGTAGAATAATTTTATATCTCTTATTTTTCCCAAAGTTAACGGCATCCTTCTGGTATCTGTCTTACATGTGAACTAAATTTTTATCTGGGTTCTATTTTGAATTTTTCTCCTTCAGAGACCTAAGTAGACAACATGAAAGACAAGTCAGTAAGAAAGAAAAAATAATGTTTCATACACGTAGGCTACCAACCAGAGTTTTCTATGTAAAATATTTAGAGTGTATTCTGATTTAAAATGAGAATAACTTCAAGACAGATATTATAGTATTTATGTAGTTTGCAGAAGTTTACATTTTTTTGCTATTGTGATATACCATTTATGTGCAAGAACTACTTGTAATAAAAGGATTTGAGAAGTCATGCTTCTAAATATAATAGCCTAAAATAGAGAATATTATGATTTGAAAGTATAGATTTCACAAACTCTGTATAGTATGTGGGTCTATCTGAAACTTTTATCAAAGCTACCTATAAAATAAAATTTTGAAAGATCTGTAAAAAAAAAAAAAAAAGTAAGGGCTCCTCTGATCAGACAAGGAATTGTTTCCTTCCCTTTTACTCCAGATGACACCTAAAGGTGCAAAAAAAATCTGTCTCTGCACACTACCAAACAGAGGGTGCGTCTGAACAAAGCAGACCCTCCTGACCACAGGCAAGGACCAGAGAGCTTGGTGAAACTGGTGCTCAAGGTAGAAATTGCCTGCGGTTGCTGCTGCAACTTGTACTAAATGTCCCAAGCGAAATGAAGAGAGAAAAGAGAGATATTAAGCAAGAAGACCTACTTGTTTATGCATTGCTTTAGAAGATAATCTGTAATTGCATATTAATAAGTAAAGTTAATGTTACACTTAAATAATAACCTATATTTGTTACTGCATTTGAATCACTCTTATCTGACTTATTTGGTCAGGAAATCAAAAAAGTCAGTTAAAGGAAGGAATCATAAGAATTGTTTTAACATTAAACATTTTATTTTCTATTAGAACACAAAAATATACATTTATCCATTAATCTTTTGGTGTAGGGACAATGTCATTCCTTTTATATTCCTTCTTGTTGGTTTTATGCATAAAGTGTATCTATAAGGTGTTGTTCACAATCTCCAGTTTTTAGTAAATGAAAATGGAACTCTGTCTCTGCAAAAAATACAAAAACGTTAGCAGAATGTGGTGGTGCATGCCTGTAGTACCAGCTACTTGGGAGGCTGAGCCCTGGGAGATCGAGACTGCAGTGAGCTGTGGTCGCACCACTGCACTCCAGCCTGGGCAACAGAGTGAGACCCTGTCTCAAAAATAAAGATAGCTGTAGAACAATTTGAGTGCAAGCCCTAAATGTGTATAATTTTCCTCAATATTTGTAGTTGTCTTGCTCAATAATAGCTCACTGCAATGTCAAATCCTGGACTCTAGCAAGCTTTCTCCCTCAGCCTCCTGAGTAGCTGGGCCCACAGGCACATACCACCAAACCCAGCTTATTATTTAACAAAACTTCTGTATAGACGGGGTCTCGCTATGTCGCCCAGGCTGGCCTCAAACTCCTGGCCTCAAGTTGTCCTCCTTCCTCACCCTGCCAAAGCGCTAGGATTGTAGGCATGAACCATTGCACCTGGCCCTATTTTATGTTTTATAATTAAACTGTATAATTACAATGTCTAGTACAATTGGCATTTACAGATTTGGGAACAAACACAACCAACTGGTGCTCAGCATATGAGGGAACCCATGGGTGGAGCAACCTGGACCACCTTATTTCACAGGTAGCTTGGCTGGTGCCACAGCACAGGGAAGTGGTAAGCTGCAGCTTCAGCTGTTCGTGTTTGAGACTTATTCCACATACAGAAAGTAGGATTTTCCCTCAGAACCGAACTCTGGAATCCACACAGAATAGATCTAAGCATAAATAAGCAAGCAAGAAAAAGAATAGCTCCCTAGGCCACCTGTCAGATTGGAACTTGATTTAACATGTCTGAAAAAGGAAATCACGGAGGTGCTGAGGAAGGGGTGGGAAGAGAAACAGTCCCCTGTGGAAGCAGGCTCAGAGACAGGTGTCCTCAGGCAGTTTTGGGAGAAGGGACTTGCCAAGGCTCCTAGGGTATGGCTAAATGATTTTAGAGTTCCAAGGATATCCCTGTGGTGAGGTGGGTACATTATTAGGTCATCTGCTATAAGCATGACTTCCTTCGTTTCATTTCTATGTTCACCAAAAATCTCTAGCTAGGATTTAGGTCCTCTGTATGGGTGTGTCTGGCATTGAGAGAAAGTCTGACTCCGACTTTGAGTATGTTAGACCCCTAGGAGGATCTAATAATTTCCAGGGGTTTTTGGGGAACAGGTGGTGTTTGGTTATATGAGCACGTTTTTTAGTGGTGATTTCTGAGATTTTGGGTGCATTCATCACCCAAGCAGTGTATGCTGTAACCAATGTGTAGTCTTTTATCCCTCACCTCTCTCCCACCCTTCCCCCTGAGTCTCCAAAGTCCATCATATAATTTTTATGCCTTTGGGTCCTCATAGCTTAGCTCCCACTTATGAGTGAGAACATACAACATTTGGTTTTCCATTCCTGAGTGACTTCACTTAGAATAATTGTCTCCAATTCCATCCAGATCACTGCGAATGCCATTACTTCATTCCTTTTTATGGCTGATTAGTATTCATACACACACACACACACACACACACACACACATAGATATACACACATATATGTACATTATATATATATTTTATATACACACACACACACACACACACACACACACACAATTTATCCACTCATTGATTGATGGGCATTTCGGCTGGTCCCACATTTTTGCAATTAAGAATTGTGCTGCTATAAACATGCGTGTATAAGTTATCTTTTTTGTATAATGACATCTTTTCCTCTGGGTAGACACCCAGTAGTGGGATTGCTGGATCGAATGGTAGTTCTACCTTTAGTTCTTAAAGGAATCTCCACACTGTTTTCTATAGTGGTTGTACTAGTTTAGATTCCCACCAGCAGTGTAAAAGTGTTCCCTTTTCACCACATCCTCACAAACATCTAATTTTTGTATTTTTTTGATTTTGGCCATTCTTGCAGGAGTAAAGTGGTATTACATTATGGTTTCGATTTGCATTTCCCTGATCATCAGTGATGTTGAGCATTTTTTCATATGTTTGTTGGCCATTTGTATATCTTCTTTTGAGAATTCTCTATTCATGTCCTTAACCCACTTTTTGGTGGGATTGTTTTTTCCTTGCTAATTTGTTTGAGTTCCTTGTAGATTCTGGATGTTAGGCCTGTGTCAGATGTATAGATTGTGAAGATTTTCTCCCACTCTGTAGGTTGTCTGTTTGCTCTGCTGATTGTTTCTTTTGCTATGCAGAAGCTTTTTAGTTTGATTAAGTCACATCTATTTATTTTTGTTTTTGTTGCATTTGCTTTTGGGTTCTTGGTCATGAAGTCTTTGCCTAAACCAATGTCTAGAAGGGTTTTTCCAATGTTATCTTCTAGAATGTCTATGGTTTCAACTCTTAAATATAAGTCCTTGATTCATCTTGAGTTGATTTTTGTAGAAGGTGAGAGATGAGAATCCAGTTTCATTCTTCTACATGTGGCTTGCCAATTATCCCTGAACCATTTGTTGAGTAGAGTGTCCTTTCCCCCCTTTATGTTTTTGTTTGCTTTGTTGAAGATCAGTTGGCTGTAAGTATTTGGCTTTATTTCTGAGTTCTCTATTCTGTTCCTTTGGTCCATTCCTTTGTTCCTTTGTTCCTTTGTTCCTTTGTTCCTCTATTCCTTTGACTATTTTTATACCAGTACCATGCTGTTTTGGTGACTATGGCCTTATAGTATAGTTTGAAGTCAGATAATGTGATGCTTCCAGATTTGTTGTTTTTGCTTAGTCTTGCTTTGGCTGTGTGGGTTCTTTTTTGGTTCCATATGAATTTTAGGATTTTTTTCTAGTTCTGTGAAGAATGATGGTAGTACTTTGATGGGAAATGCATTGCATTTGTAGATTGCTTTTGGCAGTATGGTCATTTTCACAATATTAATTCTACCTATCCATGAACATGGTATGTGTTCCCAGTCATTTGTGTCATGTATGCTTTCTTTCAGCAGTGTTTTGTAGCTTTCCTTGTAGAGGTCTTTCACCTCCTTGGTTAGGTATATTCCTAAACATTTTATTTCTCCTTGTAAATTAATAAACTGACATTGTGATGTCCTCCTCAGTCTCATGTATGATTTTGTTTGGGCAGTGGCAGCTCTGGAACATTGCTATAGGAGGTGCACAGGTGTGGGCAGTCTCACCAGAAAGGGGGTCTAGACCTGAGGAACTTGTCATGGTGCAGTGATTCCACAACAGGGACACCAGGCTTTCTTAGATGGCAGAACAGTCATATATTGGCATTACTACATCTACCTCAGCTTTTGCAGGTGTTTAGTTGAGTAAGCCAAAGCATGGCATCCCCTGGTCCAGAAAAGAATTATGTTTCTGTGACTTGAAACCAGGAACCATGCCTGGGGCATAATGGTGATCTTTAAGTTCCAACCCATCTCCACACAGCCTTCCTTTTCTTTGAAGACAACTAGGCCACTTCTACCAGCTCTCATCTCTCTTATTTCATGGTAGTATTTGAGAGATCACAAATCAATTTCAAGCACAGTTTTACAGATGACAACAGAAGACTTAGAAATATTCTTTGATTTTACCAGTAATACATGGCTAATTTGTGACAATACAGGAGAACTAATCTCATGATTCCCAGTTCTGATCTGGGTGGCTTGCAGTGTGACTGACCCCAGAGCACTGCAAGAAAGGAGGAGGTTAAGAGGAATGTGGGTCATGGTAGAACAGGGATAATGAAAGAGTCTATGCTATCAGACCATAAAATCAGAGAAAGGGAAAGAGGCTTCTCACCTGAATCAGATACCTGGGAAGGTGAGATACAGTTGCAGTTATGCTCTGGTACCCAAATAGGTCTGTGGAATAGGAAAGAAGCCCCAAGGAGAGTTCTGAAGTGCGGAGTTAAAAGAAGGGAGTACAGAAGGGAGAATCAGGAACCCCAGAGGATACACAAAATGCCTGACAAACAATTAAATGCAAAGTTCCCCACTTGATTTTACTGATGGATCTTAGGAATGGCCAAACTTCCTCCTATGGCCCTGGATAGTAGTAAGAACTGGGTTGCTTCTGTTTTGCTTCATGTTTCTAGAGACTGATGCATTCTTATGAAAAGCTAGTGATTTGCATCCAACCTGATCAAAGATATAAACAAACAGCCCTGCAAGTCACCTAATCGCAGGTTAAAAAAAGAACTTTAGAAGAGTCTTTTTTCACTAGTAATAACTGGAAAGTAGAAAAAGGGGACTAGAAGATCATTGAGTTTAGATTCCAACTGATCACATGTATATCAAATACAAATGCCAAGTCTTTTAGCATCAGTTTTATTCACTCTTCCTCACTTCCAGTCCTGTATGGATGCTGGCTATTCCTTCAAAGCTACACTCCACCCTTCTTCACCCTGCTGTGTGCCTCAGATGATGTCCCTTGGTGTCCTTGCCCTCTAGTCTCGGTTGGGTCCAGCCCAGCATGGGGCTGGGAAAGGAGATTTGAAGATGGAAATTAAGAAAGTTTGGAGGTTTGGGTCCCCCTTGGCTCCCTCCTTGCCTTGCTGGAACCTAGCACTGGCCACATTCCTCCACTGGGGACACAGTGCCCTTTCACCTGCTCCTCTCCATAGCTTCAGTGTTTTCCAGGTCCAGGAACAGCAAACACACTGCCTCTTCAGGCCTAGGGTGGTAAAGGCGCTCTGCTGCATGGAGCTGGCAGGGGAAGGGGTAGTTCATCATCCCTTGTTACTGCCTTTAACCTTTTCACACCTTTATAGATACAGTAGTCCCTTTAGTAAACTCTCTCCAGTGACCACTTCGAGTGAGCCACCCATTTCCTGGAGAGCCCCTACTGATACAGCAAGTTTGCAAACATGGAACATGCTTTTGATATTGGAATGGCTCACTATTTAGCCATCTTTTTTTCCCCAGCTTTCCATTTCATTTTCGTGGGAAGCTTTTCCAACACAACAACATAAAATTCTAATTAAACACATGTTCAGCCCTACTAGACTCTGAGAGCAAGCATAATAAATCATTCCCAAGTAAGCCATTCTTAATCTAAAATAAGAGTGGACACTTAAAAAAGGGTTATTATAAGCCAAAATTGCTAAATTATACTTTCATGACTGAACACAACTGTAATCCATATTATTATTTTAAATTACACTATAAAAAGCAGTCATTTATCGCCTTTCCAAAACACAGTGATAATATATTACCAAATTATCAAGGGTTCTTTATTAAATCTCTTGAATTTGATTTATAATACACGAGGCAGCTTATCCTTGAGAAAGATCTCCTAAAAGGTATACTTAGTCTTAAAGCTAGTGAAATAAAGTTTCCCTCTAATCAGCTGCCAGAAAGCTTCCGCTTCAGTGCTTTGTTGATACTGGTGTCAGCAGGACATTAAAAGCTTGAAGCTTTTTATGTTTGATCAAATACCAACATGATGCTGAAGCAGAAGTATTAATTCATAGAGTAAAGCTTCCAGAACCTCTCCAGCTCTCCTTCATCCTTCCTCCCCCCACCAAAAAGGTCGCATCAAATCAGGGATTCAGGGACAAAAGAAAGACGGGCATTTTGTCAGTGTTTCACGTACACAAAACCACTCTAGAACCCAAGGGAGAGACAAGCACTAAAATATACTTTTCTAAAAATGCCAATCACATCTAAGAAAGGGGAAAGTAACTGGTGCTGAAAAATAAGAAGGTGACCTGGTTATTATTCTCATCTTGTAATGAGAAACGGAGCACCAGAAAGGGTCAGGAATTTGCCCCAAATTTTCAGCTAATGTTTGGGGAAGCTGGGATCCTTGTCAATCAGATCATATTACTACAGTCCCTTCCCGAACAAAATCTCTCAACAAAGAAATAGAAAACCTCCAAGGTTAAAGAAAAAATCATATTTTTCCACAACTTCTTTTTTTTTTTTTTTTTTTTTTTTGCTTTGATTCCAGGCCTTCTAAAAGAAAGTTTTTATTATGCTGCCAAATTCACAAAAATGCTCAAGGGAACAGATTGAATTTCAAGTGTGTCTCAGAAACCTGCAGGAAAGTGTCAACAATAAAAACAATGTTCTCAGAAGATTATTTATACATAAGAGCACAAAATGTATTTATATTGACATCTACGTAGTTGCTCTAAATGCTAATATCAGTCTTCTTTTACATGGCTCTCTCCCCCTTGTCAATACACACATACACACACCTACGATGGAGAAATAATGCGGACACTGTGCAGCCTGTAAGATGCCTACCATTGCTGTAACACAATTAAGGCATGCAAGATCCTAATTGATTATTTGATTTTTTTTATAACAGACTGACTTGGAAAACAAGAGTTAGCACCATTATTTTTAACAGGTATGCAGGTGAGAGGAGCTGGAAAATTCATTGCTGACAGTGGAGAAATACATGTGTATCAGGGAAAGGGGACAGATACAAGAAGGATCATTTTGGTTTGTTTGAAAATCACATATCAGAGTGTTGAGGAAACAGAAGTTGTCCACATTGTATTGCCCAAGTCCCTATTGCCATAAATGTATTGGACAATGTGGGGCACCACAGGAGTAATATGCCTCAGACCAGATAGGAAATGGGATGTACCATGACATACAACCAAATGTTATTCTTAACAAAATATAGGATCTAGTCGAATTGTCCATACTGGAGTCTGGAACAGATATTTCCTGGGAGCAAAAAAAGAACAGGACCCTAAATCCATTTCTCATGTTTTTACTTTGTTTTTTTCATTTGTTTGGTTTTTGTTTTTGTTTTTGTTTTCACCACTACCACCTCCACCCCCATCCCAGAGTAAAAGAAAATTGTTTTCTAGGTGGGTGGTCTTTCCTTAGCAATACTTGCATGGCTTGACATTTGGTGCCTAAAGCATTCAGCAATAGGTAACTTCTTTCAGTTTAAAGATTCTGGCTGGTCTATTACATAGAATTTCATTTTTATGAATCTTTGAAGACTATTTTACTTGATATTTGAGATTCATTTTGGCTGCTTTCATCTTTGAACACCTGTTCTGACATGAAGCTACTTCCCAGCCTCCCTTGCAGCTCAGGAGCAGGCATGGGACATGGGCTCCACCAGTGAGATCTATACAAGTGAGACTTTGATTCAGAAGCAAACAACATTGTCCTAGGCTGAAGAGTAGTCGCTACAGATATCAGATCCTAATCCCTGGAATCTGAATGTTACCTTATGTGGCAAAGTCTTTGCAGATGGGATTCAGTTAAGGATGTTGAGATGAGGAAATTATCCTGCATTATCCAGGTGGGACTCACATGCAATCACATGTATCCTTAAAAGAGGGAGGCAGAGGGAGATTCAACTTGCATGCAAATGAGGAAGTTATATAAAGATGGGCCAGAGAGGGATTTGAAGATGTTGGCCCTGAAGATTCTGGTTATGCAGCCACAAAGCAAAGAATGCTGGTAGACACCAGAAGCTGGAAAGGAAGAAATGGGTTCTCCTCCAGAGCCTCCAGAGAGAGAGCACAACCCTGCCAACACCTTGATTTCAACCCAGTGATACCTGATTTTGAACTTCTGACCTTCAGAATTGTGAGAGAATAAATTTCTGTGGTTTTAGGCAACTAAGTTTGTGGTAATTTGTTATATACTGAAAACTAACACAAACATACAGAAGTAGGCCCCATACAGAATGCATTCTAATGAGGTTGGTGGCAGCCACATACAGCTTTCAGAAGCAGCAGTAGCAAAGTTTCCAGGACTACCTTCTAGTTCACGGTGAGCTGCAGAATCTATGTCCATAAGGTCTGGCCATGTAGTGCTCCCGCATAATCTGTGCTTTGCTTTTGCTGTGTTGTCTCTGACCCTCTCTACAATCCTGTGAGCTACTGAGTATACTTTTATAAATTACTTTTCTGCCTGAACTATAGTGCATTCCATTTTTTACAACTGAGAACCCTGGCTATAACAATAATTAAATTAGCACTATCTTCAACATGTTGGGCCATCCTCACCTATAGTGGATCATGTGTAGGGCATCTCCTTCTCCCAGATATTTATCCATGTAAAATCCAGTTAAACTAAGAAGTAAGCAAAACCATGTGGTGGGAAAGAAAAGGAGGTGATGTCAGAAGCATATTCAATTAAGATAAACTGATCAAGTCACTGTATTCAACAAAAATACTGATGAATGAAGCCCAATCCCTGTGTTCAAGAAGGCTAAATGGGTACTGTAAACATTGTAGAATATTGTAAGTGAATACCACATAGTTCCTGCCCTGCTGTCTTGCCCTGTGGTTTAATAATAGAGCATGCCTCACCTTAGGGCCTCACAACCCGAGGTGTGTCCAGGGACCTGCAGCATCACTCAGGAACTTGTTAGAAATGTATTAATAGACTCTCAGACCTTAACCGAGACGAGACGTATAAATCAGAATCTGCATTTTAACAAGATGCTTAAGTGATTCATATGCATTTTAAAGGTTGTAAACAAGGTGACAAGGAGGAGGACATTTTGGAGGAGATGGCACCTGAGTTGCGACTTGGGTTGAACTGAGAGAAAGACACTCCAGGTAAAGAAAATACCCTGAACATAGGCATGAAGGTGGGAAAGTATGGGACATGATCAGGGATCATAAGGTGTTTTATAAAATTCTACAGGCCGGGCGCGGTGGCTCAAGCCTGTAATCCCAGCACTTTGGGAGGCCGAGACGGGCGGATCACTGAGGTCAGGAGATCGAGACCATCCTGGCTAACACGGTGAAACCCCGTCTCTACTAAAAAATGCAAAAAACTAGCCGGGCGAGGTGGCGGGCGCCTGTAGTCCCAGCTACTCGGGAGGCTGAGGCAGGAGAATGGCGTGAACCCGGGAGGCGGAGCTTGCAGTGAGCTGAGTTCCGGCCACAGCACTCCAGCCTGGGCGGCAGAGCGAGACTCCGTCTCAAAAAATAAATAAATAAATAAATAAAATAAAATTCTACATACAAGATAAATAAAGGAGAAATAGTTTAGGATTTGGTTGTGGAAGGTAAAGGTGGGGTTTCACCTTACCCTGAGGCATTGAAGGTGTGTGGAGGGGCAGGTGGGAGGGTGACATGACTAGAACTGTGTTTTAGCAAAATTACACTGACCACATGTTGTCAAGTTGACCCAGGGGGACAGCTAGAAGCAGGCGCTCAGAAAAGAGCGTACTGCAATTGTTCAGGCAAGAACAAAGTAGTGACAGTACATGAGAAAAGAAGAATGTAAGAGTTACTGGGCAGGAAAACATAAACAAAACTTGGTACTGTTTGTTTGGGGATGTAAAAGGCAGAGTAGATTTTAAAAATTTAAAGTCTGGGTGTCCAGCAAGGAAGACAGAAATTTGGAGAAGTAGGTGTATCAGCAAGATGAAAACTGGTGAGTATGAGTTTTAGTCTTATTGATTTTCATGCATCAGAGGACATGCATGGGAAGTGCCTTGGAAATGTGAGATTAAACCAGCTCACAGGAGAGAGGTGGAACCTGGGAAAAGATTTGGGGGAAATTGGTGCAAAGGTGATAACTGATACCCAGAAAATAGATTAACTTTCTGGCTAAAAGAGTGTGGATGGCGGGGAAAAAAAGAGCCAGGAAAAGAACCACTGGGAATACTCTCATTTAGGAGATGGAAGAAGAAAATGTGCCAGCCAGGGATCTTAGGAGCAAATCACAGAACACCCAACTCTGGCTCATCTAAGCTGAAACAGGATTTACTGATGGAATATGGTCTTGCTCACACAGAGCCAGAGCTGGAGAACCAGGCTCAGAAAACAAGAGGCAACCAAGTGAGGCAGGCAGCTCAGAGCTGCTACAAGCCCACGCCGGCCACAGGAGCCTTTGGTGCGAATGCCACCACGATGCTGCCTGCAGGGGGAGCTCGCCAGGGCTGATGCTTCTCTCTCGGCCATGAGACAGCACTGCTTCCACCTCCAGAAACGGTTTCTGACTGTCCCAGGCTGAAACCTCTGACTGACAGGGCGCAGGTCACATGCCAGCTCTCCAGCAGGGAAGGAGAGGAGGGAATGTGGGAGGGAAATGGCCCTTACTACCTTCCCCCGGGTCCTGCCTGCCTCACAGCCCTAACCCCGATGATTTCCCCAAACAGGCTAGGAAGCGGAGGCCGAGCAGCAGAAAGTGACCACTGTTCAATAAAGCAGTGAGGAAGATGGGGACCCCGAAATATCTGAGACGGGTCTCAAGCAATTTAGAAAGTTTATTTCGCCAAGGTTAAGGACGCTTCTGTGACACAGCCTTCAGGAGAGCCGGATGACATGCCCAAGGTGGTCGGTGCACAGCTTGCCTTTGTTCATTGTAGGGAGACATAATACATCAATTAATATTGGTTCTATCTGGAGGGTGGAACAACTCAAAGCAGGGTGGCGGGGCTTCCAGGTAGATCTAAAAATTTCCTGATTGGCAATTGGTTGAAAGAGTTGTGATCGGTAGAAAGGACTGTCTGGATTACAATAAGTGGTTGTGAGAGTAAGGAGAAGCGGGTGGTGGTGGAGGGAAGTGTCGGGAACAGACAGGGAAATGAGGACAAGCAAATCCTGGAGGGGCTCCTTTAATACAAGTTAATATTTAAAGGTGTTTATCATAAGCAAGTGTTACGCCCAAAACTGTGGGGTGTTCAAACATGGAGAAGACAGGTCATGACTTCAATGAGCTGATGAGCTGCTGGGCATCGGAGTAGATGACCTTTAATGTTCATTCAACCTTAAATATGCTAGAACTTAATATTTTTAACGCAAATATCAATACAAATCAAGTGAGGATTTAATAAGGTCAAATAATAAAAATTGCATTGGGAGTTCAGAGCAGGAGGCAGACACTTCCAGCTGGGAAGGTTTCAGGGAGGAAGCGGAATCTTAAAGGATAAGGAGACTTAGTGGGGACAATGAGCATTTGGAGGGTTTGGCAAAGAAAACAAAAGGTACAAACTATGACACACACACACAGATACACACACGTATACAAACTGCATGTCAGAGTAGACATTTACCAGTTGTGAGGCTTCCCAGCATTTGAATCTCTTGTTTGAGGTTCCCCATCTTATGAGTCACAGCTATGACTCTAAAAGCTGAAAGATCAGATGCTCACTTTCCCTGTCATCTTTAAGTCTAGGGCACAGGGGCACAGCTTGGCTTTCTCAATGAGGGACACTCAGGGGCCCGGAGCAGTGGCTCACACCTGTAATCCCAACACTTTGGGAGGCTAAGGCGGGCAGATCAAGAGGTCAGGAGTTTGAGACCAGCCTGGCCAACATGGTGAAACCTCATCTCTACTAAAAAAATACAAAAATCAGCTGGGCGTGGTGGCGTGTACCCGTAATCCCAGCTACTTGGGAGGCTGAGGCAGGAGAATTGCTTGAACCCAGGAGGCGGAGGTTGCAGTTAGCTGAGGTAGCACCACTGTACTCCAACCTGGGCAACAGAGTGAGACTCTGTCTTGAAAAAAAAAAAAAATGGCCGGGCGCGGTGGCTCAAACCTATAATCCCAGCACTTTGGGAGGCCGAGACGGGCGGATCACGAGGGCAGGAGATCGAGACCATCCTGGCTAACACGGTGAAACCCCGTCTCTACTAAAAACTACAAAAAACTAGCCGGGCTGAGGTGGCCGGCGCCTGTAGTCCCAGCTACTCGGGAGGCTGAGGCAGGAGAATGGCGTGAACCCGGGAGGCGGAGCTTGCAGTGAGCTGAGATCCGGCCACTGCACTCCAGCCTGGGTGACAGAGCGAGACTCCGTCTCAAAAAAAAAAAAAAAAAGAAAAAAAGAAAAAAAAAAATAGGGACACGCAGCCTCTGAGTTCAACAGTGGCAGTTGCTGCCCTGGTTCTATGGCATGATTTTGCTTGTGTCCCACTTTCCCTAGATTCATTCTCACTGCCTGGTTCTCCACCCTTTCCAGCAATTCTGCAAGCTTTCTGAAATCCTTTCATTAAATTTCTTTTGTTTTTCAATTAGCTATATTTATTTTCTGTTGCTGGCAACTAAAAATACTGACTGATAGAAATGCGATCATCCTGACTGATGAATGTGATCATGGAAAAGCTCATGATCCAGCTTAATTGAAAAATTGGGAGGATATATTAGCCAAGGTTATATTAGGGAAACAGTTCTCTAAATATATCAAGTAAAATAAATTTAATATGGAAAATTAGAAGATTATACAGTCTGGAAGGTCCAAGGGAGCAAAGATCTGAGAAGCCACTGTTGCAATTCAAGAAATTTAGGGTTGCGTGGGTTGCAGAAACTACTACTGAGGATCTCCGCTCTGCAGCACCAAAGTGATTCTCAGGAGCATGCCTGGAAATCTGAAGGAGGTCTTCCCAGATATCTGCCATCTGCCAGTGCTCATGAGCTTGCCTCTAGCTGCAGCTGGAGAAAAATGACTTCTCCTTTATTACCTTGCAAATCTCATACAAGTGTCCCCTAGTCAGTAGATTCTAAACTGAAACTCCACTGACAAAGGGAGTCTGGGAAATGTAGCTTTCCAGTTTCCAGTCCTGCCATAAAAGGAAGAGTTTAGAAGGATGGTCACTGGGAGAATGGGAGATAACCGTTCCCCTTCCAAGGTGTGGGGTGGGGGACATGCAAAAATGCCTGGATTCAACTCCCTTCTCTTCTTTAAGCTTCCTCACTCTCCTACTCCCCCTACATCTGCCAAACCAGTAATTTCAGTTAAGGCTTCCAGACCATTGATACCCCAATTTTCTCTAGTCCATCAGCTCCTTCCACCTTTCTTGCAGTCTTCAACTCCCTTGCCTCCTTTTCTTCTAACAGTTGCTTCTCTATGCTGTATAACATCCTAACGTTCTTTCAATCCACCTGTTTGGTTCTTAGGTACAAGCTGGCAGGCATCATTGGGGGAAAAACATCCTATACCATGAAGGTTGGTGTCATTAGTAGTTTATGGCTTCTAACCAGTCCCAAGTAAGCTACAGTTCTCATTCCCCACAGCTACTGTTTCAAGTTTAGTAATATACCTGTCAAGTCTGACTATCCCATCTCCTCCCCAGCCTGCACACTCTCTAAGCAATGGCCTTGTCTCCCACTCCACAGGGAAAATAAGTAACCTGCATTTGAACTCTTCCATGTGTTCCCTTCCTCCCCTGCACATAAAACCTACATACTTCTCTGTACAGTTTCCAGTCTTACCACTTTCCTCCTTGTGGTGGAGGAGGCAGCCTTCTCCTGCTTAAGGCTGAATTTCCCATCTGTGCTATAGATCATTGGCAATCTTCCTATCAGTTATCACCTCTCTTGCAGAATTGCCTCAAATGCTCTCTCTTTCCTGCCTCAGTTCCTTCACTGTATAACAATGCTCAATTCATGCACATCTTTTAAAAAAGACGGGAGGAGGGAATGGGGGGGAAGTTCCCTTAAGTCTACAATTTCCCATTTCCCTTTTTTTTTCTGTTCTTATCCATAGGTAAGCTACCTGGTTTCCTGGCTACTCAGAAGAGTCATTGTCTACACTCAGTCACTGTCTCCACTAACCTCACGCTGGGAGACCTTAGCGCATATTATTTAAGAGCTCAGTTTTTGAGACGGTCAACCTGTGTTCAAATTCTGCTAGGACCACTTACTTAGCTTTATGACATAGTACAAGTCACTTAGACTTTGCAAGTCTCTAATTATTATCTTAAATTAGGGATAATCATAACTTTTCAGTGTTGTATGCAAAGTCCTAAGCACAGTGTCTGGAATGTAGTAAGTATACATTCAATGTAATCTGCTACTATTTATTCCTTGAACCTCTACAACCTGGTTGCTCCTCTTCTACTGTTGATACTGCCCCCATAAAG